>NC_088609.1:32787672-33114974 GCF_036013475.1 Columba livia
AAATTTGTATTATTCAGAGTTATAAATAAACATAATTGCATTCTCATTTTCATTTAAGCAAATCGAAGTCTTTTACTATAAAGGAAAGCTATTGTGAACCAATAATGGAAACATTATGATGTTTATTGAGAGATGGCAATCAGGTGTGCAAAAACAAGCTCCTTTCTTGAATATGCATGAAAGTCATCTGAACATAGCACAAATATCAGAAATTAACATTTGCATGGTAGAGGATTAATCATCAGAATAGCAATTCTGTCAACCACAGAGATGTCGAGACAGTAAGAACTTCTATGAGAGTCTTTTAAGTGAAACAAAATGTTCTGCTCTTGTGTATGTTCACAAAGATACACAGAAATGCAAGACATTGGAAAAGCACCCTACACATCTAAGTACAGTCCCTGTGGGAATTAATGAATCTGGAAACAGTTTTGCCCACCTGCTGTAAATGCAGCTCTCCTTCTGAAAACAACTTGGTGAAGATTCCACTCCTTCATGCAGAAACTTCAGAAAGACAACCTAATTAAATTTAATTAAGGAAAAAGAAGCCTCAGGCTTATCTGATTCTTGGCTAAATGTTGTCTTGAGACCTGATGATGTTTAGGTTACCATGTGTTGATGCTGTTTTCTGATAGGCTATTATTGTATCTCCAACTGTTTTGAGATAATGTACTAACATCAAAGTTGACTTTTCCTTTGGGGGTAGCAATCTTTAAAATTAGCGGCACTTTCAGAGTAATCAGGATCCCAATACAAAATTTCCAGGGCATCCAAAGGCTATGTTCTTCCAATTAGCTGCATGATCCGGTTTGCAAACAAGTAATTCAGGAATACGTCAGAGGCCTTTGCACATGTCTGGCACCATCCATGGAATAGGAAACAACGTGCTTAAAGAGTTCACATGGCACAACTGAGTCAGAGGTTGTAGCAGTTTAGCAGTCCATAGATTATCGCAAAGAGGGATAAAATTTGTAGGTCAATAGGGTTGATTTTTTAAACTAATTTGGGTAGAGAAATTCAGGAAAATAAATTTTTATATACACGTGCACAAATATATATATATATATATATATATATATATGTATGCATATGCCAGAAACACTCCTTTTGAATGCAAAATGTCTATTCAATAGAAAGAACTGTCCTCAGGAATGCATTGCTTTTCCTATGGAGGCAGTATGGGACACTGTAGGATTGCAAACATTGAAAAGCAACTGAATGCTTATGGAAAGATGTAAAGAAAGCATTAATGATCCAGTCTGGAGCAAACACTGAGTTTTACAGACCTGAGTGTAAAAAGTTTTGCTTTGAGAGAGGCATGTGACACTGGGAGAATTCAGAGCACTGCTAAAACAGCATCACTATTAAAAGATTACTGGGTATTTAATTATCTCCAGCCAGAAGTCCATTTCCCTTTTGCAACAGTCAATTTGAACACTTTTGGTCCTTAGACACAGCCTGGTGAAATGCAGCTAGTCTGTCAGAAGAATGCTAGTTTGATTAAAAAATAAAACAAATAAATTGAAATAAAGCCACAGCAGATGAGAAAGAACAAGAAGACACACTGAAATTACAAGGCAGCATTAGAAATGGGAGTCGCAATGAGCTCATGAGTGAGCTCAAAGTGACCTTGACTAACATTTTAGGACTCTGTCATTGTGACAGGTTCTGGATTGGGCACCTTCCCACCTTCAGTTGTACAGTATCTGTACACAGAGCTGCAGTAGCCTTCAAGATTTGCCTTTGCACCTCAAGCTGGACAGTGGAGTCTTGCTAGTTCTCAGCTTAGGGAAAGAGAGACGTACTTAAGCGAGGCTTTTCTTAGAAAGTTCTGACTCACTCCAGAAGAGAAGAGACAGAAGTTCCACTGCAAGAATTAGTCCATGAATAATGCAGGACTCTGATCAAAGCCTCTGCCTAAACCTCCTGACTGTGCTAGTAAATGGATAAAAGGACATCAGAAATAAGAGAAGATACACTTGCTCATTTTGTGATGCTGTGCAATTCTAAATTGTGAGAAGGTAACAGAAGAAGTTCTTTGCAGTAAAGTTCTCTCAAACCTTAGGGATGTAGCTACTGAGATGGATTTACAGATGGAAACCATAATGTATTTAAAGCCCAGCATTCAGGAGCAGGAAAAAGACATGACGGAAATCTAAGTAAGAACATAAGAACAGCCATAAAAACAGTCTGATTCAAGTTTCTAAGCAGTGGCCAAAATCTAGAAGCTTCAGAAACTGCATGAGCCCAGGCAAAGCACATACTGAACATCAAGTACTGTCTGAAACTACAGTACTCCAGTGGTTTCCTGAACAACTGGAAGAGACGTCTTCCAGTTCTCTTCAAAAGATTTCTTTTTCATTTACTTCTTTAGAATTCCCCATATAAATTCTTAGCATCTATAAAAACCGTGGACAAGGAATTATGCAGCTTAATCTTGGTGCTGGACTGAAGAACCTTCTCTTTTTATATATTTATATATCTCCTAGCACCACTTCCTGCTCCTCAATTTTTGTTTTAACAAAGACATTGAATAATTCATTTCTGTTTATCCTTTCTGTGACACTTGTCAACTTGCAGACCTTCAGTATGTCTTCAGTAACGTTTTTTTCCTTGCTGAAGTATCCTGGTCTACTCAGTGGTTCTTCTTAGGGAGGTCATCCTTATCTTAATTTTTCTCACTTCTGTTGCATCCTCTTTGAGATAAGAGAATTAGAACTACAGACAAGATGCAAGACTTGAGTATGTAATTTCACTATTTCCTATATGATGTTGATGATTTTGTTCTCTATGTCAAAAGGATGATAAATAAAAAAATGTTGGTCTAAGAAGGAAATGTATGGATTTTTCTTTGTTTGTTATAGGCCAGCTTGAGTGCTAGCCCATGCTAGACAAATGAGGGAAATTATTCCTAAGGACTCTCAAGGAATACTGCCGGAAAATTTGTTACCAAAGGCACACAAATCTACAGCAGTGTTATGGTTTATCCCAGCAGGCAGCTAAAGATCACACAGCTGTTCACTCATTCCTCCTCAGTGGGGTGGGGGAGAGAATCAGAAAAAAGGTAAAACTCCTAGGTTAAGATAAAGACAGTTTAATAGGACAGAAAAGGAAGATAGAATAATAATGATGATAAAAGAATATACAAAACAAGAGATGTACAATGCAATTGCTCACCGCCCACTGACCGATACCCAGCCAATCTCCAGGCAGTGGGCAACAGACACAGACTGAAGGACAGGAGGGTCCATCTGAACATGAGGAGAAACTTGTTTGCTGGGAGGTGCCAGAGCCTGGCCCAGGCTGCCCAGAGCGGGTGTGGAGTCTCCTTCTCTGAGACATTCAAACCTGCCTGGACCCACCTGTGTGATCTGCTCTGTGACCCTGCGTGAGCAGGGCGGTTGCACTGGGGATCTACAGAGGTCCCAAAACCCAACCAGCCTTGGATTCTGTGATTCTGTGATTCTGTGTTATCAACATTATTCTCATCCTAAATCAAATACACAGCACTCCACCAGCTACTAAGAAGAAAATTAACTCTATCCCAGTCAAAAGCAGGAAAAGTAGGTAACTATTATGGAAATCTATACAAGCTGACCCATAACTAACCTGGATGAGCCAACAGCTGAAGACAACTTCTGAAAACCTCAACAAAGATTTCTTCTTGACTAGCATGTAAATTGCATTAAGGGACTGTTTTGCTTTTGAGAGCAAGGTCTCAAAGTTCTCTGTTTTAACTGATATACTCAAAGAAAAGCAACATAAACCTTCTATTACCTGCAGGGACTGCTTTGAGAGTTGGTAACTGCAAAAGGCTTTGCAGTTTTTCTCTGCCTTCCTGGACATTTAGCTGTCTGTGCTCGTGCTCAGCTGTGTAACCTTGGATCTATGGGTCTATTCAAGTTCTATGGGTCTTGGGTCTACACAAGAATGACCTGGAGAGTCCCCAGTCCCTGACAGTGACACAAGTTCTGGTGAACAGAACTCATCAGATGGGGTGTCAGTACAAAGCAGGAGGGGTGTGGATCAATAAATCTGAGAAGTTTATCAGGAATTTTAAATAACTTTTATAAAATGTGGGTTTTTTACAAATTTGAGCACTTTCTGCCACAGCCCTGAATACATCAGTCTATGTTTTTCTCCAAATGTGTTTGAAGCATAATTTTTCCTGGGTCATCTCCAATTAATCTTAAAAATAATAATAAATAGAGATTACTTTCCTCAATCTAATATATTGTGTTGACTTAAGAAGTATTTTTTTTAAGATTAGATTTTGAAGAAATCCAAGAAAATGAGGATAGTTATGGTACTTAAGGATGAATAACAGGTGACAAAATCTTATTAGAAAAACCCGCTCAACATGTCTTTGTATTCTGCTGATCTTATTCATTCAAACTCAAAAAGTATGGTGATGCATGAGAGATAACAAGAAGGAAATTAATTCATGTGTAAATTTTCAATAACATCTTTCTGTTTACAAGATATTCTTTTTCTAAAAGTGGCGTACCAATTTAAGCCTCTTTAATATTTAAATTGAAGTTATGTTCCAAGGTGATTCTTCCCCTAGTAATATTCTGATGCTCTTGTAGTGGAATAATGGAGATATACAACAGTATGCATATTGAATGGATTTCATCTCTTCTTAAATATACTGACTGAATATATTTCCATCTCAATTTTCTTATAGAACAATCAAATAATTATTTGATAAAGCTTAATGAGTGCTGTTATTTCCTCTCTGAAAGCCACACTTATTGAACTTCCATTGAGTTCACAGGAGATGGAGAAAGGAATGAGCAATCATTCCAAACCTTAGTTTAAAAGATACTTCCAGCCTTGCCCCCAGTGAACATCTAGATTTATCAAGGCAATAGAAAACTTTTATTTTGTGTCAGTATGCAATAACATTGTGTTCTGTTGTCTGGTGACCATTTACAGCACTGGTAATGACATTGCTATAGCTAATTAAGAAAAAATAAAACAAAACATCAATTAATTAAAAAATTCAAGGTTCGCTTGGATTTCCATGATTAATTTCCTTGTTCAATGAGTAAAAAAAAATATTTATGTTTCTTAAATAGGTTAAACAACTAAAATCAGCATCAGAAAGGCTAAGCCTTTCTCATTAAATTAATTGTGTTGTGTGAGGACAGCGTAGGGTCCTTACATATTGATTAGTTTACATGAAGTTTATCCTGCTGACGGTGCTGCTTCAAGAATTGAAAATATGCCAGATCAGTTTTGTGGGGTTGCTATTAATCATACAGCTCATTGCCAATATTGTTATCGAGAATGTGGCACATCCCAGAATCCCAGAATCCCAGAATGTCAGGGATTGGAAGGGACCTGGAAAGCTCATCCAGTGCAATCCCCCCACTGGAGCAGGAACATCCAGATGAGGTTACACAGGAAGGTGTCCAGGCGGGTTGGAATGTCTGCACAGAAGGAGACTCCACAATCTCCCTGTTCAGCCTGGTCCGGTGTTCTGTTACCCTCACCATGAAGAAGTTTCTTCTCATATTTGAGTGGAATCTCCTGTGTTCTAGTTTATACCCATTATCCCTTGTCCTATCACTGGTTGTCACCGAGAAGAGCCCGGCTCCGTTCTCCTGACACTCACCCTTTATATGTCTGTAAACATGAATGAGTCACCCCTCAGTCTCCTCTTCTCCAGCTCCAGAGCCCCAGCTCCCTCAGCCTTTCCTCACATGGGAGATTCTCCACTCCCTTCAGCATCTTGGTGGCTGCGCTGGACTCTCTCCAGCAGTTCCCTGTCCTGCTGGAACTGAGGGGACACAACTGGACACAATATTCCAGGTGTGGTCTTCCCAGGGCAGAGTAGAGGGACAGGAGAACCTCTCTGACCTACTGACCACCCCCTTCTAATCCACCCCAGGTACCATTGGCCTTCCTGGCCACAAGGGCCCAGTGCTGGCTCATGGTCATCCTGCTGTTCCCAGGACCCCCAGGTCCCTTTCCCCTATGCTGCTCTCCAACAGGTCTTTCCCCAATTTATACTGGAACCTGGGGTTGCTCCTGCCCAGATTCAAGACTCTACACTTGCCCTTGTTATATTTCATTAAATTTTTCCCTGCCCAACTCACCATCCTGTCCAGGTCTCTGGACGGCAGCACAACTTCCAGTGTCAGCCACTCCTCTTATCTTGGTGTCATGTTCATTGAAAGATTTAGAAGACATCATGAACATATATAATCATAGAATCATTTAGGTGGGAAAAGACCTTTAAGATCATCTAGTCCTTTGACCATTGACTCAACACTACCAAGCCCACCACTAAATCACGTCCCTAAGAACCTCATCTACGCATCTTTGAATATGACCGTTTCTGCATGACATTGAGACTTTTTTTCTTGGAGAGTGGAAGTCAGAAATATGCAAGCTTCTGCATGTCTTGAGGCTGTTTTGCCTTAAAGAGACATACTGGCTGCCATATTTACCATGTCACTTCTGTTCAGCTTAGCTATAGCTGCTAAAGTGCCAGTTTTCAACTGAGGTTGCATTCGGTGTCAGAAAATTACATAAGAGGCATAAATATTCTTGTTGTATATTTATTACACTTCTTGAAATGTCCATGTCCTGTATTTAAGTCCTATATGTTTGAAAAACATCTTCAGATTGACAGCAGCTTTTCAAAGAATGATGGCGCATTAACAACTTCCTTGCAGTGATTTGTTGACGTGTAGTTATCACACCTAAAGTCTCCTCTCTTTTGAGAAAGCAAAATTTTGGACATTTTATTTCCCATTCCATAAAAGAAGAAACTTAATGCAATAGCAATGTCTGTCCTTTATGATTTTTTGAAATTATTATTTCTACAAGCCACAATATAGAAATATGTAAGCGACATAAATACTAGTTTTGTCTCATTCTTACCTTCATTTACCCTTGTTATAATGTCCATATAGTACTCTCAATACTGAGCTAAATATAAATATGTCATATTCATCCTTATTTTAATAATGTATCTGTTGAGTGCGTCTGATTCTGGGTTCCCAAGGATGTTATACTCAGTACAGAATATAATGCCAATAAAATTAATCTTCTGTGTAATGTTAAGAACAACATGTCTCTACTGTTTAACAGTTCACCCATGGAGTTCCTTCTGGCATTGCTGCCTAGCAAAGTACTAATATTTTCTCTTCAAGTTCTTCTAAAAAAAAAAATATTATATTCATTTATGGACGTCCTAATGCTCTATCTCCTGTGGAATGAAAAAGACGGGAGAAAAATTCTCAAGTTTTTTAGTATGCTAACCGTATTTCTGAAAATACAAAGAGTACAGACTACATTCAAACTTGATGTCCTTGTTAAATACATTGTTAAGTGGAATCATTTTCTTAACAAATATAGCTTGTGTATTGACTCATTGAAACAATGTTCTAGACAAACCTACATATGACATTTAAATCATTTAAAGGTTGATTGTTTTCCATTTCAGTCATACAGAAACTGTTAAAAAAATCATATACATTGATATCGCAGCTCAGGAAAGAAATCAAACACTTTCTTTAATCTATTTATGTGCAAAGTGGATACATAATTCATATGTATTTCAAAAGAATTCAAAAGATGCCAAAGTTAAGCACATGCTTAAATTATGAATAGACATGCTACATCTATTCTACATAAGCACAATTTATTGAATCAAAGACTCAAGTAACGTGCATGTAAATGAAGAAATCTCTTATTCTTTTTAATGACAGTAAAAACCCCCAACTTTTAAAATCAGATAAACATTAATTAATATTGATGTTGTCAGTGTTAGTTGTTTTGTTTTGGTGACTAGTTACACTCAATGAGCAAGGGAACAGGTTTGAATTAGACACATTATTTCCAATAAACCTTAGGAAATAATTTTAGCAGTTGAAAAACATTTTGAGGATGTAATTTAGGTCAAATTTTCTTTAGGCAAATGATGTTTTAAGTTAGTTATTTTTCGTCATTGCTTCAAAGGTTTTTTTCAATATGAATAGCAAAATAGCATTCAGATAAAACATTGCTAGAATAACTCCAATTTATTCCAGTTGATCATATTTCTAGTCTTTAGGTGGGAAGCATGGCCTTTGCTTGTGGTTGTATACCATCAAAAGCAATCCTAAGAAAGAAGTCCAACTGATGTAATGCTTTGTTTCTGCAGAAGGCTGTAGCTATCCTCTTCTTTTCTTGCCCATTGTAGTCCTGTAAATATGACTTTCGTTTTATTTAGCAAAAGGCTGTGGGGCTGTCTTGAGCTGATTTTGCAGGATCTCAAGATTTGCTGGGCTTGCCTTGAACTTCATTGATTTTGTTTATTGTAACAATTGTCTAGTGATTGAATGACTTTATAATTCTGTAAGCATAAGCACAGCAAATGCCATCTTGGGAAACAGTCTGACAAATGCAAGGAGTCAGTCTAACAGACAACAACCCTTGATGTCAACTAAAGCTGAGGGAAGCTAGTGTACAGCTCGTGAATCGCAAGAAGGAAGAGACCCTTAAGATTGTCAAGCCCAACCATAACCTAAATCTGGCACTATCTCATGTCCCTGAGAACCTCATCTCCATGTCTTTTAAAACCCTCCAGGGATGGTGACTCCACCACTGCCCTAGGCAGCCTGTTCCAATGCCCAACAACACTTTCCAGGAAGAAATTTTTCCTAATATCCAATTTGAACCTCCCCTGGTGCAACTTGAGGCCGTTTCCTCTTGTCCTGTCTCTTGCTACTTGGGAGGAGAGACCAACACCCTCCATGCTACAACCTCCTTTGGGATAGTTACAGAACGGTACAGTCTGATGAGGATAAGGAATTTAGGATATATCAAAGTAATCCAAATGGACCCAGGTCTGAAGAAGAAAGCACTCCCACCAGCACAAACATCACATTCCTCTTGGCAAAGATATGAAGCTGCAGACAACTTATTATGCTTCCCTGCTCCTCTCTTCTTCTGGAGGATATCTGAAGTTTCAGCCTCAGGAACCAGGACACTGAAGGAATGAGTACAACATCAGAATAAAGATGTAGATGTTGGCAGATTCACATGTATGATAATTATAGTTGTATAACTAATGAGGACTCTCTGTCTTGAGTTGGGCTAAGGATATTTTTAGTATTATACTGGACAAACAATAACTATTTGTATTTAATTAGACTGTTCAAACATTATCTGAACTAACACTCGTTCCTTAGCTCCTAATGTTCCCTTTTGCCCATCACAAGATTGTGACACTGTGCAGCTAGATTAGCGAAGTCAGCAACATTCGGGCACATACATATAATTTAGTGGGCAGAGTAATTGTGCAGAGAGTGTCTGGGAGAAATGACAGTGGCTCGATTCACACATCATCACAAACACACGCCCCATCCTTTCCCAAAGTCGCTTTCTATCACATACCTAGTGATCAGTCCTGACAGTAGGACCTCTTTTTAGAAAAATTTAATGTCAATAGTCCAAATGTGAGTAACGACAGAAGTCTATCGGTTCAGTTTATTAGAAAATAAATAGAAAATTGAAAAGCATTCTGAGAAGTAAAGTTCGCCTGTTGACGAGTATAACACTGTACAACTTAACATCATTTTGTGATCATTAATGAGACTGAGGGCCACTATCCATCTTTATCTCTCCTGAGTTTCAGGGCTGAATATCAGATGATCATTCTTCAATTCCTTTGCTTTTTTCCTAAATCATGGCATTTTGCAAAAACTAAAGGAAATTCAGATAAAATACTTAGATATAAGTCAGATTGAATAAATGTTTTTCCAAGTAATAGTTCTAGTGCAATAGTTCAAGTTCAAGCAATTCCTATCAATACAAGTGAAATATTTCTGAGGAAATTAAATAAACTAAGCAACTCTTCAAAATAAGTAAATTAATATTCCAGGAAATAATAGGGAATTCTGGAGAATTCATACAGAGAAACACTGGAAATTCACACAAAATTTGCTCATTAAAAAAATTATCCAAGCTTCCATAAAGAATCTGCTTTAGGTACTTAGATGGCATCAGCTACTTTCTAAACAAGCAAATTTCTGAGCAGCATAATTTCTAAACTTGAACAGGCATCTCAGAATTCTTTTGATGGACAGTCAACATACTCCTCAGATATTCTTTTGTAGCTGATTTCTAGCAAATGCTGTAGGTGTTGAATTCTATACAGCTGAAGTGTTTACAACAAGCTACTAGGAAAAGTCTGCAAACAATGAATTATAGCATTGCAACCTTGATGTGGTAGGATATAAATCAAAGCTGTAGATCCTGCTGAAACAGCAACGTCCTTAACCTTGCTAAATTCCTGACGTGTAAATATGAAGACTTAACAATGTGGCTCTCAGAACAAGTTTCAGGGTCAAATATAACACCAAAATTATTCAGTGAGAAGGTAATTTTATATTCCCAACAAATGGTACCATAAATGAGGCACTGCTCTTTAGCAGGCAATGGGCCAAATAAAATCAATTCTGTTTTAAGCACCAAATGTTAGCAGACACTCCACACTTAACATCTAATAAGTATCCTTTCAGACTAGAGACAGATTTATCTAAGCCATCATGAACTGTTTGATATACCTATTATATTTGGATGTCATCAGCATAAAGATAGTAATTAAGATCCTGCTTATAGAATAAATGACCCTACCGAGAGCACATACTGTGCATGTTAAATAGGATAATCGTGCTTTATAAAGACTATAGTGGGATTTCCAGATTTTATCAGTAAAGCACCGCAACACATGTAAAACAGAATTTTAAGAAATAAAGAAGTATTACTGAACAAAATTAACCATAATTTCATTTTGTTGCATCCCACTAAAATAATTAATGTTGAAATATTCAAAATTCCTAATGATGGCATGGAAAGACGAAGGCATTGGAAAGGAATATGCACTATTAGGATTTATAAACTGCTTGTTTTGCAGATCTGCTTAGTTATTACCATGTAATTAATTATCCACTATATGAAAGAGGAGAGTAAGCAGATACATTTCCTCTCAAAAAAAAGAAAAAAGTCTGTTTGGAACTTTAAATTCATCTTTCATTGACACGTTGAAATTTATATTGCTGATTATTTCACATGGACAAACTATTCAGCACTTGTTTATGTATCCCTAAGCTTTAAAATTAGAATGTTTTAAAAATCAGAGGAATACATAGATTCATTTATTCTACTACCTTTGTAGGTTACAGGCATTTTTTGTGGTTTGCAGGAATTTGCATTCTTTTAATTAATTGCACTGGGAGCTGTGTGCAGAGGAGAAGGGATTTGGGGAAAAGCTCATAAACAAGCAAGTAAAGCAGAAGACTCAAAATATAGCATTAAAATACTGGATTCTGTTTTGTTTTGTTTTTTTTTCTGTAGGAAATATAACTGAGTATGTAATACATTCATCACTCATTCTAACCTTTATATACTCACATGAATAAAAAGGCATTAAGGCTTAAAGCTTTTTTAGTGGTTTAAAAAAAATATAAATATTTTAAAACTTTCATTGCAGCAGAGCAGAAATGTTCTTCCTGAGTGTTTCTTCCTTCTTAGTGGTGTCCATATAGGAATCTGATAGAAAAATAGATTGTAGCTAGTTTTGCACAAAATACAAAATTAATCAGATCTTTCACAGGTTTTTTTAAATAATTTTCAATTTTGATGGGGCTGCTTTTATCACAAATATGATAGTTCTTTAAAATTATGCTACAAATACCAAAATATAACACCCACCCCCCTAAAAAAAAAAGAAAAAAAAAGAAAAAAAGAGAACATAAATGGTCTCAGGCCAAAATTAAAAGAACTTCTGAGATGAGGTTCTTAAAGACATGTTTTGGTGCCAGTGTTGGGTTAATGGTTGGACTCAATTATCTTTATGGTCTTTTCCAAGCAAAACAATTCTATGATTCTATGAAAGCAGGATGACACTTTTAACTATCCTAACTTCATAGGAAAATTATTATCTAATACTTTAAAGCCTTGTTTGTTTGTTTGTTTTTTCCAGAGAACAGTCAAGATCTGTTGTTGTTTTTATTTGGATTTCTTCTTTTTTTTTTCCTTTAAGTCTATTGCAATTCAAGACCTCAGCCAGAGTCATTGCCTTCACAGATCTCAGTCTGAAAACCAGACAGATTCAAAGTTTTCATATGACACATCAAGGAAGTCTGTTTGTTACTGTGGTTTTCTGATGTACCAGTAAGAGTGCACTAGCAAAAGTCCATTGTAGAGGGCTTTTGCAAGTTTTTTTCTTTTTTTCTGATGTGTCAAAGAATAATTCTGGTGAGAATTTGTTTTGTTTTTTTTTTAAGGGAAGAATTTAACTGAATTTGTTAATCTTAGTCTATTTCAGTAGTGGAATTCTCAAGCATTAAAAATGAAACCATTACAAGGCAGATAGAGAATGGAGTTTATGTCTCCTTTATACAGGGAAATCCAAGTTAGGAAGTCAACAGTCAAGATAACTATTAAGAAAGTCCAGTTTTGACAATAGTTTTTAATCAAACTGACTTTGTTAAATACTTTTAATTCAGAATGGAAGAGCAGCTCTGATTAGAGAGTACCATTTCCCTACATCCAATATAAATAAGACGTTGTTGTTACATTTTTAACAAATTTTGAATAGTTGTTGAATATTTTCAGGTAAGTTTCAGAAATGGCAACATAAACGATACATGCATAAAATGAGATAATTTAATAACGCATGAATATATGAGAATTATTCATAACCCTTACAGAAAACTGTCTTACGACTCAGCGGACACAGGACAAGTACATTTTTACTTCATCTTTATTCTACAATTCAAAGGACAAATGAGGATTTATTTTAAAAAGTACATAAGGAAATACCTTAAACTAGCCTGATTCAAAAAGTATTTATATAAATATAAATACATACAAGATAATTTACATTGTCTTTGATTATAAAGACTAATTTCTACCAAACCATAATAAATGTTTCCTCAGGCTTCAATATTGACAATGCAATTTGTATATGAACTCTAGTCCAATACTTGCGTTTTAGAGAAAGAATTAGAAGGGTAGGAATCATGATTCTGTAATTCTGTGAAAAATCTGCCTAATAATGGTTATGAACACTTCACAGGTTGTATGAAATAACAAGTTTTAACCATAGTTTCTATGTTGTTGATCTCCCAGCTGAGAAACTAAATACCAAGGCTCATGGATTATTCAATATTCATGTATCACAAAAAAATCACATTATTGCTGATACCAATCATTAGTTACACCGATCTGACAAAAGTGCAAGGTGTTTCTCAGGTATAACTACAGAATTAAACTGCTTCCACTTTTCAGCATATGGCTAAATAATAAAGTCTCAGGAGAATAACATTATGGCTGCTGTGATATATTTTTCAGAACAACAATAAAAAAATTACAATCCAGCCTCCTTCATGAAGTTCTTATGAGATACACTTTGTTCTGAATTACCTATATGATAAGTTATTTTATTCCTTTATGACTTTGCCAAAGAATATTTACAAATCTTGTCATAGTTTGAGAGATGAAAACATTCTCATCTTATTATTTTAATACATTCATTGTTATTTCATCTTGGGGTAAAAATGAGCTGAGTTATGGAAATGTTGTACTAAACTGAGAGTTTTACTGTCCAATAATATTCATACAAGGCTTGATATTTTGTTTTTTAATACATGATCATACAAGAAAAGTGCTATCAGAATTAATGCATCATTCTGTTTTCAACTGATTTTAAATTAAGAGAATATTTAAATGGAAATAAAGTAAGCTAGATTTTTTCCACAAATAAATAATTATGTGGCTAAAATTGCCTCTAGTATGCTAATTCTTTACGGTTCAGGAGTTTCCATGTTTTAAATATTAAAACAGTTTTTTGATTGGCCTATTCAAACATAAAGACTCCTAGTAACAGTTCAAAATGGCCATTACCTCATTAATATTTATACAGTAAAGAGCAATTTTCACCTTGGTATTTATGATTTCATTATTGTCAATGTTTCATCAATTTTATAACACTTTTAAGAGACAATAACAAACTCTGTTCAGTTTTAAGCTATCTTGGCATTGTATCAAGTTGACAGATAAATCAATATAATTGATAATCTGCTTTCTGGTGCAACTAAGTATCAAGTGGACCTTAAGACATCTCAGGAAAACTGATAGCTTTTTTATAATGTGAATTGCTTTAACTGCGTCACTACTGCACAGCAGAACTACGCTCTTCGAAAAGATATGAGTCATAAAAATTATCATTTGCACTCCAGTTATAATAGTGACAGCACCACTAGAGCATCAAGATAGGATAAAATATTTAGGCCCTCCCCTTCAATTTATATATATATATATATATATATAATTTTTTTAAAAAAATTATTTTCTGTAAAGAAAAATCCATAAATTTCATGCAGTCCCCAGCAAATGACAATATGGAGATGAGGGTAAAAAAATTATGTGTTCAGCTTTGCTGAGCAGCATTCCAATTGCAAATCCATTTCCACTAAAACAAGATCTTGTGCAATGGTCTCCCAATATCCTATCCCCCTTGCTGTCATCTCCTATCATTAGTGCCTAAACACAACAAAAAGGCACCTTCTCCTCCTAAATCTCCCTCCCCCAAATAAATACTTAACCCAAGCCTCTCAGAAATACACCAGAGATTACTCTTGCTTGAATAACGTGGTCAGAATAGGTCCACTTACTACACTATTGTATAAGTACTTAGACTTCTTACTCTGGAGCTGGTGGATCTGGGGTAAATTATTCACTGCCCAAAGAGTTTCAGGAACACGACTGCCATAGGAGTTCACCAGCCATTAGGCTGCAGCTGATTTCATTGTGTACATGAGACTTAGACAGAGCTCCTCCTGTTCTGAGGAAGGAATTATATTTTACCTAGAAGTAGATTAACAGACATAAAAATACAAATGGGAAAACAAAACCCAAAAACCTATAACAGAAAAAAAAAACCAAACAAACAAACAAACAAAAAAAAAACCCAAACAAACACACAAACAAAAAAAAACTGACAAAAACAATCAAAGAAAACAAAACCAAAATGACAACAAAAAAAGACACAAAAACCCAACCCAAAGCATAGAACAAAAACCGAAACAAAACAAACATCATAAAAAAAAACACAAAAAAAGAGCAACCAAACCAAAACCAAACACCAACAGGCCAGGAATGACTGAGAAAAAATATATTTTGGAGCACTAAATCCTGAGATTTAGTTTTTGCTTGAAGTGCTTTGTGTATGAGGTTATTCTGACCTAGTTCAATATTATCGCATGTCTAAAGCACAGCAAACACACTTTTATAGACAATTCTAGCTCTATATCTCTATAACTCTACCCGTTCAAGCCAACACGTCGAAGATTTTGAAGATTTGTGTCCTTGGCTGTGTTCAGATTTATGTCACAGGTATATGTACATGTGAAATATACATTTTGGATTTATGGTCTTCCATTCTGCACAACGCTCTCCTCAGGTGCTTAAACTTCTTTTGTAGATATTTTGGAATGTTTTTGAAATTTTCCACTGGCCACCTACTACATCATTATGTACATAAATATCTGCAGTATTCAAGGTTTCAGAAGATTGAGTCATGCCTAATAATAGAACCTTTTTTAAGTGCTTGGGCTTGTGGTGCATTTTTAATAAAGCCAAATTCTCCTGGCTACTGCATGTCCTTATAAAATGTTTTATAAAGTTTATTTAGGAATTTTCTACAGCAGCCACTTTTTCAGCTTTTCTAAGTTTTCTCAAGTTTGCACTTATCAATAAACGATTTCTTTTGTGTCAAGTAAAATTCCCTTCAAATCTTATATTATATGTTCTTTCTAAGAACTTTAACAGTCTGCATAATTATATCATTGTAATATTTTTCTGGTTAAATTACAAAAAATGAATACTCTCCTCCATGTAAACAGTGTTGTTATATGGTGTTTTCCTTCAAACTGATAGGATCAGGTTTATTGAAATAATCTCTAGGGTTCTTGCTAGATTTGCACTGTATTTCACAAGCAGATTCAATATTTTCCAACTCTTACAATGTAAGCCATATTTTGCCTTGTGTTTTCAAACTGATGGAATATGTATATACAGTTTAATGAGAAGAATCACCAGCTTGCACAGAGCAAAAACATTTCCCACAAACAGGCCTGTAAAGATCAATTCATGTTCTTTTCACAAAGAGCACACAAAGAGCTGTTGGTTGGTTGTTTTTTTTTGTTTGTTTGTTTGTTTTAAGGACAGTAAAGCCATCACACAAAATCAAAGTACAGGGTGTTGCAAAAAGATGGACCCAATTTGAAATCACTGTGCTTTGAAATTGTGTCCATCTTTTTGACAACCCTGCGTTTTATGGCTTTGGGTAGAGAAAAAGCAAAGAAGTATTCAAAGAAAGACATATAGGTGAGAAATATCTTACATTACTCATTCTTTTATAGTGAGCACTGGGCAAAATGAGTAAACAATAACCCGCTGAGAATGTTGGGGTTTTGAGCTTGGTAACTTATGAGGTGCTTCAAACGCTTTTGAAAAACGAAAAGGTTGAGGTTTTGAAAAGACCCCAAAAAGACTATGTACTGAACTTCATTTTAAGAGAATATATGTTTCAAACAATATTATTTTTTCGTAAATTAAGTAAAATGTGTTCTAGCAAGACCATACCTAAAATATTTATGAACAATCTTATTTAAGCAAATTATGTCTTTTTGATGTTTTCAGTGTTCTTTGAATCTGCCATGAAAGCTGACGGTCATTTACCTAGCAGGCACATTAAATGCTTGATTTATTGAGATATTCAAAGTTCTTTTGGAAAGTATTGAAATAAATAGCGTAAAACTCTGACATTATATGTAACTATGAGTAGTTAACAGGTCACTGAAGCCCACTTAACAGTTTTCTCAACAAAAGGCTATTATCATGCCTGATTGCCTTCAATGTAGAACAGGTCTTTGCTTATAAGTAAGGTTTTGCCTATAGCAAAACAGTACATTCCATTAGCTGTATGTTATTGCTTTATTTATTCTCTTAACTACCAGATGCAAAACGTAAACATCTTTATTAGGAAGTCAAAGATGAAACCTCTTGTTTTTTAGTGTGATGTTTCTTACCTGTAATCTAGCTCATTCATATCATTCAGATGTTAAGGGTCACAAGAGGAAGAAGTGTATCTCCATGTGACAATAATTACTGCAGTCCTTGAAAACTCCAAGGACAGACTATAAATTTTTAATAGGCAAGATTTTAATGGGTAACATGGCCTTGCCGAAGGATCTAGATAGGTTGGAGCATTAGGCAGTTATCAATGGCAAAAAAATTAAAAACAAATGGGGAAGCAGAGAGGGAGGTGCTGATCTCTTCTCCCTGGTATCCAGTGACAGGATGCATGGGAATGGCTCAGAGCTGTGTCAGGGACCCACAATCCTCTACATCTGAACTACTGCATTTCACAGTATCACAGTATCACAGTGTCACAGTATCACAGTATGTTTGGGATTGGAAGGGACCTCAAAAGATCATCTAGTCCAATCCCCCTGCTGGAGCAGGAACGCCCAGGTGAGGTCGCACAGGAACATGTCCAGGCGGGTTTTGAATGTCTCCAGAGAAGGAGACTCCACAACCTCCCTGGGCAGCCTGTTCCAGTGCTCTATCACCCTCACTGAGAAGTTTCTTCTCAAATTTAAGTGGAACCTCTTGTGTTCCAGCTTGATCCCATTACCCCTTGTCCTATCATTGTTTGCCACCGAGAAGAGCCTGGCTCCATCCTCACGGCACTCACCCTTTATATATTTATAAACATTAATGAGGTCCCCCCTTAATCTCCTCTTCTCCAAACTAAAGAGACCCAGCTCCCTCAGCCTTTCTTCATAAGGGAGGTGCTCCACTCCCTTCATCATCTTCGTTGCCCTACACTGGACCCTCTCCAGTAGTTCACTGTCCTTCTTGAACTGAGGGGCCCAGAACTGGACACAATATTCCAGATGTGGTCTCACCAGGGCGGAGTAGAGGGGAAGGAGGACCTCTCTCGATCTACTAACTAACCCCCTTGTAATACACCCCAGGATGCCATTGGCCTTCCTGGCCACAAGGGCACAGTGCTGGCTCATGGTCATTTCACTCGTGCTGAATCATAAATTCAAAATCATAACTCTAGCAACTCTGAAGCCAGCCCCGAATAGTTACGTCATCTGGACATAATGACAGGGTCATGCATGCAACATCAAAACTGTGAGATGCAGCATGTTTTCTGGTCCTAATCCCTTAACTGTCCAGATTAAATTCCCAGAAATAGTGTGCAGATATTGTTTGGATCGTATGCTTCTTTGGTGAAAGCCAGGATGCTCTTTCAGCCATGAGAACAGAGTTTAGGCGAAGCTTCAACATAAAATATTTTATCTCTGAGCCAACAGTGCTAAGTCCTAAAAAGCTAAATAATTAAAGGAAATCACTCTTGGTTTGTCAATAATGTGGACTACGCAACTGTGCAGATCCTTGCAAGCATTTCTGACTATATGCATTTAATGATGACAGATGCCCTTCTCTAAATAAAGATTTCAGTTTCACACAGTTTAAATATCTAGTCTGCAAAAGCAAATCTTTGCTGACATGAAAGTCAAGTTTCATAGGACTTGGTACCAGTGTTGTTTTGCCTTTCAGTATACTTGTATTCATAGCTTGCTGTATATTCAGATTCTGCAGGATGTATTCCTCGTCTTAACCAGCAAATGTGGAAAGGTAGTTATAAATTTATGACTCTGACACAATACTCTCTGAATATTCCATGATTCAATGGCACTGTGCCTATCATAGAGATAAGACATACTGTCTAACCTCCTAATGAGTATTCTTGAAGTGCGAATCAAAAGCGTCAGAAAACTAGAAGTGAATCATGTCTTGTAATGCTTTTCTCTCCTGAACTCCAAATAGTGCATTAAACTTGGTTCTTCAGCTTTTTGAAGTTTTTTCTTAGTATTATAAGAGTCACATATAACTATATCAAATTAATTTTGGCAGTATCTGTGAATAAAATCATCATGACTGTTTTTTTGTCATGAAAAAATGTACTTATTTCTGCAGCCTGTAACATTTACAGAATCCTAAAGGATGTCTGTTGCTAAATAAACAAATTGGACTCAAATGTCTGATTGGAGTATAAAGAAATCACAGAGAACACCTCATGTCCAAAACATCATGAGTACTACACAATCAGAGCACTGTCAAAGCCAGATATTGGCAATCAATTTATGCAATATTTTCGATTTCTTGTTAGTCAGCATCACAAAGATTCTAATTTTCTCCTCTAAATTTCACATACTCTCATGCTATGATTTTTTTTTTTAAGTTTTATATTAAACTTGAATAAAACTGGTTTAAATTTGACAGTTTCTCTTAATTTATCTAAATTTATCCTTTTTGTCATCTGTTTTGGGACAAAAATGTAAATCCTGTTGATCATTACAGCAGCTGCTTCATTTCACTTGCTGTGCTTAGTATCCTGGCAGCATCTTTCTTGCTACTGTGTTTTTACACTGCACTCAGTTCAAGAATAATGGAGAACAATGTGTCTTTCTCTAAAAAAATATAAAGGAAAAACTCAGTTTGTGTGTCCTTATGAAATCCTCTTCTTACCAATTTAAATAAGTATCATGTATTCACAGGAAAATAATTTCTCTCAAACTCTTCATAAAAAGTATCTTCCACTGCTTGAATTTACATTTTGTTCCAAATTTGTGTTTTATTCCAAAGATTCGAGATCTTTGTTTTAAGGGCTTACAGCATCTCAATAATATTATTTCTACTATGGGATATCATTCTGCAGACAATAATATTGTCACATCAACACATCACTTTTCTCATTAACTCTCGGGAAATTTAAGCGCTCGTAAAATGTTAATCACTTTTACAGTTTATGTAGCCCTCCGATATTCCTCTTCTGCATTTATTTGAAGTCTTCCATTGCTTTCCAGACTCCTGAAATCCCACTTCAGCCAGATGACAAAGCAATCCTAGGAAGCCAGGACCAGAAGTCAAGACTCATTTGTCCTAACTGCAGTAATGACTAAACTATTGTCCTTGTCACACTCGTGGTGGCACAGGGGTTTAGTTTCTCTCTACAGAGATCACTTGATAGTTTGGTGACCATGTTATTTTTCTGAAGGGTAAGGTGTGCACAGGTTCCAAAGCATCCAGATTATCTAGGGCTTCCAGACAGAAGATTTTCAGGAAAGTGTAAACCATTACGGGCCATTTTCAGCAAAAGGGACAGAGACTTTTTGTTGGACATGCCTTGAACGTTGTCCTTAGGGATACAAGGAGATGATGGACGCAAATCTTCCTGATGCTTGATTTGCAAATGAATTTAGATCAGGGCTAACATGTATAGACATCTGAATATAGGTAAACAGATAACACTGTGATACAAAACAAAGGCACCAGATTTATTTAGGCATGAGGTAGATTTTGTTACAGTTGGAGGAGGAAGACTGGATCTCAGTTTCAAATACAGGTGCTAACAATCTACCTAAGCCATCTTAAACCTACAGTAATTCCACCCTATGACCCTATTCCTGCTTCTACTTTATATTGAACGTCCAGTACACATAGTGCCCAAAATGATATGTGAAATTAAGGAGGAAGTGATATCTGGCTTTAGTCTTAATTACTCAAGTTGTTTGCCAAGAGAATACTAGAGCAAAGTCAGCAGAATACTATTCAATGGATATTAAAGCTGTTTATTTTAATTAATATATCCAAATTTTTTCTGAGGTTATCATTTTCCTTGTAGGCATTTGGAATCAGAAAATTATTTCTATTAAATTAATCACTGGGGTTTGTTTTATTTCAGATTTTCTTCCTCCATTTCCATAAGGGATGTTATTTCTGCCTGAATTTCAGAGAGTATATTAAGAAAATATTTAGCAGTCGACATGTTCTTCATGGCAAGCCATTAGGGAACTATTTTTCCCTTTCGAAGATGTAATATTTGGGGGGAAAAAAATCTGTTATCTCTCTTTTGCTTTGGTATTTACTTTCTTCAAAGAGTTGAACAGGTTCTTGATGTCATCCTGGAGGACTGGTGTTTCCTTAAATGAACACCACCTTGGTATACTGAGCCATTTCTACCAGCATTTACCTTAAGAAATCTTTCTATTTAGTATTTCCAATCATCATTCTCTCTCAAAGATTCTGTAGTTGTGTAACTATCTGAAGCTTTTTATGCCACACTGAAATGAACTGTTTTCTTGTTTGAAACATGTAATCTCTGAAATACATGATTATTTGCAACATCACTGTTCTGTGGAGGCAGAGTTGCTGTTGGGTCCAATGAAATACCACCTGATAAACAAATTCCTTGCTGTCTTAGTACACTAAATGTCTTAGGGTCAGATCTTGAATCTGCCTATACAATCTAGCTCTACTAATGTATTCACCAGCTTAATGTTCAATAGGACTACAAAAATCAGTTGTCACCAGTTAACTGCTGTCAGGGAAATACAATTCAATCTTCATCTTCTGGTACATTTAGGAGGTTCAATGTTGACTGTTGTAAAAAAGAAGTATTTATCAACAGGACAATGTGTCAGTGGTTTAATGTCCATTTCTAATAACGCAAATGTAGGATTTTTTTTTTTTTTCAAATGGGTTCCTAATTATGTATTCTGTGCAAAACACATCTCTTTTAATAAGGTACATAGGAAACCCTCTGTCCTTGTACACATTCTCATTTATAGCAATAGGAGAGAAGCTGGCTAGTATAGTTATGAAAACAGAAAAGTTTTTATTGCACCCTTCTGGTTTGAGTTATTTATAACATATGACCCTGCTCTTTATAGCTGCCTTCCTACAGAAAAATTCTATCCCATTTAGGACATGTGCAAAATCTTCAGCAATGAACATTTTCAAGACCTCAGCTGAGAAAAAGCATCATGTTAGAACTGGAAAGATGAACTGGCCAGTTGGTATTAGACAAGGAGGAGGAGATACATTTAATTAATTTCTATATACTAATGCTGCATTTAAGAGCCAGCAAAGCCACTGAATACTCTCAAGCGTTCTTGCAGGTATTAATCATCCCAAGAGCACCTTAAAATTCAACTTTGGCATTAAAATTTATCAAGTAGCTTTTATTTGTGACCTGAATTAACATCTAATGTTTGCTTCATTATACAGGCAGCTATATATCAAGATTTTTATATAGTTTGTTAAAAACTCAGCCAGGTATCTGCCTTCATTGATATTACAATGATTTGCATTGGAAGTTTTTCAGTAACAAGTATTTCTCAGATAAGAAGCCAGTATTAAGGCTCTCAGTTTGCTCTGGTTTGCTAGTAAAATTAACTGTATAGATCACCACATAATATATTTAATTATATTTCATTGTTTGATTCTGCAAAATTACATGAATAATATTATTCTGAAAGTAATTTAAAAACAGTAGAACTCAGAACATACATTTATGAAATTCATTTGTGTATGTCTAACTTTAAATTTAAAATAAAACTTGTATTATGAGCTTTAATTAAAGGAATATATAGACCTGTTAGAGGGGATGCAGAAAGGAACCATTAAAATGAAGAAGGCAAGAGCACCTTTCCTATGCAGAAAGGCTGGGAGAGTGGAGGTTCCATAGCTTGGAGAAGAGAAAACTCCAGGGAGAACCTATTGTGGCCTTTCAATGTATAAAGGGAACTACAAGAAGGATGGAGAAAGACTTTTTACCAGGGCCTGCAGTGACAGGGCAAGGGACAATGATTTTAAACCAAAAAAAGGTAGATTAGATTGGATGTAAGGAAGAAGAGGGTGATCAGACAATGGGGTTTCCCAGAGAAGTTGTGAATGTCCCAACACTGGAAATGTTCAATGTCAGGTTGTTTCGGGCTCTGAGCAACCTGATCTAGTGGAAGATCTCCCTGCTCATGGCAGGGGGTTGGACTAGATGAGCTTTAAAGATCCCTTCCATCCCAAACCATGCTATGAATTATGTTTTCCATGGTAGCATCCACTGATTCCATCCAAAATTGGTTGTTCTGTAAACATTACAGATAAAAGGTGTCCCAAATAATTAGTAACCTAATTAAATACGAAAACCAGAAATATTAGAAAGGAAGATTTCTAATTTAATATTTTACAGGTGATGAACTGAGACAAGCAAGAATTTCCTCCCTGTTGAGATCTGACATTACATTAGCTTCCCTGAAGCAGAATATTGCTTGTTACAATTTCAGTGCACACAGTCCATGAACCTCATTTCTCTTATGTAATGCAGGCAATAAATCTGCCATTTGAGTACTGTTGCATATGTATTATACATCTGTAATTTAGATTCTTAAATGGTCATATTCAATAAAGATGAATTAATAATTCATATGCAGTAACAACAGCCTAGACTACAGAAGCTAATGTCCAGAGAAATACCTTCTAAATAATGTAATGAAAATCAGTTGTTAGTGTCACCTCTTATTTTTCCTGTTGAATATGCTCTGTCCAATTAAAAAAACCAAACCAAACCCAAACCAAAAACTGTTCCTCTCTGTACTCATTACAGATTTTATTTATATATATATATATATATATATATATATATATTTTTTTTTTAGAACTGCATTTCTTGAGTCTTAATATTTGTCACTCTGCAAATCATTATAGCACACTGGGAAGCTCCAAACTATCACTGATGATGTACTGACAGTTATCATCCTAATCTGGGTGTAATAAACCCCAGATTTACTAAACACATACAAGACCAACCAACATATTGCCTTGATTTTTCAGGGATCTAGTAATCTTTCAGTTTCTCCAGCATTGTGGATACAGAAGAAATGCAAGGCCTGCACAGAAATAAAATGCAACTAAGACATTTTCCTCATAGTTTCTTGATAAGCAGTATTATCTTTTGTAGACAGCAAAGTGCTTTACAGAGGAATTAAATGTTATCCCAGTTTACCAGAGGGTGAAAACTAAGGCATGGAAAGCAACTCATCACATATGTTATAAGCAGAGACAGGACTAAACCAAAGCCTTTTAGCCTTACCTGTGTTTCCTGCATAATTGTACCTGGCAAATATGTCTTTCCTACTAAGAATAAAACTTGTATACTTGATGTCCACTGATGCTTCATGGCGTACCTGCTGCACCACGGACTTATCTACAGCCACAAATGCTTCGAGATCAAGGGTTTTCTGCTCCTCACACCACCCCACCAGTGAGTGGGCTGGGGGTGCTCAAGGATTTGGGAGGCGACACGGGTGGGACAGGTGACCCCAACTGACCAATGGGATATTCCACACCATATGATGTCATAATCAACGTATAAAGCTGAGAGAAGAAGAAGGAAGAGGAGGAGAGGCTTGTAGTTATGGCTTTTGTCTTCCCAAATCACCATTATGCATGATGGAACCCAGCTTTCCTGGGGATGGCTGAATATCTGCCTGCTGATAGGAAGAGGTGAACCACAACATCACCTCATGCTTTCTCAGTGGTCTTAGGTGTTGCACTGTAAGAGCCTTTCTCAGAGAGATATTCCCATCTCTCATGGTTGAACACATCCAGTACCAAAGTTTTCCTGTGAGAAGTTATATGCTCTCACTCTTCCAGGTTGCAATTAAGATTAAAGGAAGAGGGGAGCTGTTCAGCATCAAAGTCATAGCTGCCTCAGCTTGCTTTTCATAACCTTTTAAGAATAAAGACTCAGTAGTTTCTTCAAAAATCTTTAAATACCCATACTTAAATCTGCTCTGCAAATAGACTCCAGAGTCTAAGAATGCTTTTTTTCTATACCAGTGAGAAAAGATAGGACAATGGAATTTCAAAAGGCTTTTTCAAATTTTTAACACACCTTTTTTGTTGGAGGTAAATAATAACAGAATAAACATGGAAATCTTTTCTTAATTCTCTTTGAGTAGTCAAATTTATACTTTCATCAATTCCTTTTCAGTTCTTTCCATATTTTGTATACTTGATTTAATTTTTCAGATACTAGTGTTTATTTTTACATATTTACATACAAATCATATGTAAAGTATACAAACATGACAGGTCAGTATAAGCAGCTCTTGTAACTGAGTCAGTTAATCAGAGCAGATGGCTATTGCCATTATCTCATTAAAGCTAATTAAGGAATGTATGAAAGTTTGTCTTGCCCAAAATGGAAAGTAACGAGTATGAACAGGATGGTGGATGTGTAGCTAGCTGTGAGATCAGGAAGATTCACAAATATAGTAATAATATTTTGAAACAGTAAGTCAAAGAAACTCTGAAGCTGCTTTTTTTTTATCTTATACAAGCAGAAAAGTAAAAAAAAAAAAAAGGTTAGTCTCAGTGTTTGAAATATTCTTTACTTGTTTTCAGAGTGAAGTGCTTAATCCACTTTTCTTATACTTTTAAGTTTGTGCTTATGCTCTTCGTCTTGTATAAGAGAAAACTGCATGTACTTTGCTTCTGTGTTTGTATTGATCTTTATTGTAGTAGATAATTGAGCTTTCATATTGTTTTTCCCATTCATTCTATTTGTTTGGGGAATTGATTTTTTAGCAGTTTTAATCTTCTCAATCTAAAGTTTTAGCTGGTATATTAAAGCCAAAAAATTGAAAGTGTTTGGTTTTTCATGACTGCTATAAAACAAACAAACAAAAACAAACAAAAAAAATCTTCTCTTAACTACAATTGTTAATTGCTGCAAACTGATGTTTGGAATCTTTATCTCCTTTAACATGTGATATCATATTAGAGTAAATTTCATTTGCCAATAGATCTTTCTTGTGCGAAACAGAGGTGTACAGCTGCGCTTTAGGCTTTTTTTTTTTGACAAATACACAGGAGATAAAGTTCAGCAAAACGTTTGACTGAGAAAGTTTTTGAAACTATCTTTTGAATTTCAGTGTGTGGAAGAAAAAATAAAAATTCTGAAGAAAAACTTTACAGCTTGGCTTTCTGGTTAAAATGTTTTCTGAGTATACAGATCAAAAGGAGCCAAGGGGCAAAATTGTTGGGTTTACTAGTAATCTTGTTCTAGCAATGTGCTGTTTTCTACCAGTCTACATGTTTCTAAAGTCTCCACCAAATGGGTAATGTATTTTTCTCTCTCATTGTATTTAGTAGCAAATAAATTTTAACTAGTTACAAATGGGCAGTTTTATGCTTACTGACTACCAAAGCTAACTTTTCTAAAAACAGATGAAAAATATCCTCTCAAAGACTGGTAGAAGATTAATTTTGTTTTTGAAAGTACTCTGTGTTTATCCAGTCCTAAAATGACATTCAACCCTTTGAAGGCAACCGTGAGGCTGATGTGGGCCCCGGTGAAAATGAGTTTGACACACATGCCTGAAGGTGAAAACCTTGACTGTATTGAAAAGGCTGCTTTAATATGAATAAAAAAAATAACTTCAAAAAGGATTGATGATTTTAAAACATCTCTATAGACTAAATTTCATTATTAGATTTGTTATTTTTTTTTTACTTAATTTGAAGAAAGCAAGAAAATGCTTGCTCTCCATTTTGTTCTGAGCTCTCATTTCTGTTTTATGTTCTCCTGAAATAGTGCTGTATTGTAGACTGAGTCATCTTGCTTATTCATTGTACTATTCTTCTCCAGACTACCCCTGTTATGGTATTGGTTCCAAATGTAAGGGCATATGCCTGAAAATTCCTACTGCTGTGTGTCGGCTTATCATTGTGCTTGTAAGAAACAAAGTTTCACATGTCACTTAAAAAGAGTTGAGGAAAAAATATGGCAAAGTTTTAGAATATTAGTACACAGGTGTTGCTTTGGAGAAAAAAAGTTCACCTTGTTATATAGATTAAATATAAATTCATGTAACTGAACATAGAAATATGCACCCAAAAATATTCCTGCAGTAAATGAGATTCTATAAAGCAGTTATTCATGTGTTTGCATTAAGATCTACATTTTTACTTTAAAATAATTTCATTTCTAACAAAAAATATTTTTAAATGTCTAATTCCTGTTATAATATTATAGTTCACTTCTACAGTTCAGATAAAACAGACCATCCAAATGACTCATTTTTAAGAACATGGTCATAGTGTACTCTAAAATAATGAGAGTTGGTTTCCAGCCAAGGAAAAGGAAAGTGGAGAACCATTTTAAACACAATTCAACATCACTTTCCTGATTGCAGGACAGGGAAAAAAAGTATCCTCTTTAGTTTGTGTCAGCATCAATTTAAATTGACACTGCAAATCTAAGAATCCATCTGGGAAGATGGAAAAATAAGTGTCAGCAGTCCCTTTTGAACTGGACAAAAGCATGAAGTGCAATTCAGAGAAATAGCTGATCATGACACATCCATTGTAATACCATTTTATGAAAGGATGGAAAGTCCCACTTTCATGATTAACTTTTTGATGTTTTTCTCTGGGTGGAGGGACAGCTATTCTACGATATCCTTGTATTCAGGTAAAAAAGGAAAGTAAAAATACATTTCTCTCAGCAACAAGCAGATCTAGCCATGTCTGGTTTATACTGAAAAGTATTAAATAAGAACAACCTCTACGACAAGAATATTTTGCCGTGTGTATGTTGGTTGTATAAACAAGCTCTATTTATAATCAGCAGTTCACTGATGAATAGAGGTATTTCATTCTGCTTACAATTTATAATTAACATTTTATCATCTTCTATCAGCTTCTTATGCTCAAAGGTACTATCATGGGTATTTAAATGATGAGGTTAGTTTGTCATACCCCTGTAGCCGTCAACCATTTTAATTGTCAAACCATGTGGAGAGATGATTGATGCGAGAAGGAAATCATAGTGGTAAACTATTGCACCTTAAACAGCTCCTTCCCATGTATCACTCTGTACACAAAAGCCCTCCAGATTAGTCTTGTTTAAATATTATTTGCATTTAAATTGCAGGATAGGCTATAGACTGTGTATTTTATGAACAAGGCTAAATGCTAAAATCAGCAGTTACATATTCTTTTAAATAGTGAAATTCACTTGTGCACTTTGAGGGAATGGTTATCAGCAGACAGCAGAGTCAAGGACATAAGAGGAAAATCTCTTTTGAAATTTGTAAGGTTAGGGGCTAAGAGACAGAGCAGAAATGCACTGACTGGCTTCTGAATTGTGAATAAAAGAAAGTATTTCCACGTTCTGTATAGCACCTTTGTAAACACATCTTCATTCCAGTATTGTACAGCCTTAATGGATTTTCTATAGACTGAATTATTTTGTTATTTTGCAGTTAAACTTCAAAATGTTCTGCAGAACTGTTGTATGGTAATAGAGTGTTACAATGTCAGTTCTACTCATAGCTCAAGTAATGAAGACTCTAACTGTATATTGATGCTAAATGCTATTGTTAGGAAGCCCAATTATGTTTTTTTTCATGCTCAGTTTGAGTAAGTGCAGCAGGTCAGTCATTCTGAATAACAAATCAGCTTCTTAGCCTTTGCCAGAGAGAATTCATTATTCAAAAAATCCATTGTTGATTTTAATTTTCCAAAAGACATTTGAAAGTTTTATAGAAGGAAACTTTTCCTCTCCAGGGCCTTTCAAAATTCAGGACTATTCAGGACTATCTATTTAACAGAATGCCAAGAATCTAAGATGTGTATTTCCCTTACAAAAAAAGTCCCCCAAAAAACCAAACCTCATGCAAAAGGTTATAAAATGGAAACTATAATTAAAATTTCTCTATAGAGGTTAAAATCTTTGGTGTTTCACTTCGTTGTGCAACAAGCTAACAAAATTCCTATTGAAATTTGTTAGACAAAGTGTAAGGCAATGTTCTTAGGAGAGTAATAGTGTCAAAGACCTCATTTGGTATCAAAGAAGTCTGCCAATTCTGAGTATTACAGATGAGATCCTGGAAAACATTGGCTGACAGAGAATCTGGTCCTAATCCAGAAAATAATGACAGAATGGAGTATCTGTGGGGGGAGGAAAAAAATCTAGTGGTAAAGGTGATTATTGAAAGACTTCATCAAAAGAATGAAGCTGTGTCACTGGTTTGCTTGCTCTGACTTCCAGGACACTGGTAAATCGTTCATAATGAATGAAGAGCTCATTTGAGACATATGAGATCTCCTGTTCATGAAGTTAGAGAATCACTTATTTGAAATGTTCAGCTACAAAACTGTAATAACTCACAAGCAGCTCAGTGGAAATATTTCTACTCCATCAGACACTTTAAGGGTAGAGATTACATTTTACAATGTGTTTGCATAGGGCATTGGGATGCTGCTCTTGATTACAGCCTCTAAGACAAACTGCTAAACAAAGAAACGAAGAACAGCATAAATCACATCTCTCTATGCAACATACAGAGTAGCTGTGGCACAACTAATAGTGAAATATAATCAGGTTCTCGTATTTTCCCTTGTAGTTTCTGTATCTGTTAGTGTTCAACTTATTTACGACCTGAACCTTTTACTGTTACAAACTATAGCTTCTATTCACTGCCATAATTAAATCTAATTGATTCTGAATACTTTGAAAATGTGGGCATAGCACATCAAAGAACAGGGGAAGAGACCAGAGCTGGACTGCAGACCTGCTGGGATTACTGCACCGTAAAGCTGTTCTCCCCAGCTTCTTCTGGTGATTATTAATCCTGGTGGTAATTCCAAAAAGTGTCTGCTTTCTGTTTGTATCTCAGAACAGCATCCCCAAATTATGGGTTATTTATAAAGTCAAGAGCACTGGGTTCACAGTTGTATCAGCTCCTGTCCCAAGTGGAATTCTTTACAAATGGCCAATATTCTGCTCTGGAGTAAGAAACATACAGCATATTTTTTAAAATAGAAGCACTAGAATTGTATATAAAACATATCTTCTGGTATTTCATTAAGGTTATGGACCTTGCGTCCAGGGGAATAATAAGATGCCAGAAGGCTGCAAGAAATGCAAATAAAAATGATACATTGTTCTGGGACTGTTGTTTGTAACACCACAACGTTTTTAATTCCATAATGCTATAATTGGCTTGAGAATTGTAGGCTAAAGCTGAGAGTTACTGATACATATCCTCAGTCACAGAGAGTGTTTTAATGTACTTTTTTAACCATTTATCTATATGGTCTATATCAAGATGGTATGGATTAGACCTTCATATTGTCAAGTTTTAGACTCCTAGCATAGACACCTCTGCTGAGAGGGTAGCATATTAAAATTCCTAAGTTAACTTCCTGCTCTGGTTTACACTATGGGGAAGCCTGTCTTTTTGCTGTTCCTACAAAAAGAACACACAATTCCTGTATATTTAAAACTGGAAATAATTTAATTCTTCTCTAATTATTTTAGATCTGCAGAACTTTAGACTTCGTCTTTCGTGGTATATATTTAAATGGGAACTTCTGCATACCTGTAGTCGAAAGATATAATGGCTCTTCTAAGTTCATTCCAGCACAGCATGCATTTGGGAGCTGGCCCACTCTACAGCACTGGTAAGGGAAAAACAATTATGTTAATCCATAGTAATCATCAAGAACTTTTGTGGACTGTGCCAGTAGGTAAAGAACTAGCGATATTCCAAAGGTACCTACTGTGGTGCCTTCACTTCCCAGATCATAATCTTCAGAGGAATTTCTCTTCTATGAATCTTCACTCCAGACATCTGCGGGACAGAACGCTGTGTGGTCCCTGTGTCAGACAGCAGAACTCTTCTCCAAATGGGACTTTGTCTTAACACTCAGTATTGTTTAAAAAATACTCTGTACCTGGTTTTGAGCTAGTAAGATGATGAAGCAACAAAAACATTTCAGATATCTTCTAGGGAGACCGTGTAAGCTGCAATCTATGCAAGAAAATCTTTTTCTTCACCTATATCATTTTAAGAGAGATGTCATGCTGTTTAAGTGTTCTTAAGAGCTGTGTTTGTTACAGTAGAGTATATGAAAACTGTGCATGAGATCAATCACTAGGAAGCACACTAATTATTAGAGAAACCCTTCTAAGGATTTTCAGGTGGGGTATTCTTGGCATCAAAACTAGTTTCACTCTCAAACAGCAGTACTATGTTTGACTCGATAAAGGATCTAGATAATCAGCAGAGAGGAAACTTTAAAGAAAACCCCAGAAATCCTCTTCTACATTTTCAAAGCATCCACTGCAAATGATTGCTGCCCTAATGTGAAGCCTTTGGACTTCACCATGGTTGAAATATTAATGACAGTAATAAGGCTTGTAGGAATTGATGTAGGCAATGTAGTGCTAGATCAAAAGGAAACATTAAGTAGGAAAATAGTATTCTGATTAGTATTTTAATGAAAAAGAGAAAGATAATTTCATAAACTACTGAGATGTAGTGCAATTAGCAGAATGAACTGAAATTTCTATTTTATTTGTGTTTGGGAATGGCAAAGACCTTGAAGATGAAAAAGACCATCAGGCTGAGAATGAAGGGTAAACCTGCCAGGGAGGGATGTTTTGTTCTGATGACTGCTCCATTCAGCGTTTTATTTCTCTTTTCTCCGATTAATGGAAGAAATAGATTCCTGCATTGAAAAGCCATTTTCATGGACCAGAGAGGCCTCAATAGCTCTGATCAGCCCCACTTGTGCCCCCTAAAACACCATCCTGGACCAAAGACCCCATGTCAGCCTCTCTGGACTGTTCAGCAATGTTGTTGGTCTCCAGCCACGTCCCTGCCCTGCCCTCCCTGGCCATGGGTCCTGAAAAGCCAGGTCTAAACTGCAGGTTGATGTCCCGCCTTGGCCATGTCCGCCTGTGTCTGACCCTGGGGCTCCTCACTGGGTTGCATCCAGGCCCCGACCCACAGGCTGACATCCCCGCCTGCCCACAGCTCATCCCCTTTCATAAGTACCAATGAGACGCAGACATAAAGACCAGTTTATTTTGAAAGTTGAAGTTGACAGGAATATCCCATATTTGGAAACGGTAACCGAATGCTTAATTTGCAGCTATTCCCATGGCCTAGCTGGACAACAGTCTGTATGTCCATCTGTGCACTCCTCTGAGCAGCTTGTGAGCATGCAACTCAAAACCCCTTTGAAGGTTACAGATTTTAGTCTCAGCACCTAATTAAAGTATGTTCAGTGGGTTTGATATCAAAGGCCACCCCTATTTTATGTAGCCAGCTTTTTCTCTGTGTTGCTCCAATCACTCTCTTTCCAAATGTCTTAGTTCTTGCTTGTATATTTTGTAAATAGAATTACAACCTTGCAAGTTCTTACGCAAATTCTCTCACTAATGGCATGACTATAATACACTTTATTTGGTTATTGCACACTAACAGCATTATGCAGCTCAGCAGCTTACAACTCAGAAATATCTTAGCATATCTCCTGCTATGTGTCAGTGAATGCCATTAAAATGTGTATGCCTGTAATGGTTCACTGGGACAATTGTTTTGCACACATTTACACAGGGACCATCTGTTCAAGAAATGAAAATAGATTCTTTTAGATGTCTGTTTACAGAAACAGTGGGGGAATAAAAGGTCACAAACTGTTATGTAAAACGCTATCTGTGGTATGCATCAGCTAGTTAAAAACAAAGGTTGTGATTGAAGATGCATCAAATATTTATATTAGCTGCAAGCCTTCTAGTTTAAGATAATCCTTTGCATTTCTAATTTGTATTGAATTAAATAAGAAAAACTTATTAGATTAATTTTATGGCAGCCCATGACCAAACAGCCAAAACCTCCCCCACCAGCACACACAGAAGGGAGTGGGATCGAGTGCACCCTTGGTGGTTTTGCTGATGACACCAAGCTGAGTGACGCGGTCCACACGCTGGAGGGAAGGGGTGCCATCCAGAGGGACCTTGACAGGATTGAAACACAGAATCATTTCAAGAAATATCTAGGATATTTTTTAAAGACACTTGTCCTGCTTCCTTATTATACCCTTCACTGACTACTCTGATGAGTTCTTCTTTAGACACAGGAAAACATAGTAAAATAGCATCATTTATTATCATTATGAGCCATTATTTTTGAGATCGGGGAAAAAAAAATAAAGACAATTATCTGAATAGCACTCAGAAATTTTAATTTGTAATGAAAGAAAAAAAAAAAACATCCTGTATGCCAGGAAAGAATTAAAATATCAAAAGCTTACAATGCTTCACTTTCCTTCATAAACTAAAAAGAACAAGAGAATAATTGCTACAGCGATATAGGCACCTCTTTTTTCTGTCTACATTGTTATCTCCAAGACAAGAGCAAAGACACTGATAATGGCAACATTCATGTAAGAAGTGAACATACGGCAGGGGCAGTATGTGCCATGCATCAGTTTTTCTTTGCCTCCTTTTGTATTTAAAACAAGAGAGTCAGGTAACTGGTTTCTCTCAGTTGTATTACATCAACATATCGCTATCTTCCCACTCCCCAAAATTATCAGCAGTCTGACAGTTTTTCAGCTGCTGCTGTACACGAGTGTACTGCAAAAAGGAGAGGATAAAATTATCAAACCTCCTAAGATATTCCAATTTTTGTAGCGTTTTGCATAGTTTCTGAGACCAGCACTTCATGAGAAAAGGAAATGTACTGATGATGGGAAGAAAGGCAGCAGCAAGGAAGCAAATGCTTAATATTCCCTGTTAATATTTTCTACTTTTTGTGTGTGTTTGATGACTTTGCAGGACTCCTCATCTCCTCTATGGGCTTGACAAACTCGCATGACACTACTTCCTTGACGCAGAATTTACTTGCCTGTGATTTCTTTGGTCAGCATAACTAAGTGTTGGGTTACCCTTAAGTGCTTATATGACTAAAAGCTATAGACAGTTCCATTCTTTTGCCCAGAATACCTAATTTTGCAAAGTCTGAAAACAGGCACTGCTATCAGTGGTGCTAGTAGTGGTGCTTAAACTTAGGCCATGGAATGTTTCAACAAACTAAGGGTTTTTGGTTTTTTTTGAAAAGTTGATGTAAGTGAATCCAAGACCTACAGCCAGACGATGGTCTGTGCGAGACTGAGCATTTTCTTCCACTTGATTATGGTGATGACAGCATGCCGCTGTACTGCAGACCTGCTGATGAGGAGATGCACATGCTCTGCTTTGGAGTATCTTGCAAATTCTACCCAGCTCCCCTTGTCTCATGTGTAATATTAGAGGAGCTTGGAGGGAATGAGCACATTTCCTGGATCCCTGCAGAGGAACTGAAGTGGTGGGTTAGTAAAAAAGACCAAAATCCTTAGAGTTTCCTTCCTCCATACAGTAAATAAACAGTTGGGACAGAGGTAAACCCGCTATTCCTCTTTCATACATAGGGAACTGAAGCGTGAAGGGGTAAAGTGACTTGATTCAGGTAAGTTATGAGTATGATTGTGGGAGGGATGGGAAGTGAAATATGAGTATTCTTGGGTTTTGTTTATTTTTGTTTGTTTGTTTTTGTTTTTGTTTCGTGTGTGTGTTTGTTTTGTTTGTATTTGTGTGTGTTTGCTTGTTTGTTTGTTTGTTTTTCCTGTAAAGGGAAAATCCTATCCTCTTTTCACATATATTCCCTTCCTGCTTCTTATTTTTATCTTTATAGTGTAAAGATCCTAGGATATGGACAGTTTAAAACTTCTGCATTGTTTTACACAGCATGGCTCTAGTCTAGCAGCATCTTCTAGAAGGATGTTTCTAGATGGTATAGAATAAATAATGAATAACTAAAATACAATAGAAATGCAATAGAGAGCCTAAACAAAGTAATAAATTGCTGTCCAACCAGATTCTGTAATGCTGCAAACCTTCCCACCGAGACAAATCTTTAAGATCTAAAATAAAGCATTATTGTTTACAGAGTTGTGGAATCCTTCTGTGTTCAGCATTCTTTTAAAAAGTAAGCCAAACTACATCATAAATTTTTCAAGGAGACAATGGAAACATGGAATTTGTGACCATTGACTCTTGCTGAAGGCTGATCCTGTAGATCTGTATTTGTCATTTCAGCAGCACAAAGTCATTTTTCAGGTTTTCATGGCTGGCTGAGGTTTAGAGTGGCAATGGAAACATCACATTGAAATGTCACAAATATTGCACAAGGAACTGGGAGCTGCTTTAACAGACCTTGTAAAATATTGCTCCTTCTTATAACAAACATTGGAGTGAGAGTATTTCTTATTTGTCTTTTAAGTCAATTGGCACTTTGTCTGAACTGGAACCATAGGGTTAAGCTCTGCGGGAATTCCAGTTTCTGTCAGCGCATGTAAAGATTTTCACAGAATCCCAGAACGTCAGGGGTTGGAAGGGACTTGGAAAGCTCATTCATTGCAATCCCCCCATGGAGCAGGAACACCCAGATGAGGTTACACAGGAAGGTGTCCAGGCGGGTTGGAATGTCTGCAGAGGAGACTCCACAACCTCCCTGGGCAGCCTGGGCCAGGCTCTGACACCCTCACCGGGAACAAGTTTCTTCTCAAATTTAAGTGGATGCAAGACTCTAGACTTGCTCTTGTTATATTTCATTAAATTTCTTGCTGCCCAGCTCTCCAGCCTGTCCAGGTCTCTGGATGACAGCACAGCTTCCAGTGTCAGCCACTCCTCCCAGTTTGATGTCAGCAGCAAACTTGCTGACAGTCACTCTGTTCCCTCATCCAAGTAATTGATGAATGTACTGAACAATACTGGCCCCAGTACTGACCCCTGAGGCACTGCACTACATACAGGCCTCCAACTGGACTCTGCCCCATTGACCACAACTCTCTGGCTTCTTCCCTTCAGCCAGTTCACAGTTCACCTCACTACCTGATCATCCAGACGGCACTCCCTCAGTTTAGCAGTGAGGATGCTGTGGGAGACTGTGTGAAATGCTTTGCTGAAATCAAAATAGACCACAACCACTGCTTTGCCATTGTCTATCCACCATTTTCTTAAAAGACAGGGAGCTACTTGCATTGGCTTTTACTAAACAATAAATATATTGGCTATTTTAAATATCCTTGAATAGTATCAAAGTGTTGAATCACTTGTTTAGCTGTTCCACTGAAAAATGTTTAATTCTTGCCCTCTGTTGAATTTGTCTAAAGAAAGGTTATTAATTTTCTTTTTGGTTAAGCTTTGCTCAGGGAATACTCTCCAGTGTTTTTCTGGCTTGAGCTACGCTTGAAGGTTTTGCCAGTGCAAGTATGTCAAACAAGAGTGTGAAAAATCATTTCCCTGTCAAGTGCAGTTTTGCTAGAAAATAACAGTGTAAGTTAAGAATGTGACTGGAAAAGGAGTAAATATTTAGTAGTTAAAAAAATTATGCAAATGTTTGAGTAGTTCCCTGACACAGGGAACTGGTATGAGATATGTTAACAAATACCTCCCTTTGATGATCAGGTTTGCCGGTATGGCAGTTAACAATCACTCTCTAATTAGAGTAATGTATCATTTCTATGTTTCTTAGGTCTCCTAACCAGTTGCTTGCATGTTATTTTGGCATTTTTTTGTGGAAATAAATTCAACTTGGGTTTTGTTATTCATTTCAATGTGAAGCGAGAGGATTGTGTTTACCAGAGAAGGTATGCAGTTGTGAATAATGCTCTTGATTTTCACAGAATCCCAGAATGTCAGGGGTTGGAAGGGCCCTGGAAAGCTCATCCAGTGCAATCCCCCCATGGAGCAGGAACACCCAGATGAGGTTACACAGGAAGGTGTCCAGGCGGGTTGGAATGTCTGCACAGAAGGAGACTCCACAATCTCCCTGGGCAGCCTGGTCCAGGCTCTGCCACCCTCACCATGAAGAAGTTTCTTCTCATATTTAAGTAGAACCTCTTGTGTTCCAGTTTGAACCCATTACCTCTGGTTGTCACTGAGAAGAGCCTGGCTCCATCCTCCTGACACTCCCTCTTTCCATATTGATCACCATGAATGAGTCCCCCCTCAGTCTCCTCTTGTCCAGCTCCAGAGCCCCAGCTCCCTCAGCCTTTCCTCACATGGGAGATGCTCCACTCCCTTCAGCATCTGGGTGGCTGCGCTGGACTCTCTCCAGCAGTTCCCTGGCCTTCTGGAACTGAGGGACCCAGGGACCCAGAACTGGACACAATATTCCAGGTGTGGTCTCACCAGGGCAGAGTAGAGGGGCAGGAGAACCTCTCTGACCACCCCCTTCTAACCCACCCCAGGTACCATTGGCCTTCCTGGTCACAAGGGCACAGTGCTGGTTCATGGTCATCCTGCTGTCCCCAGGACCCCCAGGTCCCTTTCCCCTACACTGCTCTCCAACAGGTTGTTCCCAACTTATACTGGAACCTGGGGTTGTTCCTGCCCAGATACAAGACTCTACACTTGCTCTTGTTATATTTCATTAAATTTCTTGCCACCCAACTCTCCAGCCTGTCCATCTCCTAGCCAGTTCTCCACACCTTTTCTGATATTGGCTTTAGATTTGGTTTGTTACACTACAGGTGCCTGGAAAAATGAGGTATGGATTTCTGATTCGCCCCTGGGCCTGAAGCACATTGCCAAATACCTGTCGAATCAGTTGTGATCCAGATGATACTCAGACTAAAGTGAGCAATATGACACAGGAGGCAATATTCAAGTTCAAATACAAGCACTGGAGCTAATAGGAAGTGTGTGCATAGTCCATGAGAGCAGGATGAGTTTCTGACTCAAGGGCTGATTTACCTGAAGTAGAAAAAAAAAAAAAAAAGGTCCTTCACAGAAGTGGTATGTGTTGGCGTTGAGATGTGGTCAGATGTTGAGGTACTGTGGTAGAGTCCACACATATTTTCAAAGTCCTGAATGAAGGAGAGACTAAATTAAGGCATCAGGATGAGGCATCAGTCGTGTTGGTGATGGTGATGAAAGCACACGTATGCAGTCTCTGAAAGGAGAAAAGTTCTCTATCGATGGAACCTGGAAATGGCTCCTATTGCAGCCATCATGGATTATTGGAAGTCCATTTTCTTAAAAATAGTCTAATGAAGTCAGAGACTTACTACGGTGCTACTGTGTTATTTTATGTATGTTCTGCTCAATGAAAATTTAATTGGATTTTATTTACAGTGAGAGATCCATGTTTGCCTGGTACTGCATTAGAAAATGCAGTTGTCCATACATATTAAGAAAAGTGCTGTCACTGTTGAACAGTGCTTCAGGCAAGCAAATGTTCCATATTTTTACCTGTAAGAGGAATTTCATCTAGAGTTTGTTCGGTATGGATTTTCTAAATATCCTGATTTTGAGAAACAGCAGACTGGTACTACAATGAGAAAAACTGAGAAACAGAAATTAAAATGCTTTATAGACAGGTAACTTCTTTATAGACAGGTAACTTCAAGTTCCTCTTCTGCAGAAGAAGTACAAAATCGAGAATGTAACTCAAATGGTTAGGTTCAAAAACTTCTTGGCACTTTAAACATCCTTATTTATGGACCATTTTTAATAAAATCTATGTAGTTTTTTTATTCAAAGGTTAAATATTGTAACAGCAAGCAAAAGCATTATTCCTATAAGAAATAAGAATTCCTCAGCTAAAAAGGGCAGTAGATAGAAGGTCTGTGTTAAATTGAAAATAAGCAGGAGAGTCTAAATCAAGCAAAAAGCTTATTCTCTATCAGAAAGAGAACACTGCAAAACCTGTGTCTGGACTCTCAAGGGGAATCTAGAACCTCTTATAAATTTTATAATATTTGGACACTGTTAGGACAAGCATTCACTAATTTTTAATACATCCAGCAAGAGTCAAGTGATAACCTTGATCATAGGAATGGGTAATTTCTGGATTCTAATTAGTCTTAACATCAACTGTTTCTTCCTTGCCAGCAAGCAGGAAAGTTTAGTCTCTGGGTCTCCCCACTTTCCTTGCTGTGAGCTGGTCACACAGCGACTCCAGTCAAAATTGTAAACCACCTGTTCAGTGCACAAGGCAATCAATACCAATGAGTGTCCTGGTAATTCTACACTCTGATCATACAAACATTTACCAGGAGGCACAGATGAATGAGAAAAACAGAAGCATTTGCACAGTTATAATTTATTAACTACTGCATCTATTGTTCCTCTCATTACCTAAGATTGACTAATGAACATATGAAATTAAAAGGCGATCAATATTTGACATCTGAGTGCTAGGAAGCCTCAGTGTGTTCAGACTTACTTTTGCAAAGACTTCGTAGATTCTTAGGTGTCACCGTAATGCTGTGGCATAACCATTAGTGTAGGAATTTATTTTTTGTTTTGCTTTTTCATTTAGAATTTCATTTAAACACATTAATAGTGTCAAAAATTTCTGTAGAATAAAACTAAAGAAAACAAAACAAAAAGAAATTTTAAAAGCCCTGCTTCTACCGATTAGAAGGGAAAATGATAGGTTGTGTTTTGTTTTGTTTCAATATTTTTACAACTTATGTTCTATATTGTCTGCATTGATTGCTTAAAGAAATAGTGCACTAAGAAATATATATAATTACTGAAAAATACCTCCACCAAGATGAGCGTGAGCAAACCTAAGAACAGAGACTAGAGCTGTTTCAAAGATGTTTCCACACTAGTTGAAATTAATATTAAACATTTCAGTAGCTACAACTTTGTGTTTTGATCCTGAGTTGTGCTCCTGAAATCCTATACACACATCAAATTCCAGAAATAATTGCTTTTCACTGTTTATTCAAGTTGCTTTTTTCTCATGTCTCTGGTTTTATAGGAATTTATATACCATACTAAAATATCATTAAACGGATCTGATATATTAAAAAAAAAAAAAAAAATTAATGAACTTAACCTGTATTTACATTAAGTGTAATTCACCCTGCAAATCTGACACTCAAGGAAAAACCCGAGTATATGGTATGTATCAGATCATTTGCATGTTTAAATTTTGAGCCTTTACAGTGAATCGTGGCTAATACACGTACATTTTGTATTACTCTGAAAAATCATTACCCCAAGTGCAACATTTATAACAGTGAATGGAATTCTAATTTCTTTTTTTTCCTGAAGAGATTATTTTTGTTTCTTTAAAGAGAGAAGAATGAGACAAAATATTTGAAGCATGAATTAAGTGAGGCAGAGGAGTCAACTGGGAGGCAGAAGACTGTCTCAGGTGAAAGCAGAGTATTTTGAATTATTTTTTACATGTTTGTGAGGAGAAATTTTTAAGCTACAAGGAGGAGAAGATATTACATATTTTATTTGCTGTTAATTTTACTATTTCTAAAGGTAACAAGAGTCTCTGCATATGTTGTTGGAGGATTTTTATTGTACCCCTGGAGGTGAATTAAATACACATTTGTGTTTTAAAAATAAATTTTAAAAAAGTAGAACCCCCTCATATTTCTTACTGAAGAAACTTAACATTTTTTTCTGCAATTAAAAATTTTTTTCATTTGTCTCCTTTAACAACAAAATAACTTTACATTGTGTCAGTTAATAAATAACTATATATTACAGATAGTCTAATTTAATGGTATTTGTTTTGTAATCATGCACACATGATTTTCAATTCACAGCATATTTCTGTTGCCTATTATGGACCATCCATAATTCTCTCTATATCCTTATCAGTGTTCTAAACCACAAAATACAGAGTGCGAAATTTCCATAAAATGCTGTTTTCTTTATTTAAATACTTTCCCTTGAGTTTTTCAAAAATCATAGGACATTAATTACAACAAGAAAGAAAACTTTTTAAAACTATTCACAGCTTTTCAATTATAAATTGCTATGACTGAAAACAAAACAATAAAAAAGGCAAGTCATGCGTCAGTACATGAAACCTTGAAGAATGGAAGCCAAACAAAAGAGTTAATATACACTCAGAGAACACAGGGAAATGACTAAGTCAATACTCTGTCTTTTCAGCACACATAACCTGATGCATAGTAAGTGAAAATTATCTAAAGATAAACATAAAAAAAATGACCATACTGAATTTAAGGCCCATTGATTTTGCCCAGTGTGTGATCCAATCCCACTTAAAGTCGATGAAATTACTCCTATTGGCTTCAAAATATTTTCAATCAAGCTTAAAGCATATTGCCTTTTTAATATAGAAGTGCATGATTTAATAAAGTTGAAAGGTTCTCTCTTTATCAAGAAACCTAAAAATTATGAGTGCATTCTTATATACTTCAGGATATGTCTAAACCAAAACATATAGCAGCAGCTCTGCAAGGCCATGCCCTGAGGTATATTGAACCATACCATCCAAAACTCAACAGCTACTGGACATCTCTTGTGCATAGGAATGAGAGATGCTTCTCAGAATGGCATTTCCCTCAGTTTCTGGCTGGAAATTTAACTGTTTGGGACCAGATGAAAGATCTTGCTAAAGTAGCTTTTTGGAAAATGAAATTACCATGGTTAGGTAGATATGAAGAAAGTGCGGTTAAAAATAGGGTATTTTTTTAGTATTCTGTAATTTAATGCTTCTCCAATTATGTGGTAAAATAGTAATGGTGCATACCATGACTTAATAGCCTGGTACTATATGAATCAAAATATATATTTTTAAAATAGCAAACAGCTTCCCTTGCACTAGCAAGAATATATTTTTGTATAAAGTTTTATCTGAAATACATTATATATTAAGTATTAAAAAGTCTAATTTATTATGTTATTCTGATATGTCATTTTTAGTATATTCTCAATTGCTGAACAATCACGAAAGAATATAAAGTGTGTATGCAAGATCACAATACTTTTCTAAACATTTTTTCTGAAGCCATTTCTTAAACCAGTTGAAAATGAAATATCAATGGTTAAAACAACATTTTCCTTCAGTTACAACTTTTGAAAATTTGGTTGCACATAAAAAACTACACCTTTCTTTCAGTTCTCTTGAAAAGTCTTTTAATAGTTCTCATATAATTTTTTATCATTTTCTCCTTAGAGGAGGAGAGAGATTTTTAGATAATATACATTCTCTTTCATGGGTATTTTTTTAAATATTATTTTCTTTTTGCAACTGAGGCATATTTAAATAGAAATATTGTGGTCAGCAAAGAGCCTCTCCTTCCAAAATACAATAATTCCTTATTTCTATAGTAAACAAGGAATTTCTGTTCACTCATAACCAGGCAAGCTTTTGAATAGAGCTGGTAACCAACAACTCTTGAGGAAGTCACAACCTATTTTAATTTGGCAGTTAGTTCAACCAAATCTGACAGCATGTCTTAAATGGAAATAATTCAGGAAGAATTTGAACCATCAAACACAGGTTTACATAACTGTGTAGTTACTACTTGTAGTTCTTTTACTAACACTACTCCAATAGCTGAATTGTTTTTAGTAGTGTAACATTGGAGACTGGGACCTTATGCTCTGTTTTCATCTAAGCTATTAATAAACACATTTAAGATACATACAAAGAATTTACAGAAAAAAAAAAAAAAGATTCCTCATGCTGTTGTTAAATGTTGATACTCTTGGATCAAATAATTTGTGTGAAGAAAACAAACATTTTTTGCAGAGGGAAGAATCAGCTAAATGGAATAACAGGAAGAACTTACCTTTGTGCTAATAATGCTCTTGCAATCCTGTGTTCAGTCACCAAGGTTTTCTCTAGTTGATACAGGTAGTAAGCCTAAATTTTGATTTATTCAGTCAGGACAATGCTCATGAGTATCTAAATAGTAACTGTACCTCATTGCTTCAGGACATTTGGCAAACAGGTTCACAAGCTTCTCCCCAAAGGAGACTAGAGGGTTTATAATATAAAAGATGGGATTTCTGATGTGAACGGTTTCAATCTTTTTCTCTTGAAGATATGGATAATAAACCAAAAGAATGATTTATACAGTGCATTGAAGCCATTGCTGCCTGAGGTTTCCATTCATCGTATACACAGAGAGACTGGAGCACCACTAAGAAAGAATTGATGCTAAGACAGCACTAGCTGTGCTGCTTAGGAATAAAATCACTGCTGAATTTTAGAGCCCTGCTTCAGGAGAAATTACATTTTAAGGTTCTGTACAAGAAATTCAGCTTAGAAAGTAGGCATGAATATTCTGGTACTTGCTATTTTTTTTTCCATTAATTTTTGGCTGCTTTTCAGCATTCTTACATCCACTGATATATATCCCATCACTAGTATTAACCTGAAAGATGTCAGTCTTAGACATCCAGAAAAATTGTAGTAGTCCTAAAATTGAAGAAGAAATGCAATTATTTAACCATTTGACTCTTTTGCTCTCCTATTAGGCACCTTTTGCAGTGTGTTAGAGAAGTAATTGCATAGCTGAAGCAATAAAATGTCAATTAGTTGTCAGTTACACAGCACTTATAATCCAAGTAGCCAAACCAACTCTAAACAGTGGATAACTGAAAGTGTTCTTCATGTAAATTATTCCTACATAATTTTTTTCACATGTTAAGGGTAGGGACATCTTATTTTTAAGAAGAGACTGTGTGCCCTTTCAATTTGAATAAACGTGTCTGTTGTGGCTGCTGGAAGGAAACTACCAACCTCCATTCAGGTTATCTGTATCTTTAATCTTTTCTTGCTATAAGTACGAAGTTAAAATAGTGAAACATACACAGTAGTCCTCCCTAAATAAGAATTGTCAACCACCTCGCTACTCTTTTTATATACAGGTAGTGGTGTTCTTTACAACACTTCAAAGCACTGACTTGCAACTTATACCCAATCACCATTGTTCAGCAGAAGCCTTCTCTTGATTTCCCAGTGCATCAATGTACTATAGCATTAGTCAAATTACTCTTGAGGACAGGAACTCTACGTTATGTTATTGTCTATGTTGCTTAATAGCTAAATTAGTTCTCAATAATTTACAACTCAACATTTTCTTTCTTCTCTGAGTCTGTGCAACCAGTTTGGTTCTGGTTGTAGTTGTACCAGTAATGACAAAAAATAAAATTTTACTGCTCTCACTATGGTAGTGCCTAAGGAAAGTGTTGGTTCCATTTCCAGAGCTGGATTACTCTAGCCTTGTTTAAGGTTGGACAATAATTTTGAGAGTGGATTCTTATTTCTGTTGGGAGCTGAGCCTTCGTGCTGCCCATAGCAGTGGGGAAAGACATGTTTTTAACCACTACGTGGGGAAATCCATCTTGAAATCACTGCAATCGATAAATAGCACTGTATTGTATCTGCAGAGAAACTTTGTTTTTGGCTTTTGTGAGGCCTTTAAAATATTCATCTAACTTTACTTTGTTAAACAAACACTGAATGTGCAAGCGCAGTTTTTCACCAGGCATGTCAAGCTTCCCTTGTGTAGTTAGGAAGCATTTCTTATGAACAATTTTTAATTAGAGAAAGTTCAATAATTAATTTAGTGAGAGCTACCTAAGTTATTTCGAAGTCCTTAGAGGGACTATGAGATCATTAATTCTCTGTAACTTTCTTCTGCATATTCACTCTGAAAAGAAAACAATGGTCTTTATAACAAACTTCCAAGGGAAAGGAAATTATCCACTTTTCCTGTCCATTATGAAGAAAGTTGAAACATATGGCTTCAACCATAATATTTTATTGCTACAATTTGATATTAAAAACACGTTCTGTTAGATAACGCAAGAGTTGTGAAGCACTGGAATAAATTGTATGGCAGGGCTGAGGAGCTTCAGTTGCTGAAGTTCTGTGAGAACAAAGCAGGCCACCATCTGCCAGGAACTGCATTTGGACGGTTAGTGCTGCCATACTGTAAGAAAATGGACTAAATGGTGTTCCAGCCAGCCCCATTTTCTGTGATTCTGTATGTGCTAGTCATTTTTTATGATATTGTACAGTGCACAAAATTGTGCAAGCAAGGAGACAAGAGACGAGGAGCCAAAAAAATAATTGTTTATCCCTTGATGCATTTCATTAGGACAGCGATATGCCCTGTTTGCAATGTCAGACTCAATGGAAGAGTTAATACATGTTCTCTTGCTGATTTTGGATAATCCTTAACCCTCACAAGAGATAAGTCTCAATATTTTTTTCAGGGGGCTGAAGGGAGGGTAGGGCATGTTACACTGGTCTTGGTTTAACATAGCATGAGGAGCTGTGTATACTTAGAGCTTTTGAATAATCAAACGATATTTAAAACTTTCAAACTACCAAATCTTTCTTTCTCACCATATGATTTTGTGTCTTTCATACTTAGCTGTCAATATTTTTCCTCTATCAAGCGTTTTCATGTGTATGATGAGATCTGATGGGAGTTTCTGTTCCCACAAAGGGGAGATAGCTTGTTGGTTCTTGGACGATTGCAGTAACCCAGATTTTAAAATACTGCGCCGTACTGGTTTTATGCTTCTTAATGTTTCATGGTTTTCATTCCAGCTCTGTTGAAACAGTTCACTCACTTGGGTTTTAGGGCATTCTTTGGTTATTGTTAAAATTTATTAGCCTTCCCTCATCAAACAGTGATAACATTGTTACTTGTGAGAGTTAGAATTTATAAACAGTTCTGGAAGAGGCATTTATTGCCCTACGGGCTGCAAACTAGGGTGGCGCTATATCCTATCTGAGTATTCTATGAGTTCTCATGGCCAGATTGTAGTATCAGTAGCAACATCATAAATGTAAGGAAATGCTACTGGCCTTTTGCTAATTCTGAGTGTGAAGCTCTTTTAGGACTGAGCTGAATTCCAGTTTAGGTCGTATGTACAGTTGCTATTGAGTGAGGAACACACAGACCATTTTCTCCTTCCTCATTGGATGCTGAAACTTAATGAGTGTCAAATGCTGATTTATTGATTTAATTTCCAAGTCTTCCATGTGATAGAGGTGCTTTTCAACAAATTATTCATTAGATCCTTTTATCTGTTGTATATACGAAAAGAGAAAAAAATCTGTGTCCTGTGAGGACTCAGAGGAAAAGTTCTTGAATGACTATTTAACATACTAGTAAGTTCTAAATATATTTTGAGCCAATGTCTGTCTTCTATTGTATTTTTTTTCTACTGATCATTTGTAGGCTTAGTATTTCATTCCACCCTGATTAATGGAAATAGCAAGGGAAACTGTAATCTAGATGTAGTAGCATTGCCACTCCTAAAATTATTTTTCTGTTTATATATAATTTGTCAAATTTTGTTAAGATATATTAAGAAAAATACATCAGACAATCTTACAGTTACATATAACGCTCAATGTGGGCCATAAGTAATGAGTGAATTGTTCTGTGGTTTAAATACTGTTCTTTATCAATGAGCAAATATCTGAGCCTACTCCTAATCCTGCTCAGATTCCTGTTAAAATGAATCTGAGACAGAATACTTTATTTACAGAGTGTTCACAAATGTCAATGTCTTGAACCGAGGTTGTTAGTATAATAATTGCACAGAGCCTTAGAAAAAACATACACTAAAGTTCCACAGATTAAAAAAAAAAAAAAAGCCTAAACCAACCAAACAAAAGCAACCTAACCAACCAAAACTTTAAAAAAAAAGTTTTCATGAGTTATTTCCAAAAGGCTTTCTATTCTATAAGAATGTCAGCACCTAAAATACAGTTACTTCTGACAGACACCCTGAGATTATCAGGTAGAAAATATAAGGCCCAAAGTTGTTCCTCTAGAAGTACATGGTCTTGAAAGGAAACCCTGATGTAGATTTGGTCCTTAGTAAAGGTTTCAGTGCCCATTAAAATGTTCCACACAAAATAATCCTCTTAATCCTCCTGTGTGCATTCTGCAAGCTCCCCATCAGTCATCAGCATGCTGGACTTTGGCTTCTTTTCCATACAGCTTTGTAGGAGAAATTATTTTAAGAATATAGTGCCTCTGTACATATTCTAACAGCATCAAGTGGTAAGACCCTAGTAGTCTCTGAATGCACTTTTCACATTACATCAAATAATTTCACTGCCTTTTTATTTCAATATAAAAAGCTGAGAAAGGAATAATTTTGCACTGTTTGTACTGTTTATAGGCCTCAAGCAATGAGATGCTGAGAGACTTTAATTCTTTGTGACTTCTCTAGAAATACACAGGACCTCAAAGAATAAAGCTCTAAATAGTTTAAGAAATACACACTTTTCTAATCTTGATAGGTAGTTTTCATTATGGATCAATAAGAAATTGCAGAGAAGTTCTTACATTTCTGATTCGTTTGGCTCTCGCCTTTGTGGCAACTTTACAATGAGTTGTGTTGAATTACTGAGATCTGACAGCTGATGGAACTAAATTACACAGTGATAGTCTTAGCATGCTGCTCACAGGCAACATATACATATATTTTGCTATGACAAGGTGCAAAAGGTGCTGTGCTGGAACAACATGGCAGTGTTTCTGCCACTCAGCCATTCATTTGAACTCCTATAGCTGCTTTGTTACTAAACAATGAATGAATCAATGAGGAGCCCTCCTGCTAGCTGGCTTTGCAGGAGAGCAGAGAGACTCAAATATGTTTAACAGTTCAGAAAAAAAGAGTTAATCAGATACTTTCTTGGTTGTTGGCAAGTGAGAGCTCAGTATTGACAAAATCACAATCAAGCATCAGGCAAACAATCATTGCATTCCCGTGTTCACAATGGAAGAAATTACCAAGTAATAACAGCATTATCGGCATCAGTGTTAGAAAGCTTCATCACTGTTATATACAGCCAGATTATAGTGGCTTGACGAGTATAAAAGAGCCTGAGGAGGGAAAGGCAGCAGGCGCCTGTGCACTGTGTTTGGAGAACAGAGCACAAGTCCATCATTCTCCCTGAGGCGAATATAAAGCTCATGGGGTCCAGGCTCTTGCAATCACCGTCATGAACTTGCCCATGTCCAGCAGTTTTGAGTAACTTTCAGTCTCTCCAATAGATTTTGATGCTAGATGGAGGCTTCAAATATTCCAGGACCTCAAGAGGAGCTCAGGTGGAGAGGTCTTTCCACAATGACACAAATGCACCAGTCACCAGGGCCAGTAATTTCTTTTAGGCTGAATTGGCAGCAAATTTGTGTTCTCCTGCTGGTAGTACAGTACAGGAGCAATATTCCTCTTTTCTACCTGGTTGCAAAAGAGAATAAAAAGGGACTTTTTTTGTTTGGCTTTTGTTTTTCCCCAGAATCAAAGTTGTTACCCTCCTGCCCAATTCCTCCTGCTGGTCTGTAATCCAAATTAGAGAAGCAACATTTTTCTCATAGTATTTTAATAGTGCAAAATGGGTCGATTACGTATGCCTCCGGACTTCCTGGAAATGAAGCAGACATTAATTCAGAGAGATTAATTGTAACATTACCTCTGGCACCATTGCAGGTACTCCAGCTCTTTATTGATTTGAGTTTGGCATTGACACCTACATTTCCTTGCAGGTGATGATGTAGAGCCTGGTGAGAGAATAAGAAAGATCTTGTTACTACAAGAACAAGAAGTTACTGAGGTGAATGTACATATGACACAGACACTCTCTTAAATCTTCCCATGTAAGCGAGATCTGTCAGAGCTGGTATCACTCACCAAGGCTGGTCATAAGGTTTTTCAGCAGAAAATTCAATTTCATTGAAAGCTAAATGTCTCATGGAGTTGTGTATATTTTCACAGCCTTTCTCACTGAAGGTTTTATGAGGTCCAGGTAAATCCACTGGTTGAAGGGAAATTAAAATGAAAGCCAAACCTCCCTGAGCTAAAAGTAAATATTTACAAAATTATGGTTTTTTGAAAGCCTTTTAAGGTTTGACATTTTCAACAAAGTAGAATGAAACAAAAACAAAAACAAAACAAAAACAAAAACAAACAAACAAAAATCACAAAACTGCATTTCTGGTCTCTGTTAACCATCCCTGTTATTCACATATCTGTTGTATAGCATCTTCCTGCTACTTTTGAGAGGTGAAAGTAAAGAGTAATACAGATGATTTTATGTCAAACATTCAAGGAAGAAAAAAGTACCAGGAAGAAGAGAGGAGGAGAAATTGGACATTTACCTAAAGGAAGAGCAGTAGAACAGCTGCGTAAGGCTGGGATGGATACTGCACCTCAGCTGAAGGCTAATGCGGTCTAATTCATAGAATGACAGAATGTTTGGGTTGGAAGGGACCTGAAAGCTCATCTTGTTCCAGCCCCCCTGCAATGGGCAGGGACACCTGCCACCAGAAGGCCCCATCCAACCTGGCCTTGAACACTCCCAGGAATGGGTCATCCACAGCCTGTTCCAGGGCCTCACCACCCTCAAGGGGAAGAATTTCTTCATTATATCTACATCTATCCTCTTTCAGCTTAAAACCATTGTTCTGTCACGACATGCCCTTGTAAAAAGTCCCTCTCCAACTTTCTTGCAGGCCCCCTTTAGGTACTGGAAAGCTACTCTAAGGTTTCCCTGGAGCCTTTTCTTTCCTAGGCTGGACAACCCCAACTCTCTTGGCCTTTCCTCATAGAAATGCTCCATCCCTCTGATCACCTCCATGGCCTCCTCTGGACTCGCTCCAACAGGTCCATGTCCTTCTAATGTTGGGGGTCTCAAAGCTGAACACTGTTCCCTAGATGGGCCCTCATGAGAGTGGAATGGAGGGCAGAATCACCTCCGTCGACTTTCTGGTCACACTGTTTTTGAGGCACCTCAACATATGATTGGCAAGATTTAACAATTAATCCAGGGAAATGGAAAAGCTCTAGAGGTGCCTGAAAGTTAATGGTGCAGCATTGTAGTAAAGCCCCAATTAAATTCTCAGTTCTCATTTCAAGAACACATTAAAACTAAAACACTGCATGTTAAGGCTGTCTCATGCTGCTCGGTGCATCACTCCTCCTGAGTTTGCTTTTTTTGTTTTTTCTGCCAAGGAATGACAAGATGTTGGGTTTTTTTTCCTGCTCATACTGCTAACTGGAATTTTTCTTAGGAGAAAGACAAAGAATAGAGTTCTGAGTGATGGAAAATAGGAAGTAGGTGTAGGAACTTCAATGCAAATAATGAGGAAACTTGTATACAGAAGAATATGTCCAATTATATTCTATAAGTCCCTGAAATCATAGAGAGAAAAAAATAAAATAAATTTTTTAAAAAATCCACACCACTGAAAAACCAAACAACCCACAGTTTCTCAAGCTCCTGTTTTTTGCAAGATTCTCTTTGGTTTTCAAGATCAACTTTTATTGCTGGACTTCTCTGTAGAAATGTTTTCTTTCCTTTGACCCATCCTAGGGTGATGAGGGAGCTAGCAGAAGAGCTTGCCAAGCCGCTCTCCATCATCTTCCAACAGTCCTGGCTCACTGAGGAGGTCCCATATGATTGGAAACTGGCCAATGTTACCCCAGTCCACAAAAAGGGCTGCAGAGCTGACCGTGGCAACTACAGGCCTGTCAGCCTGACCTCGGTGCCTGGCAGGGTTATGGAGCAGATCATCCTGAATGGAATCACACAGCACCTTCAGGATGGACAAGGGATCAGACCCAGCCAGCATGGGTTTAGGAGGGGCAGGTCCTGTCTGACCAACCTGATCTCCTTTTATGATCAGGTGACTCACCTGGTGGATGAGGGGAAAGCCGTGGATGTGGTCTATCTGGACTTCAGCAAGGCCTTTGACACTGTCCCCCGTAATATACTCCTGCAAAAGCTGGTAGCCCATGGCTTGGACAAGTGTACTCTACACTGGGTTAAGAACTGGCTGGAGGGCTGGGCCCAGAGAGTGCTGGTCAATGGGGCTTCATCTAGCTGGTGGCCAGTCACTAGTGGTGTTCCCCAGGGGTCAGTGTTGGGTCCAGTCCTGTTTAACATCTTTATTGACGATTTAGATGAGGGGATTGAGACCATCACCAGCACATTTGCTGATGACACCAAGTTGGGAGGGAGTGTCAACCTGCTGGAAGGCAGGAGGGCTCTGCAGAGGGATCTGGATAGACTGGAAAAATGGGCTGATTCCAATGGGATGAAGTTCAATAAGGCCAAATACCGGGTGCTGCACTTTGGTCACAACAACCCCCTGCAGCGCTACAGGCTGGGCGCAGAGTGGCTGGAGAGCAGTCAGACAGAAAGGGACCTGGGGGTACTAATTGACAGGAAGCTCAACATGAGCCATCAGTGTGCCCAGGTGGCCAAGAAGGCCAGTGGTGTCCTGTCCTGTATCAAAAATAGAGTGGTCAGCAGCACAAGGGAAGTGATCCTTCCCCTTTACTCTGCATTGGTGAGGCCACACTTGGAGCATTGTGTTCAGTTCTGGGCCCCTCAGTTCAGGAAAGAGATGGAAGTGCTGGAGCGGGTCCAGAGAAGAGCAACAAGACTGGGGAAGGGACTTGGACACAAGCCCTATGGGGAGAGGCTGAGGGAGCTGGGCTTGTTTAATCTGGAGAAGAGGAGGCTTAGGGGTGAGCTCAGCACTCTCTATAACTACCTGAAGGGAAGTTCTAGCCAGGTGAGGATTGGTCTCTTCTCCCAGGCAGTCAGCAATAGGACAAGGGGCCATGGGCTTCAACTCTGCCAGGGGAAATTTAGGCTGGATATTAGAAAGAAATTCTTTACAGAGAGAGTGGTCAGGCATTGGAATGGCTGCCCAGGGGGGTGGTGGACTCACTGTCCCTAGAGGTTTTTAAACTGAGATTGGACATGGCACTTAGTGCCATGATCTAGTAAACGGACTAGAGTTGGACCAAGGGTTGGACTCGATGGTCTCTGAGGTCTTTTCCAACCCAGTCGATTCTGTGATTCTGTGATCTAATTTAGAGTTCCACTTAGGGTAGTTAGAAAACCCAAAAATTTGTGATTATTCATTTCTGAAATCAGCTAATGTAAAAGTTTTCCCCACACAATCCAGATCCTTGAGGACAGGATTTGTGATCTTCTTTTGCGAAGAGATGCTTGCAGCCAACAACATTAATATTTTTCCATTGAATGTTGCAAAAGTTAAATATTTGAAGTTCTTTCTTCCTTCGTGCAAGGAGTACACATAGAAAACTGGAAACTTCCAACAAATTAAAATAAAACCTTATTACAACTCAACTGATTTGAGTAACAACAACATTTTTATAACATCAATCTCTCAAGACATCAAAAAATGCATGTAGTTTACTGTTCTATCTCAGATATTTAATCATACGTTCTTTAGTAGTGTCTCAAGACAGTAGTATTAACTCAAACAAATCAGAAGACAGAGCAATAAACCTGTCTTGAACTTTCTAGGGAATGAAAAAAAGAAAGTGAAGAGTAGAAATAAATGTGCTAAGTACAAAATATACTTGAGAAAACTCAAGAAAAAGTATCTTACAAGGATTAATAAGTTTCTTGGCATAAATATAGTATGTAATTCTTTATATCAAACCACTCATTAAAATGTATCACATAATTGCCTTTGATATAAAAGCTCTTACTCATTCTATAGATATAATATCTCATACTTTATTTTTGTGTAGCATAAAGTAAGGACAAACGTATCATAGGCAAGGATGATACAATTTTTTTAGTGCCATGCTCATTGCTGCTGTGAAAAACACCTGAAACAGTTGTGCTTATACAGTCATTGAGTTTGTACTGTTCATTAACATTGATATAAGAATCTTTTAAGTCATTTAAGTGAGTGTGCTGCAGCCACACAGATGTATAAACTTGGTATTTCTCTCTTCCTCCCAACTTGCAATAAAAACTTTAATCCAGCTAACTTACTAGCAGCAAAGATTTCATAAATCATTTTTTCAGAGGAATCCAGATCTCCCTGTGTGCTGAGACGAGTCTGTGCTCAGGCTGCTCCTGTTCACTGCAACAGCTTAATAGAATTTGCTGTTTACAGCCTCACCCGAAACTTCTTGCCACTGAAAGAAAAGCCTTTTAAAGACTTATAACATCCATAATACCACATAGAACATATTCTTTTCATATCCATTGCGATAAAAAATACTAGTTGCCAACCACCAGCTACTTAGTATTTTCAGGACTGGAAAGTCCTATTGACTAGTACACTGTATTGAGTTTTAAAAAATTCCAGCAACGATTACCTTATATTTTTCATCTTGATTATTTATGTTATAAAGTCTTTTTTAAAATACATAATACAAGTTTTATTTTCAGCTTAACAACTATTAACCTTCAACAGGCTCATTCAATCTCATGTTCTTGAGAGTCCTTTCCCTTAGAGTTGAAATATGTTTTAACTGCTGGGTTTCTTTTCTTTTTAGACACAATCTATATTATAAATCTGATGTCCCGATATGAGAAGGTAATTGGTCTTATATAAAGTCTTATATAAGGGACTGGATTTTTTTCCTTAGACAATAATTACCCTAGGTTATATTTAGGATTAAGCCTTTTTGTGGATCTCAGACCAGGAGAAAGAGCTACACTAGGAACAACAGGTGTCCCAATGAACTGAGTTTACTCTTCCTGGACAAACGTTGACCAGTTGAAAGTGTCCTGAACTGCTGTCATCCACAACCATATTTTAAGTGCTAGGAGTGGTTTTGTTCAAAAAGTAATGCTAAGAAAGTTCTAATACAAAAACTTTTATATTTAGAAGTTCTTCTTAGAAGAACTTCTAGAAGAGTTCTTCCTTAAGTAATATTTGTAATGTTATTTACAGTTCTTCGGTTAATATTGGTAGTTTTTTTATGTGAATATTTGAAAATTGGAGGAGGTTGGAGTTTTTTTCCTTTTCTTTTTTTTTTTTTTATTTATTTTTAAATTAAGACTATGAAGAAAAGGATGTTAATGTTCTGTTTTATAGACTTTCAGGCACTATTTTTCCAGACTCAGTTTACTGAAGAACTATTAAGCAAATACTGAATAGCAACTCCATCAGAAAGAATTTTTGCATTGAGCAAGTTCATTGAGAGTGTTCCAAACAAATCTTTACAACACAAAATATTTCTGTAGAGAGTGAAACCACAGACAGTAAAAGAAAACTGGAACATTTTGACTATTGGATCACAATATTATCAAGAGCTTACAGAGGATTTAGGCAGCAACATACGATATGTCATGGCTTAACACTGACATGAAACACAAGTGTAGTTTTCCCTGCAGGAGATGAGCTAGTGAAATGTTTCAAGAACTTCCCTTGCAGCAGGGCAGGTGGTCTGTAGACTGCTGTAAGCTCTCCTGTGCCTGTGGTTGGTAGTAACCTGTTGTAAATCTGATGGTATTACATGAGTAACTTGAGATTTGAATGTTAGGCAGAAATTGAGGCCATTCCCTGAACTTCTGTTTAGATTTCTGTTTACTTATTAAAATCAAATTAATACCAGTTTCTCCTGTGGGGATGCTCTTTTACTGTGACATATACCTACAAACTGTTTTTAGCCAAGCCTTGTTTAGCTTTGCTAAAAAAATATAGTGCTTAATTGCCAGTGTTGTTGCCTGCCAACTTCCTGGACAGCCTGTAGGAGAAGGCAGATACTAGATTGCAGGCAGAGAGATACCTACAGATGAGACAGAATAGAACCATAGAATGGTTCAGGTTGGAAGGGACTTTAAAGATAATCTAGTTCCAACTCCTGTGCCACAGGAGAGACACCTTCCACTTAGACCAGTTACTCCAAGCCCCGACCAGCCTGGCCTTGCACACTTCCAGGAATGGGGCATCCACAGCTTCTCTGGGCATCCTGTGTCAGGGCCTCACCACCCTCTTACACTGAGAGAAAGTAAATTGATCCAGAGAAGACATAATTGCAGGAGGTGAGAGCACTGGACAATCAAGCTCTTTTCATTAAGCAAGGCTTAAAACATACAGGTATCTTAAAAAGAGAGCTGAAGTGTGTATGTTCTTGTGAGCACTGAATATATCTAACAGGAATAATTGTAAATAAAGCACACTGTTGTTCTGGAAGACCTAGCTGAGTTTAGCTTCTGTCTTACGTACCATCAAGGAGTTTTGATTTCAGGAGAATTTCTCTTGGTCTTATATCAGCTGATAAGTAGTATATAGCTCCTCTCCTTTGAGGAGCCTAAAACTGTATGTACAACTTCAGACTGGCCCTTATCTGTAATGGTAAAATTTCATTGGCAAGGATATGAGGATGGCAAATCCTGAACTGTAAAGGAGAGGGATGGGAGATTTGTTCTCACCATCTGGTCACAGAGGAAGGTTGTTTTCTTGGGAACAAGAACAAAATCTCCATTTTACAGCAGAGCTGAAAAGGTGGCCACAAAATAAACAGTGCTACTAACGGGAGTTGTCACCATATTTAAGGCTGATGAGTAGTAATTAATGTGGATTCTTTCAAGCAAGACTTTCAGGCTCAAGTGGTGCTTAGTGATTGATAGAGGAAGAGGAAAGAGAGAGAGACACTCTCACTCTGAATTTGAATTTACTCTCTGTGAAAGTCTGAAAGTGATGGTGAACGGGTCTCACAGCTTTCAGCAGCAATGAAGGGGTGACTCTTTTGTGTATTTTCTCAAATTGCAGGATGCTTTAAACACAAGAGCATTTGCAATTAGAAGTGAACGTGACATATTCTTTTTTTCTTACACACCTTCAGGTCTGAGAGTAATTTAGAACCTGATGGAAACTTCCAGTTCTTTGGCTCATTTCTCAGTATTCATCGTCCTCATAAGTTCCCTGCAGGGCTTTATGAGTCAAAAATATGCTCATCTGAGAATGAATGACTGAGAAAAAGTTGACATGGGTGACAATGATTGAAAAGTACTAATTTAATACCTTCCATCTACCTCAAGTGCCAACTACCTGGAGAAATATATCTTAATAAAATGTAAGGTGTAAGATGTAAGACACAGGATATGGTAGATATATTTTATGTATGAGAACTATGTATCTTCTATCTTTTGTAATTTGCAAATTATGTAATTCTCAAATTTTAGATGAAGGAACCCTATGTAAGGCTGCGGCTCATTGTTTTCAAACAATCTGTCATGTTGCAGAAATGTTTGCAAGCACAATGCAAAAGAACACAAATGCCTTTATTTCTGGTTGTAGTGTTGATCCTTTCAACATATGGATACTGTAATTATAACAATCTAAAAATGAAAAAACATATATATACACATGTATTATATTACAGGTGGACTTTACAGTCTTGATACATGAATGTATGTATCACATAGGTGGTTAAAACGTAGTCTCACTGATGTCATGGGAGGTAACACCTGAGCTCTGCCCAGATTCTTATTTAGCTCTTGTCAAGCTACAGCTATTCTGAGTGTAACTTCTTACCCATTCTCATAATACTTAAAAGCAATCCCAATGTACTGCTTCACCACACAGTTCAGCTGGATGAAAAGTGCACAGGTGTGTCCTGCCTCAGATTCTTTGAACTTTTATCAATCTGGAAGATGAAAACCATGTCTCATGAGGAAGTTCTGAATGGGCTACAGAGTTATTTTGTGTGATTCACCCTTCGCTTTGCTCAGACACATTTTTCCTGTCACAAAATACTTTCACGCTGAACTGTCATACGTTGCAGTAAATAGTAGCCATGTCTGTGCCATCTATAGGCTATGTGTGATTAGACACTAAGATTTAAGAAAAAATTACTGGGATTAAGTTTTCTCACAAAGTGACCTCCTGGTGAATTATCCCTTGATTTAGTGAACACAGATAATCCCAGTTCTCTGTTATCTGTGTTGAAGTTAGATAGCATATTTCCTCATTTTAAAACTCTTTGAGTACCATTATTTATCACCAATTAAAAAGAGGGATGGGTAGCACAAAAAAAGGATAAATTAAAACAGCACTTTCCAGCCTGCTTCACCTCCCCTTTGTTCCCAGGTTTGACGTCACTCCTTCATTCCTGGCTCCTACATCTCCTCCCTACTGGAGTGCTGAAAGGGGAAAGAGGAATGGGAGGCTGCAGTCAATGCATGACATCTCCCCTCTGCAGCGCTTTCTTCCTACCATTTTTCCTCTGCTTCAATGTGGGTCCTGTCCATGGGCTACAGACCTTCAGGGTAAACCTGTGCTGGTGTGGGGTCCTCTGGGGTACACATCTGCCACACTGTGATCCTTCCATGCCTGGAGCACCTCCTCCTCCTCTTTCTAGTCTCACCTGGGTGTAGGCAAGTGTAGGGTCCTGCACCTGGGTAGGAACAACCCCAGACACCAGTACAGGTTGGGGTGACCTGCTGGAAAGCAGCTCTGCAGAGAAGGACTTAGGAGTTCTGGTGGACAACAGGGTGACCATGAGTCACCAACGTGTCCTTGTGGCCAAGAGGCCAAAGGTACCTGGGGTGCATGAGGAACAGTGTGAGCAGCAGGTCAGGGAGGTTGTTCCTCCCCCTCTGCTCTGCCCTGGGGAGGCCCCATCTGCAGTTCTGGGTCCAGTTCTGGGCTCCCCAGTTGAAGAAGGACAAGGAATTACTGGAGAGAGTCCAGCACAGGGACACAAAGATGCCGAGGGGTCTGGAGCATCTTTGTGCTGAGGAGAGACTAGGAGAGCTGGGGCTGTTGAGATGGAGAAGAGAAGCTGAGAGGGATCTGATCAATGGGATCAATAGCTCAGGGTGGGTGTCAGAGGATGGACCAGACTCTGTTCAGTGGTGCCCAATGCCAGGGTGAGGGGCAACGGGCACAGACTGAAACACAGGAGGCTGCATCTGAACATGAGCAGAAACTTGTTTGCTGGGAGGTGCCAGAGCCTGGCCCAGGCTGCCCAGAGCGGGTGTGGAGTCTCCTTTTCTGAGACATTCAAACCACCTGGACCGACCTGTGTGATCTGCTCTGTGACCCTGTGTGAGCAGCGGGGTTGCACTGGGGATCTACAGAGGCTACTTCAACCACAAACAGCCTGGGATTCTTGGATTCTTCCTCACACTTTCTTCCTCACTTCCAGTTTATTTTCAAAACAGTAGTATGGTAGAGTTACAGCAAACAAATGAAATTTTTTTGCTGTGTGGTGTAGATTAGATGCTCCATTGATATAATTAATTCTATTTAAAGTTCTGTCTTAGTTAGCACAAAGTATACACTAACTGAGACAAAAAGCATTGGATATGTTGAATGAAGACTTTACTCTTCTCCAAAACCAGTATCTTCTTCTCAAGGACTCAAGAACATTATAGCATGTAAAAACTTTGGAATATAAAAACTAAAGTTCAACCAAGGATAGAAATAGTTTTTTGATTAGTTGTGAGCTTTCAAGTAAAACAAAAACAAACGTAAAACCTCCAGTAATCAGAGAGATATATTAGCATAAATTACATATACTTAACATAATTATAAAAACAAGCAGCATTTGAACATCAGAATCAGGCTTAAAAACATGTGACTATGTTGTAAAATTGAAGACTTGGACTTTTTTAGTGTTTTGGTTTTGTTTTTTCACATCATGGGGTTTCAGCCACAGATGTCAGTTGCACTCAAAGCAAGAAGGACAGCAAGAACATTTTCATCTGCCACAGAAATGGGAGATGTTACATATCAGAAACTTTAACGGCTTTGGCAGTTTGTAAAACTTCAGATTTTTCTTTTAGCTTGAGCCTAGTACGGAACATGCCACCTGGAAGCCTATTCCTCAATATATTCCCGTTATATTGCTGATTGTTTCTAGACAAGCTTAAGGACTAGAATTTTTTTGTGTTAGCACAATGAAGATTCAGTTAATGACAACTTTCCAAGACCTGGACTTTAAAACATAAATCAGGTACCACCAGACTTACAGTAAAGTCCATGATTTGGCAAAAGATCAGTATTTCCTAAATGAGTCAGTTCAGCCTGCTTGCTAACACGAAGAATATACATTTGCTCCAGATAAATTAAAAAAAAAACAAACAAAAAAAACCCAGAAAACAGTTAATCAAAACAGTGATTTATTTTGGGGGATTTATTTTATTTGTATTAACTGTTTGGCAAAATGTTAATTCATTCCCTTAAATAAACAGCAAGTAAAAATCACTCTCCCTCAAACCACAAATTAGCCAAAGCGTTCATAGATCACTCTTGATCACTCTTGATAATAGGCTTTTTCTGTGGAGTCCATTTCACCCAGTGTGCAAAGTGCAGCTCCTCACTCTCAGCTTAATGCATTTAATAAAACTTAATGAAACATTTGTAAACTTAATGAAGCACTCTGGAAATGAAAACAAAGGCAAGCCAATATCATTCTAAATGGAAACTAGGCCATCACACTAGTACCGCTGGAGTGCCTGAAATTGTGCTAAGCTTTTAGTGTGTCCTCGGGGGTTAATAGGGTAGACCAGAATATCATAGAAAATCCTGTTACAATAAATAATTTTTATTTTTATTAGCATGTCCAAAAGCTTCAGTCAGATACAGGTTTTTACATTGCACTGTGCATTCTTACTGATTCCCTGTACAAGCAGGAAAGGCAACTCTGTAATAAAGTATTGCCATTGGTTGTATGGTTGAGTTTGTAAAGCCTTAGCACCGAGCCTCATTAGGCTTTCTCTGTCTGAACTTTTCTTGACTTGCTGGTAGCAGCTTTGATTTTACTCAGTTTAGCTGTAACAATTTTTTCTTTTTTTTTTTTTTTTTTCTGGAAACTAGATAGCTATGGATAATTTGTTTTTCTTTTCTTATGCTTATGGTACAACCAGAGTTTTTATATAGATAGAATTAAGAAAGAGTTGTTTTGTGTAGCAAAACACAACTTGAACATAACGCTGTAGCATGGAAAACTACGGACTCAGTGTGGCGGCGGAGCCCTAGAGACACAGGGACACAGGCTGCACGGTATAGGAACACAGCACAGGATAATAAGAGACAGGGCACAGGCTTGGCACTGAACAAGTAACCTATAGTCAATTAAAAAAATGAAGACCTCAGGTTGGACAAAATTGTTTTAGAGGTAACAAAGAGAGCAAACCCCAAATATCTAACCTATGCAAAATGCACCATGTGCAGTGAACTCACATATAGTGTGAACTTTCACACCAGTGAAGGAAGAGCAAGGTCTAGAAGCTTGTTAGAAAACATTTGAAAATACCAAGCATATTCATGAGATGGGGGTGGTGGAAAATCACACCCTATTCTTCCCAGTAAAGGAACTGAGATGCTGATAGCTTTCTCTACGTGTATTTGCCTGAAGCCAAATAATATGTTTAGCTATTATTATTATGGTTGTTATTATTACTTTCTAGTGTGTAGGAGTATTTTACTCTTGCCTTTTTTGTTTTTATTCTAATAATGTGACCTGAACCAATATTAATTCTTTGATTATTCTGTTAAGGTTTTACATATGCTGATAAAAATAATTTGTTTTACATTAAATATTTGTCTGGAGAAGCCGTATTTTTAGCACAATTTTTTTTCTGATGTTAGGAGAAATAATATAAAGATCTGTCTTTGTATACATGTTTGTGCATGTGTCTTTACAACACCAAGGCCTTCGAGACACATGTGTAAAGACGGAGTGCTGATTCTTTGGAAGACAGATTCATAATGATGTTGACTGAATCCTTGAAGAGTTGGAAGTCAGTTTTCCTAAAAGTCAGGGTCCTGACTTAAGTTTTCATCCATCCCACATCCCTCAGGACTGTGAACTCCATGAGCGTGTGATCACTACATCCCAGGCTGCTTCCAATCTTGATGTCACCAACCAACTCGCTTGGGTGACCAACACATCCAGTATTGTATTCCCCCATTATATGCTCCACCAGACACTTGCTACAACCCATCACCTGAATGACCATCTAGCACTGGAACAGGCTCCCCAGGGAGCTGTCAAGGCCCCAAGATGACAGTGTTCAAGAAGAGACTGGACAATGTCCTCAGACACATGGGGTGACCTGTGGGGTGTCCTGTGCAGGGATAGGAGTTGGACGTGGTGAACCTTGTGGGTTCCTTCCAACTCAGGACATTCTGTGATTCTATGATCTCCCCTGAGCAGCAATGTCAGGGTCAGTGTCTCTGGGATACTCAGAACAGCACAAGGGGTTGCTCCAGGAGCAGCATCCTGTGCTGTATCATCTGAAATGATCACCAGTTTTCCTGCCAGAACACCAGCATAGACCTCACTATCTCAAAGCAGCTCAAGCAGCACATCTCTGTTGGCAGCCCTTATTTGAAGCACTCCAGGTCACTGTGCTCCCTAATTGCCATTTAAATACTGATTAGGAGCCAGGCACAGGTGCTTTCCCCACCAGCAGATCCTTTCTTGCAGGACTATGAACCCCACCAAAGACCTTCCCAGTGAGGTTCAGTCACCTGATGAGTGTCATTGCTGCTTTCCTGGTAAATGGAAGCTGGCCACAGATGCTTTCCACTGTGTCTAATTCACTGTAAATGCAGTATTGCATAGTCATATAGGGAAATGTGAATTTCTGATACTTTGATACTTTTTTGAGGAGAAATAAGACCTCATTCTTACCCTAGTGTCAGTCTTCTTAAGATGAAGAGGCTTCATTCGTAGCATTTTGCCTGTTCTCTAGTTGCCTCCTGCCTGTTGGCACAGACATTGGAGAAGCAGATATCCAGGACCTGATACTTATTTGTGCATTTTCAGATTCAAGTTTTGGAGTAACCTGTAAAATTGTTTGAGCAGAAAGGTTTTTCATTGCTGTGAATATGCAATAAGCTCTTGAATAAGAAGAAGTGGAACTGTAGCAGCGTAGCTTGCATGTATGGACGCTTGATCCCATATTTTACAAAAACAGGCCTCATTTGCACTGGGTAAGATATAAAAACTGCCTATTCACAGGTTTATCCAGGTCTAACAGGCTCATTTCATGTCATCAAATTTATCCTCATACTTCCTGATTTGGATGTGCATCACCTGAAGCATGCCTGGTTGAGACTTGTGATTTATGAGGCAGGTTTTGCTCCCTGAGTTTAATTTGATTAAGGGATGTTTCCCAGAACTTACTAGGAGAAACCAGGTTATAAATTCAAACATCATATTTCATAAGGAGATTTTACATTTTCTCCTAATGTTTTAAAAATATTTCCTTAAGGCCTGATTCTGCAGTAGTCTTTGCATTAAGCTACATCAAACCTTGCTGAGTTTCAGTGCATTGACTAAGGAAGCTTCCTGCATGATTATGCATAGCTAAATGTGGCCCTCAACGACCTTTTTTTTTATAACTGCTTTTAAAATTAGTCTTCTCTTCTTTCTCCTCTCCTCTCCTCTCCTCTCCTCTCCTCTCCTCTCCTCTCCTCTCCTCTCCTCTCCTCTCCTCTCCTCTCCTCTCCTCTCCTCTCCTCTCCTCTCCTCTCCTCTCCTCTCCTCTCCTCTCCTCTCCTCTCCTCTCCTCTCCTCTCCTCTCCTCTCCTCTCCTCTCCTCTCCTCTCCTCTCCTCTCCTCTCCTCTCCCCCTAATCTCTCACATTTCAGAATTTCCTAGGGAATATCCTTAAACTTAACAAAGTTAGTATAAATAACAGTCTTAGGACTTCTCCTTATTTTTGTGTGTGCCTTGATTATTCATGCTGTACAACATTATACATCTAATCCAGGTTAGGAACCTGGGATCTTTGGATAGTTGATGGACAGCTGATGGACAGGCTATTGAGATGTTTGAATTTCCCTTCAGAGCTTTATAGCAAATAGAAGAAGCCTATGCTTCTATCCTAAAACATGGATTTCAAATGTCTTAAGTTTTACCAGACAGATGCCTTCATGCAAGCATGGATGGCTTCAGCTATCTGAAATGTGTTACCTTACATCAGTGTGATCAGAGCTTGATACAAACCAGCTTCAGCTTCTTGTGAATTGCTCATTCCTAGAGTGCTTAGGTGGAAATGACATCTATTAACCTTAAAGTCAAATAGCTGGACTTTCAGGGGGATTACTGTTCAGTGAATTGCTCTTTATATAACAGCTTTTCCCCACTTTGTTAAAGACACTAGAACTTAACTCAAAGAAAAAAGCAACTAGGCAAGTTCAATGAGTAACTCTGTATGTGTGTGTATAAATTATTCTAATAAATAATCACATTAAAAAAATCAAATATATCTGGGATGAACTGAAGTGATACAATTACTCCCATGTATTCTAATAAAATAATATGTCTGGGATCACATTGCTTTTCCTGAAGAAGGGAAATATTTGTCGTCAATATATTCAATTTAACCTAAGATATATTGGAAATAACACTGGTATGTTCAATCTAAATCAGTTGCATATGGTCATTTGAAAATAAACACTTGGTAGTTTTCTATGTTTATAAATAAATTCTGGTTGGCTACAGACCTTCATGTTTTCATTGGTCCAGATAAAATTTTTAACTATGAATTTCCATTTTCTGTTTTGTGTTGACAAGTCAGTATATTTAAACACTTAGCAACTCAGTCCTCTTCTTAAATTTATAGATCCAAATAGAAAAAGCTGTGATACTATCTGGTAACCTTCTGTGAAACAAGAACTTAGATATTTAATGTTGTTAAGCTGTTTCCCTGAAGAAATGCTGATTTTGGTAGTAAAATCTTGGGTATTGGACAGCAATAGATTAATTAAATTCATAGAATGTCAGTGGAACAAAACCAGTTGGTTTTTTGTTTTTTGTTTTTTTTAAATAATTTTCAGATCACTGATACACTGACTACTGTCTAACCTATGGCATCTCTTTTTAAAACATACTTATATGCACCAAGGCCATTATGTTAACAACATAATGATGGGATAAATTTGTTACACTGTAAGAATATGAAATGCTTTCAGCTTCTCCAGATAAAACTGGCTGACACAATTGTATTCATTGAGCAAGATGAACATCATATATCACCCTTCATTTCTTTCTGGAAATTGTCTTAACTACATTTTTTTAGTGTGGGTGTTTTGTAGTTGTTTGTTTGGTTTTGTGTATGTGTTTTTTGGGGGCTTTTTTTGTTTGTTTGTTTGTATAGTGGTGAGGAATTACTTACTTGGAAAAATTTCTAATTATATGCAAGACATATAGTTATTTTAAATTATTTGGAAATCTAACTCATATGACAATAATTTTTTCTCATGTTATGATGACTTAATTTTACAGGCAAAGGAGTTTTGTCCTGATACCCAACTGATACGCTGAATAACTAAAGTGGAAGTGAGAACTCAATAAAAAAAGACACATAAAAGATCTACACATTGGTAATATTAGTTATCTTTTGTAGTTCTCTTATTAACTTTTAATACTTCAAGTTTCTTCCTTGCTGAGAGAGAGTGAGAGATGTAAGATAAAATTTTGTGTGTTCAAAACTAATTATGGTCAATTTTATTGTGTCTTATTCATGCTAGGAGATTGTACCTAATCCTAGTATTTCTGGTTTTCTATTGTATCTATCCTTATTGTGTCTAAATGCTCTGAGAGTGAGTTATGACCTCTGATGAGTTCCCAAAGGGACTGCAAAGATTCTTTGTTCTTCCCCCGTTTCCTACAGAAGAACAGTGTTGATTTGCACACACCTACCTTTGTTTTAATCCTCTTCTTCTCTCCCGCCTTTCACGTCAGCTAAGAAATGACAAAAAGCCTTTTTTTTAAAAAACGTGGAAACTCTCGTGTTCTGCAAGATAGGTGGTCATGCTCTGGATCAGGCCCTCTCAGGGGGGTGTTGTTTTCAGAGCAAAACCATCTCTGTCTCCCGGGCGGTTTTACACTCTTTTGTGTTTGCTGTACATTGAAGAGGAGATCATAGGCAAACATACAATAACTGGTGTAGCTGTGGTGCAGCTGTGTCCAGAAAGCAGACATTCCGCATCAGCTATTGTTACTAGTGTTGTCATTTAGATGTATTTCTCTTTCATATATGCATATGCTGGGCTAAAATGTAACATAAAATAAAGAGCAATATATAGGTGTGATGACAAGAGACATTGATAGTTTCAGATGTATGTTACCATCCAATAAATAATCTATAGGGAAGGAAAAATTTGCACCATATCTGGGAGGTAAAACTGTTTTATTTTCATAATTCACACCTTAATGTTGTTGCTTTGACAAGGAGAGAAAGAAATTATGACTCCTGCTCCTCCACACTCACTCACGCACTCCTAAACCAGTGTAGTCTGTGGTGTTGTGAACTTTAGCTCCTCTGTCATGTGGGTAAGTTGATGTTATATACACTGTGTCCCAGTGTTGTAGGTTGCTTCATAAGTGATATCTGTACGCAGAGCATTCAACTACTATACTACGTCTAAAATAGATTTCTTACTTACCATATGAACACAATCACAGGCAGTGCTACAGGATCAGGGAAGAGTGGCTGGAAAGTGGAAAAGGACCTGGAGGTGTTGGTGACAGCAGCTGAACACAAGACAGAGTGTGCCCAGGTGGCCAAGAGGCCACCAGCATCCTGTTGTTCATCAAGAATAGTATGGTCAGCAAGACTAGGTAAGTGATTGGCCCATTGTACTCTGCACTGGGGAGGCCAAACCTCGAATCTTGGGGTCAGTTCTGGGCCCCTCATGGCAAGAAAGGCCTTGAGGTGCTGGAGCGAGTTGAGAGAAGGGAACGGAGTTGGTAAGGGGCTGGAGCACAAGTGTGATGGGAGCGGCTGAGGGACCTGGGGGGTTCAGCTGCAGAACAGGAGCTGAGGGGAGACCTTCTGATCTCTGAACTGCCTGAAAGGAGCTTGGAGCCAGTGGGGGTCGGGCTCTGCTCCCCAGGAACAACACCAGGACCAGAGGAAAGGGCCTCAAGTTGCGCCAGGGGAGGTTGAGGTTGGATGTGGAGAACAATTTCTTCTCCAAAGGGCTGCTGTGCATTGGAACAGGCTGCCCAGGGCAGTGGTGGAGTCACCATCCTTGGAGGGGTTGAACAGACTGAGGTTCTCAGGGACATCAGGTAGTGCCAGGGCTGGGTTATGGTTGGATTCAATGATCTTGAGGGTCACTTCCAATCGAAATGATTCTGTGAAGCTGAGTGAATAGACCTAAACTCAGTCACACAGCCCTATAAACTGCCTGTGGTATTTTGATCAACTGTATATGCCAGTAAGGACACTACTAATTGCGGTGTCAAGATGTCTCACGTCATTGATCCTGATGAAAAAAGAATCGTGGCATTTCTTGTTGCTGAGCTCCTACCACATCCAAAGTGATCTTGATCTCTTGTTTTACCTAGAATGGGACATAAGGCCTCTCTTCTGTTTATTTAAAAGCCTAAACAAATAAGACCCTAGTTCCTTCCCTCTTTCCACTTTTTCCTGATGATCTTGCCAGGAGCCCCAGTTGCACCATCCAGAGGAGCTAGAGGTAACTGCAATCACAAGCTGTATTTTAGGTTCTGTCATCTACGTGTCAAAGAAACAATAGCTGCTGGATCTGATCCTTCACCATATCACATTTGCCTATTTGCTGTCACAGCTCTATTGCCAGGCAAGTCTCAAAGTTCAGATGTAGCTCAGTACAGCAGTCATGTGGGTGTTGATCCCTTTTCTTCCTTGGTTATCTGCTATGTTCTGCTTTGTATGCAGAATATGTCCAAGCATATGACCTCTGGACAGCTGTAGCACCTCCCATCATGTCTCCGTCCTCTCTCCAGCTCAATCTGCTTGCTTAGCCTGGGAAAAACTGGCTGCTCTTCACTTTTGCCTCTTTATTGACTTTAAGTATCTGTTGAATAAGCACTTTCACAGAATCAAAGAATCCCAGCCTCAAGGGACCTCTGTAGATCCCCAGTCCGACCCCTGCTTACGCAGGGTCACAGAGCAGATCACACAGGTGGGTCCAGGTGGTTTGAATGTCTCAGAGAAGGAGACTCCACACCCGCTCTGGGCAGCCTGGGCCAGGCTCTGGCACCTCCCAGCAAACAAGTTTCTGCTCAGGTTCAGATGCAGCCTCCTGTATTTCAGTCTGTGCCCGTTGCCCCTCACCCTGGCGTTGGGCACCACTGAACAGAGTCTGGTCCATCCTCTGACACCCACCCTGAGATACTGATCCATTGATCAGATCCCTCTCAGCTTCTGTTCTCCAGCACAACAGCCCCAGCTCTCTCAGTGTCTCCTAAGCACAAAGATGCTCCAGACCCCTCGGCATCTTTGTGTCCCTGTGCTGGACTCTCTCCAGCAAATCCTTGTCCTTCTTAAATCTGCTCTTCTTAAACTTCTTAAACTTTCACAGCAAATGCAGTCTCCATATGCATACTTTTGGAAACAAAGGCTTTTCCTCCAAATATTTGTCCAGGCATAACCGTTGTGTGGCAACGGAAGAAACACTCTGAAATGCAACTACACCTCTCCCCACCTTCAGCCACTAGAATTTGAACACATTTTCTTTCTTCCTGTGTCTTTTCAGTAAGAAATGAGAGAAATGAAAGTTTATTCATCTTCACAATATTTTTAAAATAATTCAATTCAGACTCTGTATTCTGAATTGTGTCACCCAGGGGTTTATATTGCTCTGGCAAACTGAATTCTCATTTCTAGGCAGTGATAAGCTATTCTTATTACAGTTCTTTTTTTTCCTGCAACAGAAGTTCTAGATGTTAGTTTGACTCCCAGCTTTTAGGCATGATCTGAACTGTATTTGCTTGGAAAACAGTATTATAAGATTTTTGTATCAGATAATTATTGCCTTCACATAAAGAGGAAAGTTACTATAATGCTTATTCTGATTGCTGGTTTAGATTGTCATGGTATCACTGGTGATTGCAAAGGGAAACGGACAGAAAACAAAACAAAAAACACCAGAACAGGTGTACATCAGGATCTGATATTATCTGCCATGTCCAGCTGCATCCATAGATGCAGCCACAGTTGTTTCTTCCCCAGAATTGCATTAATATCTTATTACAAAATTTTCTTATGGATCAGGTGATTGCCTCTTTCAACTTACTCGTCTTTTTCTTACACATGCTGGAGTTCTTTTGGAGAACATAGAAAGATTTCAACTGGAAAAGTATCAAAAGGGAAATATTGTTGGCTCCTGTTTGTAACCTGAGAACCAGATAAATCCTGTGACTTTTTTTCACTGCTCACTTTTTTTTTGTTTGTTTGTTTGTTTTTCTTTTTCTCCCCATTTATATTTAACTTTATGGAATCCAGTTTGGGTAAACCAGAGATCTTCACTATTCCAATATCCCACAGTTTTCAAAATCTGAATCTAGTTCACGACTAGTAGGCTAAGAAAATTGTATCATACTTTTAATTTGGCACAAAGATACAGCAATGAGAGGCTATTTCCAGTAGCCCAATCATATACACTTAATGTGTTGTATAATTAATAGTTGGCTCATGGAAATCTCTTTTGGCTTCTTCTTATTTGTACATTCTATTGTGTACGGATTTGGGCATAAAGAAGAACTTTCTATCTTGGCAAAGAAACATATTAAAATAAAATCAACTCAATAAAAATAATCATTGAGGAACTGTTTAAGGAAGAAGCATGAAAGAAGGGGGAAAAATCCCTTAGATTATTTACCATGATTTTTTTTTTTTTTTTTGCCTTTTGTTCATTTTATGACACCATAGTATTTTGTTTATTTAGAAAGACTACACAAGGTACTGAGTAGTAAAATCAAACTATCTAATTCTACAGTTTATTATATCTGCTAAAGACATACCAAAGGAAAGGCTTGGAAATGAAAACAAGAATAGAAAGAATCTAAACTGAGAAGGTCTTACCAATGCAAGAGCAAGCCAAAATTTTGACACATAGAAGAAGGGCTGAGTTACATAATTAACCAACAAAAGAAAACTCTAAGTAGAAAATGACCAGGAATTCATCTAGAGGTTGATTACCAGAAAAAATATGTTAATTTTAGTTCTGAGGGTCTTCCCAGTATAGGAGGTCTGAGGAATTATCTGAATGTCTGGTGGTGAAATAGTAATCTTTATAAATGTTTGGTGACATCAGGAGAGAGAGTTATCACCAAAGAAAAGATTTTTCTTGGCAGTAGGCTTCCCGTTTCTTGCCTTGTGTTTTGTTTTGATTACATGTGTTTACGAAGCACTGCATTTCTTGTGCTGCTGTTGTCTAGCTAGAAACAAAGTGAGGAGTGTAACTTTATTTCAGATTAGGATACCAGAATTAAATTGCAATATAACTAAATTGAAATTAATAAAATTGAATTTAATTGAAATTAATTGAAGTCTGGTTGTATCAAAATTATATCTTAATTAAATATGGTACTTTTTCTTTCTTTGCTTGGTCATAAAATGGTGGTTTTATACTTAAGTCTTTCCCATTTGAAAAAACAAATTGGCTTTTACATCGACACAGATTCAGACCTAACTTAAGGAGGTACTACTAAAAGATGTGTATCAATTTCTTTAACTTTACCCTATATTTAATAACAATGATTTCTGATAGCCCAGCCATTTATACTATTATCTTGCAAGGTGTACCAAAACTTCCTGAGAGTCCCAGCTTCTGCCGTCTTAGATGTATTTGTTTCTGCTTGAATGTGTAAAATAACGAAGAACCTAATTTTAATCCACATGAATTAATTTCATTAATTGATAATGACATATTTATTTGCACTTTCAGCATTATGAACGAGATTTCAATAACTGTCATCATCTGTAAAAGGACACCAAAAGGTTATTATCTTTACTAAGGAAAAAAATATCCACATACTAAACAGTTGATTTTTAGGGAAAATTTTTTAGTGACTTTGAATCTAATCAGTGTGTTTGGTATTTAAGTAACTAGTTCAAAACAGATAATTCTAGATAAATATTATAATGTGTGTATTTGGGAGGAGTTAATGTATACATGTGCTGAATTCTTTCTATAAATATGCAAAGCAAAGGATTATGGAGACTTTCAAAAAGCACTTTGGCTGGAAAAGGTCGTTCCTTTTGTAACATGAGTAACATCAGTTGCAAAGACAGCCTCTGACCAAACTCCTATTGAGCCAATGCGACCTCTCATTACTGCGCATCTCACAATACTAACCTCCTGTCCGTCCTAAAACACTCAATATTACCACTCTAGGAGTCTGCATGTCATAGTAAGCACCCTGAAAAGGGCATGCCTTCGGAAAGTCTCAGGTGTAGCAAGTAAAGCATCACTACAGTTGTCAGTTCAGCTCAGCATGAACATTTACATCCATGTCCTAAGAATATGGCTTTGGTTTTTCTACAGTTTCTGTTAAAATCTTGAATCACTATCTTCTCTTTAACTACACCTCCTGTATTCAACACACACAAAAGTGTATCAAGGTTACTACTTTTGTGTAAGAAAAAAGAATCCCACAGCATTTCTTTTTAATAACTGTTCTGCTACAAAATTTTATTGGTATCCTTCTATGTTCCCTCTAGAGGATGTAATGCACAAAAGCATTGCCACGGAACATATAAAATTACAAATGAAATTTATTGTAAAAAGTACAATGTCTTCTAGACTGGTGTCAGTATTTATTTCATTCATAAACCAAAACTGCAGGTATAATATATTCATTGTCAGCAAGTTCATGTGTGTAAATTGCCATCCAACAGTATTGACTGATATAAGACAGATATTGAAAAGACAATTTAAATTTACTCTTCCAAACATAAACTGTTCCACAAAAGCACTGTAAAAACTCCTTCAAGGTTTTGTGTTGTGCTTCACATTTATGGTTAACTACATAATTTGGTTGTGTCATAATCCACTGTGTTTGGCAATTTGGCATTAAAGGCCTGCAAAGCAGATTGGATCCTCACCACTTCACTGGTAGACAGTTTGAGTCTATGACGGAGCAAGCAAGAGAAGAGGTCTAGACGACGTTGACCAGGTGGAGAGAGTTTATTTACACGATCCCGTATCTCTAACAACTGCAAAAGTGCTGAATCCTGTGATCCCTGAGTATAGGGGTAGTCCAGCTGCAAAATCAAGTCCCGAATTGCTTCTGGGTCAAAGTGCATGCTGTAGCCAAACACTTGAATGTTGTTGATTTTCATGTAGCCCAGATTTCTTGAGGGATCAATAAATTCCAGGGGTTCGTAGTAGATGCTCTCATTGCCATTTGGACCATTTGACTTTATTCGACTCCTCAAATAAATGTGTACAGTTTCAAAAAATGTCTTCCACTTGTTGCCCAGAGTCAGCGTCCAGTTATAACACTGAAGGGGCAAGTCCAGTTTAGTCCGCTCCCAGTCTGGGAAATTATTTTCATTCACAGGCATAAACCAGCTCTCAGAGTGGCTGCCCCCAAAAGGGTTAACATAAACAGCAAGAACGGGCTCTAAGGTGCTGTTTTTAGTTAGGCAAATTTGAAGAGAGAGGCCCAGTATCATATGGACCAGGCTGGACTTGTACTTGTTACTCTTAAGAGTAAGGAGCATTCGCTTGCGCCAAGAAGGATCAAACCAGCTGTTGAGGCGCATGTCATTGCTGATGAAAATGGCATGGACCTCAATCCTCCGGTCTGTCTTCTGCAATAAATACTTCATTTCCATATCCTGAAGGTCAGTCTCGAACCCAATGTAGTGCTCTGTCGATTCGGCCACCTCGGGCTTGCAAAGCCCTTGGCTCAGCATGTAGCCGACGTTGCAGCTCCCGCAGCGGGTGCGATTGTCAGGAGCGCAGCTCAGGCACGCGGAGCCGTCCCCAACCGTGCAGGGGAGGAACCCGTGGCAGGCGACCTGGTCGTTAGGGCAGGTGCACGTGTGAGTCTCTTCGGAAAAGCTTCCCAGGAGGCCGTTTTCGTTGCAGTAGAGAAAGGACTGGATGCGGTTGAGCCAATAGTTGGAAGATCTGCAACGTGAAAATAATGTATTTTAACACAAAGAGAGACCTGCACACAATAAATACAACCTTGTTATTTTATATGGGAAAGAGGAAAATAAAGCTGGTTTTAGTAGCAGATTAAGGCACTAAAGTCAGATGACAGCATCTGCTGTCACATAAATACATGTATAAATTGCCTTTTAACAATGCAAAATCACAAAAGTAAAGATTCCTTATAAACTCATAGGCACAACGGGAACATTTGGTTCATGTATTTGTTCTCATTGCACCTCTGTCAAGGAAGACTGACAAAGAACCGTTTTTCCCTAATTGTCTTCAAATTAACATCTTGAAATTCCATGCAGTTGAGATTATTTTTCCTCGTACTATTTGATCAGGGAGGTGCTTTGTATGTATCTAAGCCTGTGTAACTCTGTACCACCTACTTCATCATGAAGACTTTTGTAAGCTTGTAAGCTTTCTTGTTACTGGCTGAAACTGCTTTGATTTATAGACTGTGAGCCAAAATGCTTTCCTGGAATAGCAAACAGGACCCCGCACACCAGTAAGACAGGTTCAGTCTTAATTCTTTAAAGGACTTCCAGTAGGACAATATCCCTACAGGAAGCCATGCATGAGAATGTTGTGTTTGCTTTTCATCTTTGGAGGTGAAATTAAAAGTTCACTTTAATGTTCTTGCCATCTCATTTTGGTTTCACTAGAAACATCAGTTTATGTCCTGCATCACACTGGGAAAACTGGTGCTGAAACCGGCAGTTCAGGCTGATGAAGCACAGTCACTAGAAGGACAATGGGAACAACCAGGTTGTATGGAAATAGTCAAGAGAAAAATTATCTTATTTCTTTGTCTGTATTTTTCAGTTCTTAATAATCCTAGCAATGCGCAGTTTCAAGAACTTGTTTTGGCTGCTGCAGACTCAGATGTATTATTGCCACATGAATGACTGTTTATACGGTTTCTTCCCTTTTCATTAATTGTTTAAAAGACAAAAATGCGAGAGTCTCTTTTACTGCTAAATTATTTTTTTGACATATTTGAATTTCTCTTAAGCATTGAATAATTCAGAAATCTTTTTTTTTTTTTTTCTGAACTATATATATGTTAAGTAAAATGTTAAAACTAAAAATCTATGGCATCTCGAAGTCTGATTCTTCAGAAACATGAAAATAAAGACTAGTAAAATTACACAATTAATTCAGTGTATACTCTGGTTACTTTGTTTATTTTTTTTTTCTCTCTTTTTTTGGTTAGGGGAGGGAATAATGTTTGTTTGTTTGTTTTTAATACACATATTGTCTATTAATATTTTCTAGAAGTATAAGCAAACATGATAACATTCATTACAAGAATACCTAAACAACTTTCTTCTCTATGCTTATTTGAAAGTCAGCATTAAGCAAAAATTTTGGAGAAAGTTTATTCCTTCATTTCCTGATTAAAAATCATAATGTCCATTCTACAAGCAAGGTCAATGTCACCATATAAAAGTCACTCCAAAACTGAGTAGAACATTAAAGCTGTTGCTCTCCCAGGTGGAATGGGAAGTTCCTGTGTACTTTCTCTTTTTTAGGAGTAGTTACATTTATACAGTCCTAAAATTACATTTGGTTCTTCGAAGGCAACCGCAAGGCTGATGTGACCTCCAGTGAAATGAGTTTGATGTCCCTGCTTTAGATCTTTGTATTATGTGATTTGCTTCACAATAACCTTCATGAAGTTTTCACTTTATTTTGATTTGTCACCTTGGACAGATAATGAGGAAGATTTCAATAACATGTCATTTGCTTTTTAATCTCCAAGTTTTCTGCTTGCACTGTTACTACCAGTTGGTACCACACAACTGCTGTGTCAACATTAAGTGTGTTCAACAGCTGATATTAATCAGGTTTGTAAATGTGAATTTTAGCATCCACTTCTCTTGTGAACAGAAGTCCTTGCTTTTGAGAAGTTTTGTCATCTATTAGGAGCACATTTCCAGAAAACCTCATTTTGAGTAGACCAACTCTGATCTTACAGTTGTGGTTTTGAATTCATCTTAGTAGAGGATAAATATTTGAAGACTTTCTGTAAAGATTTTTCATGTATCACAAAATGTCATCCATAAAGATTAAATCTGCTTGGCTCACTCAGACAAAACATCAACTGTGTTCATAGCATAAAGGATGCATGATGTATTCCAGTCAGAAGAAAGCTAATGGTACCTGAGCTCCAAAGTGGAAGAGATTCACATGACTACATTAGTATTTCAGCAGAGATTACTAGCCTGGATTTGATATTGTGCTAGTATGGACAAGAAGTTTCTGTACAGTTTGAAGGTTAAGCTCCGGGCTATGAATTTTTGGAGGTATTTTTAGATATTTTCTGATAGATTTTAGAAGTGAATATTTGAATATTTCTTTACTGATGTGTATTGGGTGACACTGGAAAGATTTTGGCAGTGGGGGACAGGCACAGGAATACCTTCTGTGAGAAGAGGCCAGGGGTCACCCCATACCAAACACAGCTGTTTCCAGATAGATCCAGCTGTTTCCAGACAGATGTTCTTACCTTGACACACAGAATTTTTTATTTTATTTTCTTCTCCTTTCCTATTAAAGAGGGTGGATGAGTGAGCAGCTGGGTGGGTGGGCATCTGTCAGCCAGCCTGGCTTAACCCACCACATAAGGTAAGGGAGATAGTTTACAGTTTCAATTTGATCTCTGTTACATTTCATCTGCCCTTTCTTCCTCTTAGGTACAGGGGGTAGGATATATAATATTACTGCTTATTATTCCGCCTTGTTTGGCATTGAAATAAGTGAAAGAGTGTTCTGCACATCCGTTTTTTCATATAGAAGAGGTTTTGGGAAAAGCATGGTTAGATGGGACAAGTATCTGGAATGGAGAGGATGCCAAGCAAAAGAAAAAAGGGACATCATGGCTTTACTGTAGACTGATGAAGAGAAGGGAGTTTGGAAAACAGGGCAGGAATTCTCTCGGTCCATGGAAGTGACTGAAAGGCAGATACCTGATAAGAAAGATGGCACTGCTGGAAGAGGAGAATTTTCTATTGTTAGAATAAGCCTACCTAAACCAGCAAAATTAATTTACTGACAAGGGTTGATTAGGTTTGGGTTACTCACTTCTCCAGCCACAAGTTCTTTAAAACATTTTTCTTCCTTATTAATGATCTATTCTACTGTTTCTATTACTATAAGAAGCAAAATCTTTAATGTCACATTTTGTTCTTTTTGTTTTAATGAGTCTACCTTCTTTTTTTTTTTTTTTTTTTTGTTAAGAGACAGAAGCGGCAGTCTGAAAGCCTGCATGAAATGACATAGCTGCACAATTATGTACGTTTCCATTCTAAAACTTAGCTATCAGTTTATTCAGCTTATTAAAAGAACTATATCTCTGTCCATGGGTGGTTGCAAGGAGACCAAGAACTTTAGAGGGAAGGAGGTGGAAGGAGGTTTTCTCCTTATTCCAAATAAAGTTCAAAACAATAACCTTCTAATATTTTTAACTTATTTTGATTTTTTTTAACTTGATTTTACCCAGAGAGATATGAAGAAGTTCTACTTGTCTTTGATCAGTTTGCAAACATAAATTCTTTTTTTAAAAATAAAATCAACTGCCTTAGCTGTTTTTTTTAAAAATAAAGTTGTCAATAACAAATACTGTTATTCTTTGTAAATTTATTGCTTTTGCTCGGGTAAATTAACTAAATTAAGTGAAAGTACATAAAACATCAGCAATATCTACTTTATTTAAGCCGCTCATCCGTAATTAGACAAATTCACCCTGGAGTATCATTCTGAAAGCTTTCTTATTCTCTTAGAAATATAAGATAATTTAAAATTGTGGATCCTGCAGTGAAGGGAAAGGCGTGGTCAGAAGCAGATGCCTCCCATGGGTCAAAGCCTGGCTGAACAGTGGTTGAAAGCTTCCTTAACCAAGTGGAGGAAGCAACATGACCACAGGTTCGGACCTTCATGGGGGACTTCAACCATTCCAGCAGTGATGTGACAGGTGGGGTTAACATTGAAGGACATGAAGAATCTAGGAGAGCAAAGAAATGCATTGTGGATAGATTTTTTCTGCAGGTATTGAACAAGCTGAGTAGGGGAGATGGTCTTTTGGAGCTACTACTCATAAATAGGGAAGAACTGTTTGAGGGTGTGAAAGCTGATGGCAGCCTTGGCTGCACTGGATGCAAGACAGTCAAGTCAAAAGCTGCCCAGAGGAAAAGGCCCTGGGGGTGTTGGTGCCAGCGGCTGAACATGAGCCAGCGTGTGCCCAGGTGGCCAAGAGGCCACCAGCATCCTGGCTGGTCCCAGCACTGGTGTGGCCAGCAGGCCCAGGGCAGTGACCGTCCCTGTGCTGGGACCTGGGGAGGACAAACCACCAATCCTGGGGGCAGTTCTGGGCCCCTCACACCAAGAAAGGCCTTGAGATGCTGGAGCGAGTTGAGAGAAGGGAACGGAGCTGGTGAGGGGCTGGAGCACAAGTGTGATGGGAGTGGCTGAGGGACCTGGGGGGTTCAGCTGGAGAACAGGAGCTGAGGGGAGACCTTCTGATCTCTGAACTGCCTGAAAGGAGCTTGGAGCCAGGGGGGGCGGGCTGTGCTCCCCAGGAACAAGCGCCAGGAGCAGAGGAAACAGCCTTGAGTTGCGTCAGGGGAGGTTGAGGTTGGATCTGGGGAACAATTTCTTCCCCAAAGGGCTGTGGGGCGTTGGAACAGGTTGCCCAGGGTAGTGGTGGATTCACCATCCCTGGAGATATTTAGAAGTTGTGTAGACAAGGCTCTCAGGGACATGGTTTAAAGCTGAACTTGGCAGTGTTAGGTTAAAGGTTGGACTTGATTATTTTAAAGGTCTTTTCCATTCTAAATGATTCTATAATTCTATGATTAGGTTTCATTTTTCTACTATTTTAGGTCCAATTATTCTTTATTTGTCTAAGTTATTTGTCTCAACTAGTGTTTGTTTGTCTAAGTACTCTATGCAAACTTGAGTATACCACTCCAAATTCCTCTTTTTCATTATTCACCATTTGAGATATTCAAGATCTACTCCTTGCTGTGATACCAGAAAGAACAATGCTCATCACTCTGTTATGGGACTTCATTGTATCCTCCCATTGTTTCATTGTTTTTCAAAGTTGGGTTGATATGTGGGGGTCTATTGAAGTCACTAAGAAAAACTCCTGTTTACTTTGATAGGGACCGAATCTGAATCTCTGACTTTAAGATCCTCAAGTCCACGTTTAAATTAATAAGAGGCTTTTTTCAAAATTTTGTACACTTTTATTGTTTTCTTCAGGCATAATTAATTCTTCTTACTTTATTTCCCACCACATTGTTCTGTATATATTCCCACTGTTATTCTACCTTTAATCAGTTTTATTTAATCATTTATATTCTCATTGTGTTAATGGGGGACTAGTGACAAAGGCTGCTTATCTTGAGCAGCTGCTTCTTGTTTATAGAAGTTAATAAATAAATTAAGACAATTAACTTCTACGGGAGAGTTGAAAAAGCTATCCAATTATTCTTTTAATGATACTGCAAACACTATTATTTGATTTAGAAAATTATATTTACTGGCCTGATATGTCAGTTTTCCAAACACTGAGATACAGAACTTCTGCCTTCCAAACCTAGTGAAACCAGCAAAGATCTTCCTAGTTACTTCAATGAACATCAAATCGAGATAAGCTGTAATCAAAAGCTATTTTGTGAATCATACACTTGAAATCACAACTTTACTTTAGAAATAAAATAATATTTCATTTAATGAAATAAAATGTCTGATAAGTAGAGGATACTTCTTATCAAATTATATAATGAATTACAGCTCCATGGAAATTCTCTAGATTTTTAAAAAAAAACTTTTTACTAATATTAAGCCATTGAAATCAACCTTTCAAAAGCAGCACAAAATTACAAGGTAAGTGCTAAGTCCAGGATGGCAGTTCCATTAAAATTTAAATATTATTGATTTTCTTGTTCCACAAATTTTATCAATTCTTAAAATTTACTGGGAACCAGATTGTTAACTAATTATGGTTTAATAACAGCTCCACATTCCTACATTCAGTCCTTTTCTTAATATACTACAAGACAACCAGGCTGCTGTTGCTGGATGATGAGACTCTTTCATGGCTGAACATTATGTTGCATAGGATGCACTAATTAGTTGGCTACCATGCTTTCAGCTGGAATACTTACAGGGTAAAGAAAGCCTGGCATATAATCTCACATTTACATAAACATGATTAAAAATAGGATAATCCTGTGAAAGTTAATGTATCAGTTAACATCAGCCAGGTTTCTGATGAGAACTGCCTCAATGAGAAATATAAATCTGAAGTGTTTTGTTAGTTGAAATAATTCTATATGAAGTTGTACTGCATTACCTCTTGACGAAAGGCTCTTCACTTCTTAATTCTAAAGAGTATTTCAAGTATTTCACCCCCTTTGGGGCGAAGGGGGAGGGGGACTATGAAATGTTTACTTAAAAAAAAAAAGTATTTGAACAATAGCAGTTGCAAGTTTAATCCAAAACATGCGCTTATGTTTGTTCAATACACTGTAACATCAAATATAAGATCAAAGCAGTATGGTCACCTTATGTAATAGCTGCAGCAGGTATTTAATCATGATACGACACTTTTACCTCTTTCTCTGCATCACTAAGTGCTTAACATCTGTTGTACATCAGATGGTTCAGTAGCAGATGATGAGTACTCAGTGAGGCAGACGCTAAGTAAAAAAATGAAGACAATTTAACAAGAAGTGTATAGGCAATAAAATACCCATTACCTATTTTTCCCTCCTTTGGAGGCTGAGTCCAGTATAAATCTGTAAGGTGGCAACACCAAAGCCAAATGCACTTAAAGGCACCTCTGAAATGTCCTACTCTCGTTCTTGTGGGATCACCTCTTGGGAAGGGCAAGTAAGACTCCAAGCACTTTGTTTCTGTGCTGTGATTCATAACAAGAATATTAGTTGCTACTAAATTTGATAATGGTCTTCATGTGAATGCGCTTTTCTTCTGGAAATCAGGGTAAAACTACCAGCCACACAGTCACCAGAAGGGCAGTGAGGGATTAAAAGAGTGATCGGTTTTAGTTTATTTAGCCTCACAAAATTAAAGCAGTACTGCAAGCACCGCTGAAATAAACATGCCTGAAATAATTTCACTGCGGCTCATGTTACAGGTACCTCAGTGAGACTCTCAATGACAGCTGCAAATCCTGCTCACAAAGATGGTATACAGGAGTGGTGCAGCTGTTCTGAGTTCACAACTTAAAATTTCACAGCTGACTCCACCTGAGCCAGATACTTTAAACCGATCTAAACATCTGGGCTGGCTTGGTGGCCTATGGTGAAAACCAGGCAAGTGACTGTGAGGTAAAGAAGGAGTATGATACCTTTATAAATGCATATAAAGGAAAGCCTCTGCTTAGAGGGATGCCTTTCCTAGAAATACCACATCAGCATGCAGAGGAAGGACATTAATTAGCTATGAAATCATTACGGAAGTGTTAGTTGTTTATCCTCTGGCGCTCATGACAACGTTCCCTACCCTTCTTAAGGTTTGTACTGTATATTTTGAAGCCAATACTGCATATCACTTTTAAATTACAGATAGACTTTGTATTATGAGAAGTAGAGGAGTTAAGCCCCTATATTAAATCATATAAACCTGTGGCACCACATAGAACAAAACCGCCATGAGTTAGCTGATATTCCTGACAAATAATATTTTTACATTACAATATTTAATGTTTCAGAAGATAATTCTGCTTAGCCTGTTATGAATTTATTTACAAACATTTGTAGCTTTAACTATGCTAAAGTTGCACCCTTTTCATTCTTATAGCAAAGTTTTTCTACTATGAGACATTTCTGCCTCATACACCTAAGAATTTTTATGGAAAAAAACATTTTAAGATAACATACCCACATTTTTTTTGGACACAGCTATAATCATAATGACCATTGTGCTATATTGAAAAAGGAATAAAATTGCTTTGTAGTACCAGCTATTTGTTTAAAGAGGTTCAAATCAAATACAGGTTTTGAGAGCTTTACTAGATAATAACCCACAGTGCAGCAGTGATAAAGGAAATACCACTCAAATTAATGAATGGTGTCAAAAGCAGAATGAAAGAAATCAGAGGCATCAGGAAAAATAAGAGTATTCATGTATAGGAGGAAGAAAGATGCCACACACACAAAATTAAAAAAAAAATAAATAACCAAGTAAAAAAACCCCAAACAAACTAACCCATACATTCATATGTTATGTATCTATGTATGTGTGTAGTTGTGTTACTGGTGCTAGATGAATGCAAAACTCAGCTTGAGCCACAAATTATCCATTAATTCAGTGGAATTTTAAGTAGACTTTTCCAGAAGTATACTGAAGGATAATTATAGGAAAAAACTAAACTAAACCAAAATTTATCTAGATGTTTTGGTGACAGTCAGATTAATATGCTCCTTTACAGCGTTAGAAAAATAACAACCTATCTTACTGTAACATAATCAGCTTTTTGTGTGTGAACAAAAACTGAGGAAGTGTTATAAATTTGGGTAAACTGAAAGTAGACCCCCCCTCTACTTTTACAGAGATAGGTAAAATGAGGGCATGATAATGCCACATACACAACTGTACACAGTCACAGAATCACAGAACAGTTTGGGTTGAACGGACCGTCCCAGCTCCCCCAGTGCCCGCCCTGCCATGAGCAGGGACATCTTCACCAGCTCAGATTGCTCAGAGCCCCGTCCAGCCTGGCCTGGGATGTCTCCAGGGATGGGGCCTCCACAACTTTCCTGGGGACCATGTTCCACTGTCTCACCACCATCACCCTAAAAAAAATTATTCTTTATGTCCAGTCTAAATCTACTCTCTTTCCCTGTAAAACTATTGCCCTCTGTTCTATCTACAAGCCTCAGTAAAAAATGTCTCTCCATCTTTCTTATAAGCCCCGTTTACATATTGAAAGGCTGCAATAAGGCCACAATAAGGTCTTCTCGGAGCCTTCTCTTCTCCAGGCTGAACACCCCAACTCTCTCAGCTTGAACAATGGCCACTTGAAGCTCTTTGTGCTCACCTTTGGCCTTGAGTTGCGTCAGGGGAGGTTGAGGTTGGATCTGGGGAACAATTTCTTCCCCAAAGGGCTGTGGGGCATTGGAACAGGCTGCCCAGGGCAGTGCTGGAGTCACCATCCCTGGAGGGTTGGACAGATGAAGATGAGGTTCTCAGGACATGGGGCAGGGACAGGGGTGGGGTATCATTGGACTCGATGATCTTGAGGGTGTGGGAAACTGCAGCGGGTCTGTGGAATCCTTGACAGAAAATATGGGAGTAGAGATCAGCCTTGAGGATATTAAGATTTACCCTTGAGAAGGATGGGAGTAAAGGAGTATCCGGAGATATGGAGTTGTACCCGTGAGAGAGAAGGGGATAGAAGAATAACATGGATGACAGAAAAATTAACCAATGAGATGTTAGTGCCGTAACTTGTAACCAATAGTGAAAAGACACATGAACTGGTAGAATTGTATAAAAATACACTTGTAGCAATAAATGGCACCTATTACTTTCATCTTGAAAGAATTTGGTCCATGTCGTTTGTCCGTCTCAGCCGTGACATGAGGGTCTCTTCCAACCAAAATTATTCTCTAACTGCCCATAAGATATAACAATGAATGGACTGAAGGGAAGGAACACTCTGGCTTTGGAGACTGGAGATAATTTCTGAGCTGGAAGCTTTCAAATATTTTGTAGGATAATAAAAAATCATGTGAAAGTGTAATTCTTAGGGTAGCTCTAAACCTTACTAAAAATGCAAAAAACCCTGTGCTGATGAAAGCATCCCAAGTTTTAATTGTGATGAGGGGCAAATTTGGATATGGAAATAGATTAAGTGCCAGAAAAAAAAGCTATAAATTGTATGTTTTTCTGAAAGTAAACCTTACTACTACAGGTAAAATCACAGCCTCATTAACAGCCAGTAGCCTAAAGGCAAGTCCATTATCATATGTCAAACCAGCACAAGACCATTATAGTTTCCTATTTTCTTACTGGTTTTGAGATAAGACCTCTGTTCCTATTTTAGGCATCCTTATTCCCAGATACAAATAACTGAAATTAAAAATAAATAAATAAATAAATAAATAAATAAATAAATAAATAAATAAATAAATAAATAAAATAAATCTGATTCTGTTACTGCAAAATTTGTTACAGCTCTAATTATGGAGGTAGAGAAAAACTGCATTCTGTTCCTGGCTTCTTCATGATCTTTATGTATGATCATGACTACAGACACATCACTTACTCTTTTCCTTTTATAGTGATATAATTTTTTTCCTACTCTTTGCCTATTTGGGTTATAAATTAAGTTGCCTTTAGACACTACTGTACTATAAACAGCAACACTCTGTCATTTTCTTCCATTATGTAGAATCAAAAGAATTGCACCAAAACAAGAATCTCCCAGTAAAGAGTAATGGTTTTAATTAAAGAATACAAAGCTCAGTTCTTTATTCATACCTCGCTTATCATGATATTAAATAAAATAAGACTCTGAGCTCAGTGGGCTATTTTTGTACTTTTTTGTGCTTTTTTTTCTCATGTTAGAACAACTGAAAAAAAATTAAAATAACTATAACTTTGAGCAGTTTTACTATAGGCACAAAATATGTTACAGAAGAGAAGTTTGTTTTTTTTTTCTGCCATGATATGTAAGGACGTTCTTAAATTTCTGAAGGAAAATTATAGGCTGTCTAGAAAAGTTGTATCATGCTGTATTTTCAAAAACAGCATGTATTTCACTTAATAATGTTTGTCTTGTAATAAGATGCCACTTGTGTGATGGTCATAAATAGGAAAAGATTAATATAAATGACCAGATGTTGCATGTAAATAATATTAATTAAGAGACAGTATAGTAACAATGCTTATAAGCAAGGTACTAAGCAAATATAATTGTTCTTCTGATATTTTTGCCTTCCTAAAACAAACAATCCAACAGCCTGAACTACAATGTGTAATATTTCTGTACACTGATCTCCAAAAAAAGGAAAATTAGTAGAGACAGCTGAGGGTGAAGAACCAAAGTCCCACCTTAGGAAGGTGTACAAATTTATTTTGGAATATATACAATGCTACAAAGATAAATTGATTTACCTTATAAAACTATTTTCAGTGCCCCACCAGGTGTTGAATGATTGCTGAGAGAAAAAGATCTACATATGGAATTCAGAATAGTCTTTCTTGCAGATTGCTGAAACCTTTTTACTTCCCACTTGTCAGTAAAACTCACTTACTTTGGTTAGAAAAAACCACAGGAGCCACAAGTGCTTGTGGTGTTGGTGGCAGAAGCCAGGACACATAACACCTCTTGGTAACCTCTCCAAATTTCTTCTGACAGAACCACATGAAAAGGTGGAATTGTGATATGTACCACCACTGAAATGGTTTCAGAGGCCATTAACTCCTGTATAATACTTTGTAACTCTGTCAAAAAATCAAAGTTGTTAGGATATCTCACTAATATATAATTGAACTTTACTTTTTATTTTTATTCTATTTTTTTCTGGACATTTTGTTTTGAAAACATAGTTGGGGCAACCCATTTTGTCCATAGTTCTATTTTCTGCATCAGCATGGTAGCTGTTAAAGTAAATCACAGATGCTGGAGTGTAACAGTGGGACTGCGTGCAAATCCCCTCCCCTTGAGAAAAGTATATAAGAATAAACAACTACAAATCATATCCTGAAGAAATGGCAAGTCTTGTTGCAAAGAAAGAACATAGTACTTTTGATACACTATTTATCGAGGTATCTAATCTCATTCTGTTGAGTTGATCTCCTCCTCATTATTGCATGCTTTTATGTACCATAATACTAAAAGGGAGAAAGAAAATCTCCCCATGCTGAACAGCTTCCTTAATACCATGCAATTATTATTTAAGGGAGTATAGTTGAAAAACAAAACAAAAGAAAATAAAATCAAACCCACAAATATTTTAATCTCTTAAGTTCCTCCTTAGGGAAACTACCATGCTGCTATTGGAAAATATTTCTGAAAATTAACGTTAATAACCAAAAGTGGATTGGAACAGACGCGATTTCCTTGTAGGAAAAAAAAAAAAAATCTGTTAAAGAATATATTCTCAAGTGACAAGTGCATAGTGACATATAACATTTCAGAGCCGACAATAACATATGTTTCAAGAGAAATTCAGCATCCTTAACACATAGCTTTGTTTAGAAGCACTGTGGGATTCTGAAGAATCTGGAGGAAATCTATCGTTAACAAGGTGTCTAGTCTGCTTTCTACATATATTTATGTGTATGTATATACATAAATAAGCACAAACTCCTCCTTAATACACTACAGTGTCTCTGAAAGATTTATCTATCCCCCTCAGAAAGCTAGATGATTTCACCTAGGGAAAAAAAAAAAAAACAAAAACAAACATAAAAGAAAAAGCACTACATAAATCCTCTGAAAAAGTCCTCCCAAACCCAGTCTCTAGGGCAGCAACCGAAGCAAGTGAAAAGGGTCACAATGGCATTAGGGGAATGATGATTCTAATTAATGGAGAAGAATGGTAAAGTGAGATAAATTTGAATCTTTTACTGGGGACAGAGAAATTATAAAGGGTGTCCTGCATACAAGAAGCAGAGTGAGAATGACTTAAAAAAAAATAAAAAGGCACTATGCTGAATCATTGTAGTGTAACTTGCTGGTCACAGCCCAAATCTCGAGAGAAAACATGAGTACTGTGTGCTTATGTTACTGTTAAAATGCATTTCCATTAAATGGGGTTTCTGATATGAAATTTGTGTTGAAATGCAAGCAGCGTGCTGATTTCTGGGGAGTTACCTGGAGGGAAATTGCTGCACAAGCTGCAGAAATGTGCAATGCTGTCTTCAGTTATTACAGAATGAAATGCCATGTGCAACAACTTGCTGTGTTTTGCTTGATGTATTTGCATGTCATATATATTCGTCTTGGAACCTCTACGCATATATTGTACATTTACCTTGTACAATGTTGTACAGCTCCTGTAGTTCAATACCTTTGTACTTTTAATGAGTTAAGCTCAGAAAGGACAGTTAAACCTTAAGACTGTGAAGCAAGTCATGAAGCATGAAGAATTCCATAGTGATACTTTTTAACTAGTTAACTACTAGGGTAACAGCACTACCAAGATGTCCCCAAATGAATTCCATCCATTCTTCTCAACACTCTACAAATAATACTCTACTTGCTATGGTATTTACAATAAAAGTGACAACAGAAAAAGCCTGAAGACATCGTCCATATGGAAAATACCAACCTGCCTCAAGAGCCTTTGCCTTGAAGAGTTTCCAATCTAAGTGCAAAACAGACAAAAAAGAATAGAAATAGAATGTAAGATGTGCTCACAGAGTTTTTAGAGATGACGAGGACAGAGGGCCGATAACTGCAGAGCCACGAGATAAAGTACAAGCTTGGATCTTTAATATTCCCCCTGTCCTGCAGAGGATTTCCTACTGTGTACAGTGAATACCACTGAATAACAAGGACTAGCCATAAAAATAGCCCTAATGTCCTCAGGCAAACACATTATCCACTATTTCTCCTGTTTATCTAATGCACAGTCTGTCTGCATGGGTTTTGGAGGTGTCTCTTACATGCATTTTGGTGGGTAAGGTGACTTAGCATTTCTATTAAAGGAGCATTTACAGGGGCAGAGAGATCTGGAGGGGATCTTTTTCAGCCTGCTTGCTATGGCACTTTCCCTCAGTGTATTAATGCTTTTTCCTTCGTCTCTAGCTGCTACCATTCTGTGGCGCTTTTGATTGACAGCAAAGGCAAGCGGGCTTGTCACCAGGAAAGTAAGCAGGGCTCCGACACAAACACTCTCACCTTGGTGAGTAATTGCATTGCCTCTGCAGCACAATCAGTCTCTGCTGGCAAGCGGATTGAGGAGCCCAAATCCACACATAATCCAGTGTTTTTCACAAGGCCGCTTGCAGCTCGAATTGACATTACCGGAATGTTAAAGAAAAATTGACCCTGCTCAAATGCTTCTTGTTGGTTTGATTTTGGAGTTAACTCTTAACAACCAAGCACTCATTCACAGAAAGAGAAACTGTATGTGATATAAGGAGTGCAAACTGCTGTTATTGCACTATACTTCTGTCAAACATTCCTATTACCTGAATGCTTATTACTGTCTTCATCTGTTTAATTTACCTTGTTATGGACAAAAAAATTATAGCATCAGTTGAATGGATCCCTTTAACTTCAGAGCATTCACAATCAGCCACTTACATAGCACTAATACTTGTAATATCAGCCTGTAGCCCTGTTAGAAACCGCATGCTCAACTAAAAGCTGCAGTTCAATGATACAATTTTAAAAATATTTACGAAAAATATTTATTACTATCTAGCAGTTTCCACTGGATATTTTTGGTTTCTATGGAAACCATTTCAATTCTCATTTTTCACGTGGGATTGAATTGCTACTTAGACTACCAGTCCATGTGTGGATATTTGAACTCTTAAATGAACTATCTATACCCTTAGGTCCAGAAATGAAGGATTTGTTGGGTACTAGTAAAACCACATAATTTCCCAGGATTAAATAATTGAGATAGGTGAGAAAATGTGAAACCTGAAGTGCCATGGAATGATCTCTGATCCCACTATATGCTGCAACTTGTGGATCTCAACAGTTTCCCAAATTCTATATGAAGAAGATGTTAGGATAAAAGTAACCATTACAAGAAGGGGAAGAAAGGGTTATTAATCTCGGTTGCTGTGGGAGAAAGCCTTGTTTGCTTGCCAAGGGGGTTATGGCTTTTGGTACCACTGATCTGCAATTTGATTGATTCTTTCTACTGACATTCTTTAAAATTTCCTGCTGAAGTAAAGCATGGTTGTCAAGGAAGTTGTTTTACAGACTTTTTAGATTTTGAACTGTTAAACATAGTTTATATTTTGGTCTTTTACAATGTGCACCAGGAAACAATGTCTATGCTTTTTAGACAGCTGCTATTCAGCTAATGCTATTAAGCATGTAAAGCACAAACCCATTAATGTGAGTTTAAAAGCAACGTCCATAATGCCAAGACATAATCTGCCACCTGAAAATCACGGTACTTATCGTTCAGGTAATCCTAAAGTCAAGTATGGTTCTCAGGCAGCAAGTAGCAGCACTGAATTCTGAGGGGATACCTTGGGTAGGTAATTCCCACGCCCTTTGCTAAAGCACGAATTAAGACTTAGAGTCAGGGAGCTCCACTTGAGGAACAGAACCACCGGACCTCAAACAAAATGGAATCAAAGCTAAGAACAGATGAACAAAAAAGTAAAAGCCCTCTGCGGAAGCCTAGCTTTAGCACTACTGCATCCAGAAGAAAAATAATCTTTTCCCAAATCTCATCCTGTTCTGCCGAAAATTACCATCTTCGTAATGTTGGAAAGCATTTTTTTTTTACTTTCTTCTTGACTACCTTTTAATTTCTAAATGTTTTTCATTTATGTATGACTCCCTTGGAATACAGAGTTACAATATCTTAAATAAACACAGCGCTAATTATGAAGACCTTACACATAACAGTGACCAGATTTTTCTCTAAATATCACTGGGACATTTATTATTCATAAACAAAAGATGCTCTACAAACTTTTTTTCTTGGGAAACTTGGCAAACAGTGGGGAAAATATATCACTTATGTTGTGATACCCAGAACGATTATGAAAGAGCTTACTTATTTTTGGGAAAGGTGGAAGCAGCATGTTGTCCTCACATCAGATAGAAGGGGAGGGATAAAAGGTGATTTTTTTTTTTTTTTTTAATTTTTATTTATTTATTTGCCGATGCCTAGTTCAGATATTGGACATAGCGGCAATTCTTTTTCTCCTTGAGCAGATGTCTTTCTCAGAAATGATTGATGGATAAGACCTTCTGCCCCCAAAACATGCTCTACCCAGAACAAAGAAACCCAAAGCTGATTCTAAGGGTCGTATGCAGTCACATCACAGAGAACTCAGAACTATCACTGCATTACATCTTTCATCCTCTTTCCTCGTCAAACACCAACCTTAAAACAAAACAGCAGCAACAACAACAAACACAAACAAACAAGAAAACAAATCCTCCAAAATTTGGAAATGCAAGCATTTGGGATCCCTAAATCTCAGATTTCCCTGTACTGTATGCATCCACTGGGAGTCATCTTTTATTTATTTGCCTTTTCCTGAAATCAGTTCTTCACTCATTTGCAGTGGAAACAACTCATAAATTTACCATGCCTCACTCCCTTTTAGAGAGAATTTCAGACCATTCTAGTCAGTGTCAAGCCATGTTGAATATATTAGTCATCTGCATAATAAGTTTTCAAAACATTTGATACAACAGTGATTGAGTTCAGCTGTAGAAATATGCAGCTCCTCTACTCAGGATCCACTACAGTGGAAGTGATTTGTGAAGATGTTTCAGACACCACTCATGATTCTCCTGGTTTGCGGCTGGAGTCCTGTAGGCTCTAAACAGTGAATATAATTTAGTGCATGAGCACCACTTGTTTTCAGCATGACAATGACTTGCAAATACTTTTTTTAGATGAGCATGTGTGCTACATTTACAGGCTAAGGAAGCCCTCTCCAATTAAAAACAGATTGTCCTTAATAGAATCTATAAATGTGGACTAGAGTATCTGTCCTATTTTCTTCTGCAAGTTTTTTTTTTTTTTTTTCCTTTGTAACAAGTTTACTCCAACTGTTTTCTGCTTTATTGTCCTGATAAGACAGCAAATTCCATTTCCTGCCATCTGTTGCTACATTTGCAATTTTCCACTAGATCACTATAGTGGTTTTTTTTTTCCTCTTTGTCACTTTAGAGAGTTTAGGCAAACTGATTGTTCCATTTTTGACTTAGCTAACACTACCCTGATGGTTTGATTTTAAAAAAAAAAAAAGGCAAACAAAAAACTAAGATTCTACATTATCTACATTGTGAGGGGATTTGTTGGTTTCCCAATTTCGTGCATCTCTTCGAACTTACAGTCTATTTCTTCTGAGATGTCATCATTTTGAAAGCTTGCTTTTTATTCACCTTTAATGTGGTCTGTTGCATTCCCTATTAACTTCTTGTTTGTCTTAGATGGGTCAATCCTTTACATATCCAAGAACCGGTAGAGGCGAAAGTAATTTTGCTGTAGCAAATCCCGTTATAGTATAGTTATAGTTACTATGTAACTATAGTATAGTTATAGTTACTATGTACCCATGTGGAGTTACGTTTGCTGTTTCTGTTTTCTTTTATTGCTAAATCTCCACATAAATGTTTGTCAAGCTTAAACCTCCTTGATGCTCTTTGGGTGATGAAAAACATCATGTGAAAATCTGTCCAAGAGGATGCTACTGTTAATTACAGGACATCTCACAAGAAAAGGAAGAAGCAATGAATAGAGGTTCTGCTTCATAAATTATTTCAAACTGAGGGAGTTTTAGTGAAAAAGTGTGGTCATATGTAAACACAGAGAATTTCTCAAATATGTAAGCACAAATCAAACTAGGAGATGTGATACTTGCTAAGGATAAATCCCCATAATTTTGTTTCTGGTGCTGGGACTTTCAAAAACCTCGTTGCCATTTAAGCTTTCTCATTTGGGACTCTAAAGAAACCACTCTTCTTGGTTTTGTTTTCGTGTTGCATGTTTTCCCACTTGGAATCTGAAACAAAGCAAACTTATTTAGCAGTATTGTCTACCAGTACTGTCTGCAATTCCTTCATTATTCCTGCCAACAAGTTATAGAAGTGTTCAGCTAATATCTACAAAAGTTGTCAGAGGATTAGAAGTATCAAAAACATTGAGTTCCTCTAAGTTTTATGAAAGCAAGAAGATAGTCCATAGGATGGAGATCCTTTTAAGTTGTGTGAGCCCAAACATTCTGTAAATTCACATGGGAATTCAACAAAGAGAGTCTAATATTTTGGGAAAGAGCACTTACTAGTTTTTGCCCATACAGAACTGTTTTCTTTTAGAATCATGTGTTTTTTAGGCAAGAACTTCTTAAAAGAAAATAAAAACAAAAAAACAAAACAAAACAAAAAACCACAAAGATTTTGGGGAAAACATTCTGATAGATGCCTGAGGTATTTTAAATTGTGTTTTTGTAGAAGTCACATCTTTAACAGATCTTCTATGAACACTGAAGTCGGTCAAAAGCCAAAGCCAGTGTCTCTGAAGTCATTAAGACATGTCACCTTTCTTCTGGGTTAATGTGCTTATGACAAATGAAAAATTACCACAGGACAACACTACTCATTGCTCATGTCAATAGCTTACTTGTTCTTTAATGTAGCGTAACCAGCTTTTGGGATGTCCAGAAACCCACCAGCACTGTGCACATCCATTTATCACAGGTTGCCAAAGAAGAGTTACAGTGGATATGCAAAGCTGAGCCATTTCAAGGGGGATTTTCTTTAAAAATATCCTTGTTTTCACAGTCAAAAATAGTTCTCTAAAGCAGTGTGTAGGGTTTGAACAACTGGACTGAAAACTATTAGTTTGATGTATTTATAAAGCATGAAGAACAAGGGTATTTTTAGCCATAGAACATGGCTTTTGAGTATCTGTTTACATTATTTATCATTAAGATGGCTTTGCTAAGGTTAATGTATTTGTATTATTCCTTCTCATTGTCAGGTAAAGCAATACATCACCTATTATTATTTATTTCATTCCGACCTGTTAAAGTATTTCTTGTCAAACTTAAGTTTCTCCTAGCAGAATCTATCCTTGTAAGAACTCGAGGAACACAGTCGTGACACTGCACTAATATATTGATATTACTAACAGTCTTCAGTGTTTAGCTTTAGTTTAAACACACAGTTGTTGCCTCACAAAGATATACAATACCATATACTAAAAAATAGGCAGCTGAATAAAGTTAATTTTCTATAGAAAATTACAGGTTTTGAAATACGTTCAAAATTTCTTTATATTCACTAAAAGCTTAATGTAGCCATGAAAAATCTGAAATTATTACAAGAAAGTATTATCTGAGGTCATGTCAATATCTTCTTTGATCCTTAACACACGTACTGAAGAACACAGTGTTCAGAAATGTGGATTTAATTAGTACTACCCTTCACTTAAAAAGGAGGAAAAAAAAAGGACTGAAATCCTACTCAGGGAATTTTATTTGTGTAAAGGAAATTCAGAAAACTTTCATTTCTGTATTCTTAATTTTCTTTGTACCTGTATCTTTTTGATACCTGCCAGACCGAGAGCAAGTTGTTCTGTAGATAGATATCATTGCTGCTGCAGAAATCAAACTGAATCCTTTTCACTATAGGTACAGTTAAAATTCATTCAATTGTTCATATTTCACTAGTGATAAACTTATACTGCCTGACAAACAACAGAAAAAAAGAATGGGAGAGCAACTAGACAATAAGAAATTTCTCTTCTTGTGACTCAACTGGTCATAAGTAATAAAATCTTTGAAAAAATTGATATTAATATAGGAAAATTTCATTTGTTATAAGAAGTATATTAATTTGGGTAGTCTCTATAAAGAACTCTTATTCATATGTTGTGAGACCAGTGGGTATCTCCCAGCTGATGCCAACAACCCCTTAAATGAACTTTCTTTGTGAGTGAGGTTCCACGCAACACATAGCAGCAATTCTAATTCCAGGTGAAGTTCAGAAGAATTTAGATGGTTGCAAATTGTTGTCTTCTGATTAGTGGGGAATAAAAACCAGAAGTCGAATGCCTATTGTTGTTGCGATTATTGAGGTGTTAGTGTACAGGTCCCACCACAGGTGCTGTCAGCACCACAGAAGCTCTGGGGCATCTCTTCAGGCTCAGACATGACACTGAAGGAATTTGCGCTTGATCCTTGGAAGAACATAGTCACTGTCTTCACACTATAGTAATGGTTTTGTGACTAATCCCTTCACCATGAAGTACAGTAACAACTATAATGCTGATACTCAGAGGAGGCCACAAAGTTGGTGAAGGTTTGAAGGGGAAGCCGTATGAGGAGTGGCTGAAGTCCCTGGGTTTGTTCAGCTGGAGCAGACCAGACTGAGGGCAGAGCTCATGGGCTGCAAGTTCCTCAGCAGGAGCAGGAGGGGCAGGGCTCAGCTCTTCTCTGTGACAGTGACAGAGCCCAGGGAATGGCAGAAGGTGTGCCGGGGGGGGTCAGTGGGTCATGAGGAAAAGGTTCTTCACCCAGAGGTGCTGGACACTGAACAGGCTCCCCAGGGAGGTGTCACAGCTCCAACCTGACAGTGTTCAAGAAGAGACTGGACAATGTCCTCAGACACACAGGGTGACCTGTGGGGTGTCCTGTGCAGGGACAGGAGTTGGACTCCATGATCCTGTGGGTCCTTCCAGCTCGGGACATTCCAGGAGAGCAGCAGTGCTCAGCCATCAGCTGCCTAGCCCCAGTTGGGTCCTCAACCTCTCCTCAGCCTACCTGGGCCACAGAAGTCAAGCAAATATTCTGTTCATGTACTTTCTCATGCCCAGCCAAATATTCACTTCTCTTCTGATATTTTCATAATGACCGCAATGTCCCCTAAACAGCCTTCCAGTGCTTTATAGTCCTCTTCCTCCTTGAAAGGTGAATTCCACAGAGGAAGACTGAGTTTTTATGCAGTATATTTCCTTTTGTAAGAACATAGGAGCTGTTAGGAGTCCAATCATCATGTAACTATTCAGAAGTGCTATGCTACAATAATCTACTTTTATGGGAGTTTGGAAGATGAATATAAAATAACATAATCCCCAGCTGTGCTGTTATGTGTAAAGCCATCCCATTAATCATACTCAGTTTTACTTTACAGCTTAAAAGTGTGCAAAGTGTTACTGCCATCCAGGTGCCTTAGTACTGGCAGTTGCACACGTTAACTGCACTTTAAAAGCTATCTTCTCCAGAAATTAAGCGCTCAATCTTTTCCTTTCCTCCAGTGGAAATGTTAATTCAGCACCTTCTGATGTCAACAACATATGCAGAACAGCCTAGAAATCTAGGTAAGCAAATGAAACCTCGGAAGTACAGCAGTTTCCATACCTGAATATAAAGTGTTGACCACATTAAAAAAAAAAAAAAAAAAAAAAAAAATCAGTGATTCTGGTTTTTTACAGATTAGCTGAACTGATTTAGCATCTGTATTTTTCCATGAGGATACTGGGCACAAATAACGGTAAGCGGTCAACTTACATCGTTGGGGGGAGAAGGATTAGACTATTTGGGGTTCAAAAGAATGAATCCATACTAGACTGATGTTGCCAATAAATAAATGAAAATTATTGAATGAAATGAAATTAAAATTATTGAAGTCTGGGAGAGCTTGCAGACATAAGAGTGCAAACAAATAAAACTCAGATCCGCTCACTTTTCTCCTGAATAACATTGATGTGATGTTTGGTTTGAACTGTGATCAAGCAACTGAGTTCAGATCTAAAAAGAAACATGTAATAAGGTCAGGAAGAGAAGAAACTACTGTAACTAACTAGTACTTTTTATCTGATAGTCAGAAACTCTGGTTTTCTACTTAATCATGACAGCAATACCTTAGATCAGAACCAAAGAATTGTTGTGAAATAGAGTTTTTTGTTCCAAAGCATGGAAAGTGCTATGACTCAGAGGGATTAATCTGTGATGTACCCTCCTAAAACAAAGCTTCTCAGAGTGCAAAAGCAGAATCCACAAGTCAGCACAGTTATATATGTATATATATATATATAAAATTAAGAATAAAGATTTGTGCCTTTAAACTTGTGTGCACAAGAAATTTCTACTTGACAATTCTGAAGGAAAGTTGTACAGTTTTGGTTGAAGAGAGAGTTCTGAAAATTTTCTCCTTATTTTCATTCATGAAATTTCTGTAAATGTGTGGAAATGATTTTGTGTGTGTAGAGTCATACATTTTAACTATTTTAGCTATAACTAGGGATTATGATCTGCAAATATTGCAAGGTATTTCTACTTATGTTTACTATCAAAGCTAGACATTTAAACTAGGAATTAATAAAAATTGTGTGTGTTTCACACACGCAAAGTATCGGTTCCATTTCACTATCATCTTCACACAAAGGATGTAAGGGATGTAGTGAAAGCTCTTGAAAACTTCAAAGACAAAATAGATTAAAAGAGTTATTTTTTTGTGAAATATATTTGCAAGTTTGGGTGAGATGTGTGATCCCATGGACTGTGAGACTTGCAATGTCATCGACTTCACAACTGTGTGCCACCATTCATCTGAATTTGTCTATAGAGCTCTATAACCAGATGACTGTCTGCTATTCAGCAAAAAGCAGAAACAGGCTCTGGAATCATCATTTGCCAAGATTCACAGGTGCCTCCCGTAGAAAACTTCTTTATGAAGCTTCAGTCCTCTGTGTCAGGACACTAATCTCTATTCAGTACAGAGAAATGTTGCCTTTCATAGACAGAGGGTCTATTTTTATCTTTGAAGTTAATCCAGCCCCAAGTTGCAGCAACACTTAGAAGCACAGATGCAGATATTCTGTGTAGACTTCCTTTTAAATATTCATGGGTAGAAACCTGTTTCTCTACTTCTATCATTCAAAGCTGAGGATTCTGGCTTTTATGAACTTTTGCTCATCTCTTAAACCACAAGTAAAAGGTTTCCTCTCCAATGCAATTGACATTATATCCAAATGTGGATATACAAAAATAAATAGCCTACATATGCAGCAGATGGTCAGCAGAAGAAATAAAAAATCACTTAATGTTGAACAACCTCACACCAGTGGCAAGATTCATTAAACCGTGGACTGGACTCAGCAGTATAGAAAATGCTACTCAGGCGTTTTGCGCTGTATTGAGGGCTAAATTGATTGAACAGAAAGTCTACATGCTGTCTCGGGATTTGCTACATTTGTCTCTACTCAGAGCTTCTTTAACTGAAGTTTTGTAGAGAAACATTAGGGACAACACAGTCAGCAGCTCAGGATCCATTTCACAGCACCCTGCTCACATCTTGGACTTATTTGCCAACTATCTCATTTATATTTATACTGTACCTTAGCCATCACTCCAGGAATTATCTAAACGAGTAGTGCTTTCTGCAGACAATACACTGATGAAGCAATCTACACAGATGGTAAGCTTTCAACTTACATTAAAAAAATCATCAGTTATTGTTTCCATTTTTTTCCAAAATTAAGGCAACTTTGTGCAAAAATGTGTGGAATAATATATGCACAGTTTCAAGGGCATGATGCCCTTGGGTTCTTCTAAGATCAATTAAACAACTTTTTTTAGGATTTCTTCTTAGCTATCAACCAGAAGTTTCTTAAATTTTGAAGGAAAAAAAAAAAAAAAAGAAACAAACCCTAAACGAAAACTAAAATTAATGAATGTTTAAAATAATGATCTTGATTTCAGCTTCTATTGGAAATATTGTTTAAGATAAAGAAGGCGAGTCTTAGGAAATATAATGAACACAGTCCAAGCAACGTTGAGAGAGATTTCTAATTGCTGTTTCTCAGAAGGATATGCACTTTGAAAAGCTAATTTCTTTCAAAATTTCTTTTTTTGAAAAACAAAGACTTACACATTAATTTTAATTGATTAAACAAATCCTGACATTTGGTGCACTTTCATATAATGAGGAGAGGTCTGAATGCATATTGAAGTCATTCCTGTCATATGGGTAGAACAGGAACTATTTTTTTAAGAATCTGATCAAAAAGCCAGATAATCAAAGGAAAATAAAAATAAGAAGCTTCTGGGTTTGTTTTGTTTTGTTTTTTTTAACTAAAACCTGGAGAAAATAAATGTTGTGGTAGATATGACAGAAGCTTCACAATGGGGATAAAAGCTTGATTCTCTGCAGAGATTGCATTTATTTTTAGTGTTTCTTCAGTTTTGAACAAATGCATTCATTTATTATTGAAAAGTAGGCAAAGAAAAGTTGATTCTGGGTAGAATTCAGAGAAGATTTCAGTTTGGTTTGATTTGGGTCACCTTCTTACTTTAATAACTTGACAATTGAGACAAGTCAGTCATTAAAGATAATAAAATAAAACTACATTATAAAATTAACAAGTGTCACCTTCTGTCCGGAGTGCCAACAATTTTTATTACTTCTGCTCCTTGCAATGCATAAGTCTTTTGTTTTATGCTTATCATCTGTGCCTCCATATATGGCTTTTTAGAAAACTGGTAATACTATGATTGAGATAATTTCCTAACAAATTAATTGGAATTAATGCCTTCTGCAGCTGCGCTGTGTTATCTGCTACTTGAGGGATTTTTTTTTTCTAATGATGTGGTCATCAATTTTAAACTACGCTATTAATTGTATCTCTTTAATATGCCTTAGAGTCCACCAGAGCAAGCACTAGATGGGTAAACAGATTATTTGTTCTTAATCAGCACTTGCCCTCCAGCCACTTGGGACAGATCACGTGGGATTCCAGGGTGTGATTTCTGTGTTGTTTCCTCTTATGAATCCTGACACAATCCCGTGGAAAAAATCCTTCCCACCATTTCCTCCACTGGGTGTGGGTTGAAGGCCACAGATGTCTTAGATGTTTGACTTTGTCATTTTTTTTTCTGCAGTTGTAGGATGTGGAGACAACTATTGAACTCCAAAATACTGGTTGAAGTATGAACATGGAAGGAAGGAAACTGGATAGAAAGGCAACCTTGTTCTCATTTCAGATGTTGTTTTAAGGCCCTGACCTCCTTCACTTATTGATGAAATAAAACTCTATTTGCATTCTCTCAGCCTGAAGCTTTTTTATTCCCTGCCTAAAAAGACTTTAAAAATTGATTTCTTTAAAGAATCATACTGATACCACAGTGTTTTGTATTTGTTCTCTGTGGTATATTTATGGTACTTCTGCAAAACAATGCAAGTATCTGGAAATATCTGGGAAGAAATTGCACAAATGCAGCTCTATGCCTTTTGTACATTAATATCTTATGGAAAGTCTCAATGACAAAGAAATATATAAATTTTTTCTTTCCAGAACTATACAAAACATATGACCCAAGTTTGCACATCAATAAAATAAGGGGTTATTCACAGACTATAAACATCCATGGCAGTTAATTATTGTATTGAAAATTAACATTTGTAATGGGCAACTTCTCTCATGTCGTCTGCTCTCATGTTTTCCTCTCTCTTGTTTGGTAAGTTGTCTGAAAGCACATGTTCCTATTCCAGGTACAAATAATTTGGTCAACCTGAATAAGGAAAGCAGAAATCACTCTTGAAATTATTCTAATTCTGATATTACACAGAGTAAGAGATGACAACCTGCTCCTTGTTAATACTTGGAATATTTTTTGAGATACAAAAATATCCAAGTGGTATATAGTCATATCGGAAGCAAGGTAATACCTTGCTAGATATTGTCACATACCAGACAGAAAGTGAACTGAAAACTCTGGGGTTTGTGTTATCTAGGGTCTTCGAATGTAGCCCTTGAGCTTATAAGAAATCTGTCAGGAATGTAAATATTCTGACAAAACAAACTATGAGGTAAATACCTCAGCGATAAAGCTTTTCTTTCAGAAATTGGGGAAGGCAGGAAAGGAGAAACATGAGGGGAGAGGGCAAAGACAGTTTCTAGCTCATGTCATTTCATTGCTGACAGCAGAGACATTCATGTTTTCAAAAATGAACTGCTGTTGTATATAAGTTTTTCCTGCTCTTTCTGTCCATAAACTACTGTGCCCTTGACAATATCCATAGCAATTATGCACGAACTGAATTCTTATCTAGCAGTTCAATTTCAGAAATATCAAATGTCTCCCTACCCTTTACCTTTCAATATGCACCTTATTCTTTCTATTAATTTCTTTTGGTCTTATCAAGAGCACATAAGAAAATACAGACAACATATTACACCAAAATTAATGTATTTTTGGTTTATAAAAGACATAATGAACTGTAAATAAGAAAGAATTACTAACTTTGAATGACCTGGAAGCTGATATATTAGAATTATTTCTTTTTTTGTCTTGCAAATGGAAAAATGACATAGTATGAAACAGCCATTTCAAAATTTGAAAAAGTCTTTTCATGATCATATCTGTATGCACTGGCCAGGTAGGAAACTTGTTGCCAGAACCATGTCATTTAGAAGCACTTAAGACACAATGGGTTTGGTGCATTTTGCATGTTGGAAGCAAAGGACTTATTTTTTAAAAAAATGGAACAAGACAGTAGACATGAGACAATACGAACAACTCGGATGCAGGCTTATAGTGCCTTTCAAAGCATTTTTAAAAATCAGAGGTTTGAAATCCCACTCTCCGCAGGCCTGAAACCATCCAACCTTCAAATGTGTCTAAAGACAAAGCTGTCATATGTCTTTAGCTGAGATGACCTGAGGCACAACCCTGAAGGTTAAAGTCTGGCCTCTGATGTCCCCTTGGCGAATCAGTATCTCACCTTCCGAGTGAGTGAGCAGAGTCAATCGCATGTGGCTTAACAAAGGCGAGAAATATGACACTTGTTTGTATGTGTCTGCTTCTACGTCAATGCATATCTCAGGTTTTTTTAACTTGTTTAATTGAGAAGTTCTTAGAATTCAGAACCTGAAAAACTTGTTTTCAGAGTGCTGACTGGCATGACCTGACAAGCAGAGACCTCTTTGTCAGTGAGGCATCAGAGCGATGAAAAGGTTTTGCCTGAAATATGGATCTGTATAGCAACATCCCCCACCCCCCACAAGTCCAGTCTTCATCTTTCCTTTTATTCTGCACTCATGTCAAATCTTTCTTACGCTTTGCATTAATATCACCTTCCCACAGAGGAGACACATTTTTACTTCAAATAGCACAGATGAGAAAAGCATTTATGTTACAGCAATTCATCCCAGCCTGAGCTGAGGTTGGGGCCCCGCTGTGAGATGTACAAACGCTGAGCATGAGACAGTCTGTGTATCGCTCTAAAGACCCCGAATAGACAAAAGAGAGCAAGGAAGATGTGATATTGTCAGCCCTGTTGTGCTGTGGTGGGTACAGACAGAGGGACTTTGGTGACTCCACAGAGGAAGCCTGATGCTGGAGACTGACCATCAAAGGTCACCCTTTCTTATTTTTCTCATATCTTACTTTAACTTATAGGTGATAAAAGACGTGCCCTTGTGGCAGATTTTATATTCTTCTGGATCAGATGAAGCAACATTGAAATTATACAGTGGAATCTGGAAGACACAGCAACTTTCTGGACTTGGAGATAGCCTGAAGGCCAAGGTGGTCCAAGATCAAGTATCTCACCCTGGTGTCCATGTCTGACCACCAGTTGCATTTGTGGTGTATATTACCATGAAGCTTGATGGTAGGGGGGTGTTATCTAGATAGATTCATTCCATCACGTCACATGTCATGACTCCAAAGACAGGTGGTCATCAGGATGGCAGCAAACAGAAGCTGCCAAGCCCAGAAATGTGTGCCAGGACCTATCTACAAGTCAAATAATTATTTTTAAGTGTAGGTTTGCAAGCCTTGTGAGTCACCACAGTGTTGGTGCCGATGTTGTTTCTACAAGTGATTCATGTGGGTAGGTGATTAAGATATCTTTAAATTTGGCCTGAGGGAAGGTTCTTTACAGCAGTTTGGTCACAGAAAAAAAAAAAAAAAAGGCCAAAAGCAAGGCCCTCAGTATTGTCATCTACACTGGGGTTAATCTGCTGAATACTGTGTCTTTGTAGCAGAAATTCTGCAGCAGCTTTTTCTTGATCTGTGCTTTTCTTTTTTAATACCACATATATGTGAATTAAAATGTTATTTTAAGCTGTTTGTGTTTTATTGTCTTCAAATTTTCAGGCTCCAGTACTGAGAGCACCAATTGCACTACAAAATTAGTCTGCAGAAAAAAAGGGGCGGGGAAGTTTGGACATTTGGGTTAGAAATAACAAAAAGGTAGGTGGAAGGGCCTGAGGCAACTTGTAGTGGAATGCATGTTAACAGATCTGCAAAAAATGAATGCTCTAGATTCTGTTTCGTGAGGAAGCAGGGGAAATTAGGCCCAACTTTCCCTTCTCAGGACTGGATTATATATAGGAAATGAGTCTTATGAAGGAATATGGGTTTTCTGGTCCTTTCACTCTGTTACTCTTAGAAGAAAGCCCACAAGAAAGAGATGTACACCAAAGCAGCCACTCTTCTTGAGTGAAATGTTTTCCTTGAGTCACCTTCTGCTGTTACACTTTTTGAGACTGTCTCCTTTGAGATCTTGTCAGAATGTTCAGCAGTGCTATATAATATATGGGTGATACATGGAATGGAGTCACATCTCTCATGTCAGTGTTTTGTGCTTTTAAAGTATAGACTGCCAGTGCAGCAGCACTCCAATAGTGGTTAGTGATTCAGTAATCATATTTTAGTATTGCAAGTCTTAGAAGAAAGTGTCATACAACATCCTGCAATATTAAATTAATATCATATATCATACTATATCGGTATACTCCTTTCGTGTCAACTGGTTCCTGCTAAGACTATTTTATCTTTTTAACAGTTTGTATCATGTGACAAAATGTGAAATATGATTGCTAGTGCACTTGCACTCGTAGGTAGTCTGTACAAAACATAGAGAGATGTGACTTCATTCTATATATTACACATATGGTATGTCCAGAGCATGGAAGCAGGCGTACTCCTGATCTATGACATTTATATAACCTGTCTACTATTTCCACAGCACTTTATAATACAGTGAAATTACTTCATTCTAATGTTGCTATTCATCAAAAAAATCAAAAATGGAGTTGTGGGGAGATAGAAAAAAATTTTCATGTGTAGCATGTGATCAAGAACAGCTTCTATGAGTATGTAATGAAGTGCTGCAACAGAAAAACAGATCTCCTTGAGAGAAAACATATTACAAGGACAGATGCTAAGAGCAATACACAGTTATTAAAATATGTGTGAAAAAACACATATACACAAGAGTTTATCTTACTTTGTCATTGTCATCAGACCTGTTATTTGCAGTCCTGTATATCATATTTTTAATCTCTTGTCACGTTAGCTTTAAATAACTCTAATCCTCAACCCAATTAAAGGTATCACCTCAAAGCAGATAATTTTATTTCCTCTGAGAAATCATCATTCGTTTTAGTAAAGCAACCACTGCCAAACTGACCTTGATTTTATCTCACACACTTTCATCTTATCACCTTCTTTTTCTCTGACATGCAAGGTTCAGATGTGCACCTGATGTGTTAGATCAAATCAAAGTTTCCACTGGAGAGACATTGCTTTACATTGAAACTTGCAAACCTATTTCTAACTCCTACATGCAATGTCTTAATTGAAGGAGATCAAACAATTTTCTGGTATTTTTTATAGTACAAATTGATGTGCAATCTAAGTACATTTTTCTCTGTTTGTTCTTAGAATTATTTTTGTTTAAGAAAGTCTCTATCACACATTGTACCTCTTAAAAGGAGATTTTCTAAAACCAGAGTATTGCTTGTTTAGCACCTCTTGTTCAGAAACATCATATACATTAGACTCAGTCCATTCAGCTGACGTTTTGTTGTCTTTACACGATCTTTCTGTAACACAATTTTATCCAGACTCATGGCTCACCCTCATTCTAGCAGTCTGCTAAGTGATGTATAATTAGATTTTTTCCTTCACATCCAATGACACAAATGTGCTTTGAAAAGATAAATCTCTTTGTGATGTACTGTGAAACTTCCATATATTGAATTTTGTGACTTCCTTGGTGGAAGAATTTATTCCTCAGTAATTTTGTGCCCATGAATCAATTATACTTGTAGCAAAACAATTTAAAGTAGCTGATAACCAGTTTTGGGTTGTAAGGAACTAATCCTATGTAACATCCTGAGAGCACTGGATCAATCTACAATATATTTTTTTTGCCTGTATTGCATTTCTGAAAAATTCTGAAGAAAACAGGTTTCAAGGCCTCAGTATTTTGATGTAGTCTATTATGGATGCTATAAAAAAGTCAAATATCTCAATTTTTTTTTCTGCATATGGACTGAAAAGAAGTCTAAGATACAAGTCCCTTCTCTGAAGTGTTGCCATAGTGTTCATGCCCTGTTGTGAGTCTAGGGCATGTGAATTTTCTGCTCTGTGAAATTCAGAAAAAAGAGAAAAAAAGAAAAAAAAAAGTGGGAAATTCCAAAATAAATTGCCGTTTTGAAAACCAGAATCCTTTCTTCAGTTCTTCTGTTTGATGCAGCCATTCACTGCCCCTGTTGATTGACTCCTTCTAAGTCTACACTGGCTTCAGAGTACATTTGCTAAAATGAAGTCCTTTATGAAGATGAAGATGTGCTTCAAACATAAAGCCTCCGAGAATGGCTTTCCTTTCAGAAATAAGGGTTTTTTAATGTTAATTAAAATATTTGTTAAAGTTATTAAGTACTTTTGTCTGTATTTACTTTCAGTTTACATTACCAGAATGAGATCCTTGAAAAAAATGGCTAGGCTGTTGGGATAACAGACACCTTCCCTGTAAATTAAATGGTAATATTAAGCATCCAGTCATTTCAAAAATTCAAATACTGACACTTTGTTCAAGATTACGTGCTTTTGTGTGAAAGCGTTCTACCTTCATCTTTTAAAATTAAAATTCTTATTTACTTGAGTTGCTCATAATCTTCAGTTGCAGTTTGTTGCAGCAGATTTCCATTTTGTTATTATGCCAAGGAAGATTTAATATTTTCCACTGCTTTATTGTTACATTTACACTGTTTCTCCTTTTGTTATTTTTGTTTATGTCTTTATTAAATCATATATTGTGTGGTTGAATTTGTCCTCAAGTGAACCTTTTTCATTATGAAGTTATTTAAACTACATAAAACCAAGGTTCGTACATACAGCAATAGACTGTATGGAGCACGTTCACTCAAATGGGTAATATTAGCCAAGGAACCAATTTGAATGACACAGAAAAGAATGAAATCAAGTACTAAACTGTCACTTCTGAAGGAAGAAATGAAAGGTTTTCCCTGTCTTCAGTGTCTTTCACTGGTGTTTGAATATTAAATCCAATTACAGGGAATCATCGCTGTTCTTATATAAAAATATTTGGGAAAGTGAAGATTCTCCTTCTCTTCCAACAGAGTTTACATTTCTTTTATGCTCTTAGGCATAGATATTCCTGTTTTGTCATTTTAGTTCCACGATTTGGGTGGATGTAAGTTCCTTCTTACCCCTGGCTCTGCTTCACGGCAGGGGTTTCACTAGCAGCAACACGGGTAGGATCAGATCTCTGTTCCTGTGATTTCAGCTTCTCAGCATAGAATCATTACGTTTGAAAATAAATCTTGCTGCCATGTTAACCAAATCAGAAACAAAACCAGCTTTCCCTGCCCATAACACAGTGATGAATATATAACCACATCTTTACTTGCTGCTTTACCTCTTCCCATTGCCATATGTGAGCTACCGTGTCCTACGTGGACATCCCCATTGAGTAAATATGATACTTGTTTTTTCCCTCCACTTATTTTGCCTTTGAAAAACAAGAAGACTCAATCCAAAGGTGATGCTAACATGAGATTATATGTGCAGTGACAACGCTCAGCCTGCCTTTTGCTGCCTGTGACAGGGCATCACCTTTCTCACCTCATCCAAGAAAGATGAAATCAAGAGCCTGAACTAACTTCATGACTATGTCAGTCCTCTTCTCAGAGTACATATACTGGACTACAGATACCATATGCAAACTGTTCCCAAAGATTAACAACTGTTCCTTACACCTCATGGTCCTAATGCAGAAATAAGCATGAGGAGCTGAGGGCAGACAGATGGTTTTACCCCTCATCTTGATGCCTACGAAGCAAAACATCTTGTGCTTCCAGCACTGTTTCGACAACTCTGCTGTATACATTGTACAACACCTACTGGTTCCTGCAAAGCAAAATGTATTGTGCCACTGGCTACGTTTCAACAACCTTACCCTGGAAAAACCGCAGCAAGAGCTGGCCATCTAGTGGAATAACAATTGCTGCACGCGGTGGGCTCTGGCCAAGCAAACCTGACGAGCGAGCATATGATGTGTTGACACGATGAGAACGCACCAGTAATAATCACTTGAGCCTTTTGAATCAGCAGAGCCTCAAATTCATGGAGGCAGTAGCTCACCTGGTAGCACTGTTCCACAGAACATCAAGTTGCTTTTTCAGAGTGCATTCTTTTTAATCTTGTTTTTCTCTTTATTTCTTGAAATGGAATGTTTTATCGTTCTACCCCTATATACAACATAGGAACAGATTATCTACACACCAATTTCTGTGCTCCTTGTTGGTTTTGAATTTCTAGTTGGTATTTTTCTTTGAATTCAGACAACCAGTAAATACCTCACTGATTACAGAAAGTGTATTAATTAATTCAGGTGAATTTTGAAAGTTACACTTAGTAGCACCATAACAGTTTATAATGGAAATCTACAGACTTTTGATGTGTCTTGGCATGATTTAACTTTCATAAAAAGGAACAATGGTCTGTTTCATGTTAATGAAAGAAAGCTTAAAATCTGGGAAGAACATCTGGAACTTGAAAAGATTTGCAATGAACAGAATAGAATAAAAATAGTAATCCTGTTCCCATCCTCAGCATACACCAAAATGCAGTAAATAAGACATTGTTCTGATTGCTAGTGCAGACTGAAAGAAAACTATTTATATATTATTCTAGCTGAAGAATATAAACTGTGTTTAAAAAGGAGACATGGGAATGTATTTTCTTCAACTTTGAGGTTAATTGACTCTTTTCTGCTACGAACAATGATGTTAGGAGAGGATTCAATGGTATTTTGGTTCAAGGATTAGAAAGTTAAAATACAAATCTCATTTGGTCTTATGAAGAGGCTTGGTTCTTCAGGAAATATGGAAAAAGTTGCAGGCATTTCCGTCTAATTAAAAAAAAAAAAAATAAAATCAAGCAACAATTTCTTTCATTTTCAGTAACAAAATATTGAGGCCAGAGAAAAGAGGTACTTTCAGTAAAGAATTATAACCTTGACCGTATGTAGGAGCTCCTTCAAGTGTGATAAAATGATTTCTGGCAGACTACATAGATAAATCTCTATAAAACTCAGTCTCATAGAAAGTCTTCATGAATTATATTAAACTTTTAGGACATACCTCCCAGTTTCATGAAAGAGAAAACCAAGTCTCAATATATCTTCTATTGACTTGTGAAATACAGTGTAAAATTAAACCTTAGCACAGTTATTTTGTTTTTACTCACTGCAAGCATCATGACCTTTATTAAAAACTGATGCATTGTCTCTTTAATCTGTATCTGAAAAGGCAAGTGCCCATAAAATGCAATTTAAAATACTATTTATATCTCCATTAACTCTATCTAATTTCTCTGTCCATAATAAAATTCACCCTTATCTATCAATAGCAGAACCCAAACACTAATCTAAAGGAGTTATTCAGAAAGTCTTTGGAATGGATTACATTTTGTTCCAATTCCCTCTTCTTGTTTCTTTGGAGCCTAGAATATCAATTGGCCCATGAAGCTGCATTGTTTTATTTTGTTTAGTTATTATTTTATTTCTGTCTTCCCTTACACAAAAGAAATTATAGCACTTGGTTTTGTTTCTGTTAGTCCACTCATTTTGTGCTGAAATGTCTGTTTTTGCAGCCTGAGCAATAATTCATTTTGTCCATTGCATTATTCAGGTATTCATTGTCCACTGCCTTACCCATGATCACCTGTTAGCAGTTCTGTATCAAAAATTCAGCATCTTCTTTGTCTTAGGCATACTCTCATCATGAGAAGTACCTGAATACTACTCTATCAATACCTGTATTTTCTTTCTTCTCACTTTCTTCTCTGCTTTTTTTTTTTTTTTCTTCTCTGCTCACAGATATTCCTTTATCCTTTCCTTTATCTTAGTCCATCAGATTTTTTCTAACAAGGTGTGGAAATTAAACCAGTTTCTTTTGACCTTTTTCCATTACTTCTCCATTTAAAGCTCTGATTATCAGCCATAAAAGCCTCGATGTCAGAAGGCAATTTTCCCAGATAGTCAGATGGAATCCAGCCTTGGAAAATGCTCTCTTTTAGCAAATGCATCCCACTGGCTAAGTATTCCCCTTGCCAGTCAAATTCATTATTAACAAATAAACCATGAACTCACAAGTTTTGCATTTGAAAAAAAAAAATCCTTCATATAACAAGAAAGGTGTTTTGATTAATAATTTCAACTGATTTTTGCTTTTTTCTGTCTCAGTTTATCTGTGCTCTATCATTGTCATTACCCATGTCGACTCAAAATTGTCCCAGAACCCTGCAGTGGCTATTTTGGAAGACCTGGTTATTTTAAATTTTGATAGAGAAAGAGAAAGGGAGGTTGGATTCTATTTCTTGTGTTTTAAAAAGGTCTGGGTTCCTGCTGAAGTCTTTCATGTCGAATGATCTCTATTTCAGAATGCTCATTCAGGTCATGCCCAAGAAACACAGGAGACGATGTTGAAGTGCTGCAGTGACTATACAACCTTTCTTAGAGGAATGTTTTCTAATTACGAAATGACCCCACAAGTGAAAAATACATTTTTTTAGTTTCAACTAACAGATCACAAAGCAAAGCACAAGATGTAGAAAAAGGGGGACACGAGAGCCTTAACAGCTGTCACCTTCGGAAAGCAAAAGCAGGTTAGCTAAGTGTCACCGAAACGTGAAGTGAAGTTGATGAAACCTTAGCTTGGAACGCTAGAGCTGAAAGAGGGGATGAGTAGAGCACCCCTGGCAGTTCTGCAACACTGAACCTAAACTAGATTTCTTTAAAACGGACAGAGATACATGCTGTATGCAGGAGTCTCTGAATTAGGCCCACGATGCTTGCACTCAGAAGAGTAGTGTCCTTAAAAGCTCATTCATTTCAGATTTACTATAGTGTCATTCCACTAATTTCAATGAACCAATTTTTGATCAGCAATAAACTATAGCCACTTTATGTTAATACAGATTTGACTAACTGGCTTTCAGGATCTCTCTGTTTCTACGAAGGACTAAAACACTTCTATTTTCTTTCCTTAGGCATCCTTTCAAATCTAATTCACATCTGACAAATGAGATGAGAAATCAATAGTATGTAGTATCTACTGTATAACGACCTGGGAAGTTCTTAAAATAGCTGTGCTTGCTTCAGAATAGGTATTCAGTGTTCAGTATACAATTATTTGGCACTGTTACACCTGGCCAAGTTCCACTGAAAATATGGTTCTCTAAAACAGCAGACCAAATGGAAAGAATCTGTACTCTCATGTTACTTTTGAGTTGCCTCACGTAATACGCAGTCAGCCACGAATCAGGTTTTATTTTGACTTTTCCCATCATATTTAGGAAAACACAAATGGAGCGATATTGAAAGCTGGAGTTATTCAAGTCCTCCAAATACAAGGATTATATACTGTGCATGTACTGTATGCTGCGCTCTTTTCCCACATCGATGCCCTTAAGGGGATTTTAGTGTCAAGACAGCAGTTTGTGTTTCTCAGGTTTTCATGGGCTTTCTTACCTTTGCCTTGGCATGCGGATCAGTGGCTGTTTATGGCATCTCTTACTGAGACCAAAGAGCTTGTGAACAGTTTTCTGTGCCTTGAGGAAGAGTTGCTTCATGCTGTTTTCTAGTTGCTCATAGCGACGCTGAAAATTAGAATCCATTGTCCACAAATGCATTACAGTAGATGTGTTCAGGAAATAATTCATGGGCAGCCTTTTCATAAATAATTTGAATTCATCTGAAAAAAAAAATAGGCTTTAATTATGTAATTATGGCTATTGTTACAGGAAAAATTAACTTTTAATTTGTTTTTTCTTGATCTTCTGATTTTTTAAAACTTGAACTTTTGTCGTTTTTGAATTGAAGATTTTAACTCTTTCAAAGTAGAAAAGCAACTAGTGGTAATATTAGAATAAAACCAGTAAAAGTCAGTATTTATATATTTATTAAACTGATGTTAAAAAGAAATACAAGTGCTCTTATTATTTCTCAACCTGGAGAATCTACAGATTAAATAAGAACCAGAGTTCCTTACCTGCAAATATCTGTAAACAGATATTTAAAGATCAATGTATGTTGATTCATTTGGAGAAGATAGGAATCTGTCATTGAAGGAGTATATTCCAATACTTAGCAAATGCAAGTAAATGTTATTTTACAAGCCAGCTCTCTTTAAGACATGCTATTTCACCTGAGACAAGCCACTAAGGATCAGACTTTCCAAATTAATTAGAATTGAAATGGAGCCTTTCAAAGCATTTTACAGTACTTTGATACTTCAAAAATATCTCATAACTTCTTTTTGTCTCCTGTCCCCACCTCTAAAGTGGTAAAAAGGACTTTTTAAAATCACAGGATCACTGTTGTTGTGAATATCCTATGCTTGGTGGTTTGTTCTGGTAGTTCAGTCCACATAATATATGTAGACTGAATCTTATTAATGGAATTTTATTAGCAAGTGAGTCTATTTTGGTAAGTAGGATTATTTGCAAGTTGATTTGTAAGTTTTGAACCTAAAAACATTTCCCTTTATAAGGGCTGTAATTACTGCGGGGAAAAAAAAAAAAAAAAGAGAGAAAAAGAGAAAATGAGTAGCACACTTGAATGCACATTTATCCTTTTCCTTTCTTGTTTCCATGTCTCAGTATGTTTTCCTGCCTGCTGCTGTCCTCCCACCCTTCACAACTCATTTTTTCTTTCAGCTTGTTCCTGCAGTAAAGTCACTTCTCCCACTGTTTGGCTTTCACCCTGCCAGATGCTCCTTTTGGGTTGTCTGCAAATTTAAGAGGCTATGGGCATGCAATGTTCCAACTAACTCAAGTAGCTTCCTGCTTAAAACTAGAGCTAACCATAATATTTAACACTGATATAATTTTAGATTGGTCATGGGAGAGGATTGTTTGGGGAAAATGTCTTATGATTTTAGCTTTAGCTTCAGTTTAGCTTTCTTAACAACGTTTTAATAAATAAATTAAAAAAAAAAAAAAAAAGGAAAAACGGATGGATAGAAATTTCTAAATGAGCTACAGTGACTCCCGTCCACATCCTGAGGGACACTGGGCCACGATACAATTGAACAGCTAGATCTTGGCATAGCATTTCTGTGATGGATTAAGATTCACCGGAAGACAAAAGGCATTGAAAGGTCTTCTGGAAGGTAAAAAAATGAAAGGCAAGGGGCAAAGATGATGATTTTATATTTCACAAAGTGGTTTTAATAATGCATCTGGGAGCTATTTGCAATGTGTTATTCATTTTCTCCTCACGCCTTCCTCTTTGAGTATTAGTTGCCCTCAGTCCTCCTCTTGAGGACAGCAGTGACGCCCCTCTCCTGTCCCTGGGTACAAACCAAGAGACTGAGGAAAGGAACTGTTTCTTTATTTTATCAAATATTCAGAGCCTCTTATCCTTTGCTTTCCCCTAATTTTGTCTAAGAAGTTGGTTCTTATCCTCAGTCCAAAAGGGTACGTTCCTGGTCTTGTAGCTTAGTAACTGGACTTAATCAAAGTGTTTGACAAATTCTGCACCACCAGGACAGCATATCTGTGACTCTTATTATAGTTTTGGGAAAACCATTTCTCTGTTTTCCCCTGCCCAAGTGACAATTACACCTGAATCTCCTCATGCTACACTTCTCAGTCCTCGCTTCCCTTCAAGGCCTGCTCAGATGCCATGGGAGAGAGTTATGTCTGACTTGTCTTTGCAAATTTAACAAAGTGGTAGTAAAACAATAGAGCAAACAAGCAAAAAGAATAGAAAACAAGGTTAACGGAACTGTTACAAATGTCCTTTGGCAAAATGCAGATCTTCAGTTTGGAGAAATTGGCCAAGGTCTACTGAATTCAGAGGAAGGATCAGATCCAAAAGCCACATTCCTGGCTACCTGTTTTAATCGCTAACTTCTCATTTCTCTTCTGCTCTTCTGAAACCCTGGTTTATTTACCTAAATTCAGTTTCATTAAGCCAAAAATAAATCCAAATCCCTGAGGAAAGAGATATTCTGAATATGCCTTTTCAGTTTTCATATTGCTTTAATAACTTATTTAAGAAACATTGTCAATTAGCTATCCTTTGTACAATGGCAATAAGCTCTGCAGCTAACAACTAATCGGATGCCGTGTTCGGAGGTGATAAGGAGGGTTTACACTCCTTAACTTGCAATGCAAAAACATTTCCAATAAGAAAATGCTGCTTTTATTTCCCTGTAATAAACATAATTTTTGACTATCCCTGTGCCCTATATGATCATGTTAATGAGCACCACAATGCAGATAAAAGAGAGACGGATACAATGAGCGTGGGTACATAGTGCTTTCTAAAAAAAAAAAAAAAGATAATGCGCTCATATCTTAAACAGACACATTTCATGATCTGTGAAACTACAACATGAACTCCTATCACTGAGAGATGATTAAACTATTACACTCTAATCAACACATTGTACCAGCCATTCCTGAGGATGAACAGCCAGTATTTCTGTGCTAGGGGCCATAGAAATTGATACTTTAAAAACATGATACTTGATACCACGAATTATAAGATTTATTTTCACACAGGTAGCACATGCAATACCATTTTTTTCATATTGTTAACTAATTGCAAATAATGAGGAAAAATGTAGAACATTACATGCAGCAGTTGATCAACTAAGTTTATTTAACTTTCATTTTATAGCTGGCCATGCCTGTTTTTCTCTTGTCCTTTTCTGCAAGGTACATCTTCCTTGTACTAACGGTGTCCGGAGATTGAAATTACAAATTTCAGTGGCAAAAAATAAATGAAAAATATCATAATGCTAGCAAACAGTATTGCTGAAAAATGAAATGAATACCAGATACACTTAAGCTGTGAGAAAAGCCTAGAGCTCGTTAGCTTGTAACTGGGATTCTCAGTGTTATTCAGTGTCAGAGAGGGGCTCAGTGCTGAACACAATGATTTGCATTCTGCATACAGACCAGAAAAATGCAGTAACCCTCACTGAAGGATTTTACGATGTTCTGCTACAAGGAAAAAAGGGTGTCTATGCTGTGCTGGGAAAGAACACGATTTCTCTGCTATGAATATTTCGCATGTGCCTAATATTTTGAATCATAAGATCTGTACAAGACCATCACACCAAGAAGAAGACAGCATGCTTCTGTGTTCATTTTAAAAGTTCACTTTATAAATTATTTTATTATTTCAGCTGAGCTGAGCGGTTTTTGGAATCTTCCCAGGCTATCAAAATATCTTCTGTTAGCTTGTTTCCTAAGATCCCTTTTGGAGGCTCTTTGGAAACATCTGGGAAGTCAACAGATTTATGCCAGCTTGGCAATTTGGAAAACCAGGTTAGTAGCGGTACCACAGGCTGACATCTGACTGTATAACGTAATGCCGGTAAGAGTAACATGCAACATAATATCAACATGCAAATGCAACATGCATTTTCTTCTCCTATTTTCTTTTGATAAACAGAGCAAGTCCATGACTAAGCTTTCAAACTGTTCTTCCTGAATTTTTCTTTTAAATTAGGTAGTCACAGATATTATTTCTAGTTTGTGGGGGTTTGAATCAGAGTGATTTCCTCTCACACCCCAAGACACACTCTGTGTAAAGGCAGAGAACAATCTCAGCACCTGCAGTCAGGATAACATGAGCAGGAGGATAAAACAATAGCTCCTTTAAGCCACAGCTTGTGTTTAGGCACATCTCAGTAATGTACTTTATGGAAGGTCAAAATCCTTGAGTCCCCTGGTAAACAGGAAAAAAAAATATTTGACATGGATTTTTAACAAAGAAAAAAATACAGTTTGTTTGTTTTAATCTTGGCTCTGTATAATGCCTGAAATGAATGACAGCATACAGGTACATGTGAAGAAGTTAAGCTGGGGGCACAATCTACATGTAGTTTGGGAGAAGGCAAAGCAAAACAGTTTGACAAAAACCTCCATTTGGGGATATGTTAGGAAAGAAATCATTTCACAACAAAGTAAACTAGAAGAAATTTCAGCCATCTTCTCTCAGCCTCTAGAAATTACTGTTTCTGGGGAGCTGACCTTCCATCATGTTTTATTCTGTCATTTAATTTAATGTCATATTCTGATGAGATAAATTAAATGAAATAATTTAATCTTATGGCATCAAAACTTTTAATACTGGAAATTACAATGTAATGTTTCAGTAAATATATAACTTTGTCTAACTGTGGATTATACAGTTAACCTAAACATTTCTTTTTTACCAACATCCAAATATGGAAAAAGTAATAATATTTTCTGAGCAAAAGCAACCTGACAATAAATGAAAAAGTATTTTGCCTGGCCAATTTAAGAGTTCTTTATTGACTGAAACACATTATTGAAAATAGGCCTATACATGGTCTATGTATTTTCTAAAATCAGTAAGATTTTGGACTGAAGCAGTTTTTCCATTTAATGAAGCTTAGTAAAACTATGTCTGTCAGAAAAAACCACTTTTTACATCATATTATCATGTCAAAATCTACCATTTGACAGCAACTGAAATGGACTATTTTGTCTTTTCTCTAAATGATGCTTTAATGAAACATTTTTCTTCCCTATTTATCTAAGAATAATAACAAAAAATCTTTGGCAAACTTTGTAGTGGATAAAATGATGTCTATTCATTAGTTTGATTGACAGCATTTGTGACACTTCAGCATTGTCTGCAAAATCTATGCATCTGTCATTTGTACATATGTCCTTTTTTCTATCAAGCTCGTTAACTCACCCTAAAGGTTTTAAAATTCTTCCATCACAGCCTAGAAGTGTATAATATCTCATGTAAAAACTGTTCTGCTTTGACTAGAACAAAATGTTACAGTGGGTTCAAGGCAAATCTACAAAAATTGACCAGTATTTAACAAGAATGTGGTACTATATGTCTGAAAAATAAATTATATAGTCTGACATGCTAGTCCAAATGAGAGCAATTCATAGTTTCAAAATTAGCTGAAGTGAATTCATGTTCTACGTTGTATTTCATCTTTTCTCATTCTTATAGTGAAAGTTACTTGCACATGACCACTATTCTTTGTAGACCACTGCTACTTTGGTAAGCTATCTCCCTTCTTAAACCATAATGATAGGATCAGAAGTTAATTCAAGCTTGATGTGACCTTGGGCTCCAAGCAGATAATCTCTGTCATCAGCCCAGGTTTCTCAGGGTTTGGTCTGGATAGGTCTTCGAAACTGCAGTGTATGGAGGCAGCACAACCTCTCTGGGTAACCAAGACTCAACTGCCATCAAGGAGAAAAAGTTTCTCCTTTCATCCAGTCTGAACCTCTCTTGTTTCAGTTTATGCATGTTGCCTCTAACCACATAGATGCTGAGGGGTCTGGAGCATCTTTCTTATGAGGAGAGACTGAGAGAGCTGGGTCTGCTCAGCTGGAGATAGAAGCTGAGAGGGGATCTAATAATTGTTTATAAATGTATCTCAGGGTGGGTGTCAGAGGATGGACCAGACTCTGTTCAGTGGTGCCCAATGCCAGGGTGAGGGGCAACGGGCACAGACTGAAACACATGAGGCTGCATCTGAACATGAGGAGAAACTTGTTTGCTGGAAGGTGCCAGAGCCTGGCCCAGGGTGCCCAGAGAGGGTATGAAGTGTCCTTCTCTGGAGACATTCAAACTGCCTGGACACATTCCTGTGAAATTTACTCCAGGTGACCCTGCTTTAGCAGGTGTGTTGGACTAGATGATCTCCAGAGGTTCCTTCCAACCCTGTGATATAGAGCCTAGCTCCATGTTTTCGATCCCCTCCCTGCAGACAGGGCGCCTGCTTCGAGTCCTGCTGAAGCCTCCTTGCCCAAGGCTAACCAAGCCCTTCGTCCATGGCCTTTTCTCCCATGGTGCATGCTCCAGGCCCAACCACCCTGGGGACATCACTGACCATGCTCCATTTTGCCTCAGTACTTGTTAAACCACATTCAGATACTTCATCCAGCTTTGGGCTCCACAGCACAGGAAAGACATTGGCAACCTGGAGCACAGCCTCCTTATCTCCTCCTGGTCATGCCCCTGTTCTTAACCAACCAAGATGCAGTGGCCTTGGTGGTCTCAGGCCACTACTTGCTTCCCTCCATGCTCTGCCATCAGGCCTCAGGAACTTTCCTGCTTCTGGCCAGGCAGGGCTGGCCTGGATGGCTGCTGTGTCTCTGCCTGCCCAGGGCAGGGCTTTGCATTTGCCATTGTTGAACTCCATTGTGTCCCTCTTGTCCCATTCCTCCAGCCTGTCCACGTTCCTCTGAATGGCAGCCCTGTTCTTAAGCATATCACTTGGTTCCCCTCTCCCTCCCCCAATTTGGTATCATCTGCAAACTTGATGAGTGTATTTTACTGCCTCCTCCAGGCCGTTTATGAAGAAGATAAGCAGAGCAAGCCCTGGAATAGACCTTTGCTGTATTCCACTTGTTACTGGTCTTCCGGCAGGATATGTGGCCCACTAACCTTACACTCTGTCTCCCACAGTATTCCGCTATCCGAGTTAAGATACAGTGGTCCGGATGCAATGACAAATAGATGGGTAAAAATCCAGTTGCGTGGCCAGATTCCATGCCTTGAGTCTTGCTAAAACTGAGGTAAATGGCATTCACTGCTCTCCCCTAATCCATAAATCAACATTTTAATCATAGAGTTTACCTATAGAAAAGATGACACACAATAGCAAAACAAGGCATCTAACCCTGCTCTGCCAGTTTACTTAACCTCAATGCCCATTTCAGTGCTGACCTTAGTTGCTGATGCTGTAAATAAGCCTACTATTTAATACAGATAGTAGCTTATTTTTGTTATAGATTAGAAGTGGGAAAGAAGACTACCAATTAATTTCACACAAAAGCTAAGGAAAGCTGCTAAAGCCATTAATTTCACAACAAAGAAGGCTCAAGTAGAACTGTGCAGAGCATAGAAAAATCTATTTTGTCAAAGGATTTTCAGCATATCAAAATTAGAATACAACTGAAAACTTTTGAAATTCTCTAAAATTCTCTGAATGCTCCTTATTTTTCTGAAATACATGGCAAGGTTTTCTTGCTTTACTTTGCCTCGAATAAAACAAAATATTTCACCTTGGCAGAAGAGAAATATTACATTCTTATGTCAACCTTTAATTATGTATTGTAACATGAAAGTTATAAACTAAGAAATTACAAAATGAATAATCTTTTAAGAATGAAGGTCAAAGCACTTTACTACATTCTGTCAAAACCCCACCATTTTGCAATTGTTGAAAGATTATTCCTGTTTATTTCAAAACAGCTGCCTCAATATTTTGTCTATAAATCTTTATCTCTGCTACCCTTCAAATGTCTTTTCTGCTTAGACTGCAAGTTCTTCAGCTTGTCTCCTATTGTATCTTTGTAGGGCGGTTATGACAACAGACCCCAAATGTAATTGTTGCCGTATATTAGAAATAATAATAATAAATTTGCTTATGGCTCCATGCAACTACATCCTCCTTGGAGTCCTCTGTGGTAGCTACAATTATTGTGAGGAGCAAGAGTTCTAGTAGGAAAGATGTCATAATCCGCAACAGTTTATCACACTTTTAACATAATAGTACTGTATGTGAAAAACCTTGTACTCTAATAATGTGACCAAGGTATGATCATTCCTTTCCCGTAACAATGCTTTTAATTGTAACCAGGGCAATAAATATGACAGCAAGTCAAATATCAATGTCCACTGTAAATTGCAACCTCAAACCACAAAGCTGGTAATCTGTGAGAACAAAAAGCAATAGGACCTACATTTCAAATGGCTGGTTATGTTTGCTATTCAATAAAGTGCTGCCTTAATATTGTGTAGATATTATTAAAGAGATTTATAAAAGAAATATGTTTTTTAAAAATATCACACCATGATTCTAAAGCTTGGAGAAAACAAAATACTAAAATGAACATATATTTGTTTTTATGTTGCAATGAATTTTAGTTGTTCATGATGCATTACTTAATTTGTCAAAGAAGTGGCAGCTGTGTTTCAAGAAATATGTTTGAAAATAATCCAATTGAAGGAAGTACAAGACTGCAGCTTGAAACAACCTTATTTCTTCACGGAAAAGATCATAAAGCTGAATTTTCCTCCCCACACCGAGGCTAGATCATTCCGTTCTCTCTATAATTAAAATATTTGCTTCTCCAAAGCAAACAAACTCCCCTTTAAACTTTCTGAAGGACAAATAGAGGGAAAGAAAGGTATGTGCTCTGGAAGATATGGACTGCATGTGGAAGAAGAGAGAAGCTCAACAGCTAATATTGGACAGGTTAGTGAAACTGGTTAATCTATTTGCTTTCTCAGCCTCAGGGGAAGTAAATGTTTATGATTCTAGTAGTGAGGCAGGTTTAGGCTTTTATTTTCTGATGATTTTTTTTTTTTTTTTAAAGTGGGGAATGCTGCAGGCATAGCTCCTCTAAACCCTTGGCTTTGCCAGGAGGAACGAACCGGGCCGAGTATCAGCACAGGTCACGGTGGAATTGATCAGGAGCAGAGATTCTCTGATCTTTTGTTAATATGCAGTTTCTGAGAAACCTTATGCAAACGTTACAGTACAACTGATTTCACATATATGTCATGTATATTTAGGTAGATAGACATGTATATTTATGTATGTGTTATATATATAGTTAACACAAGTAATGTGAACCTATTATAGGAACAGGAAAGCACAAATACTCCCCTCACAAGCCTTGAGACTCTCTTGGTGCCCAGATAAAGAGGAAGAATATTGCAGAGTCAACATTAGTAGCAAAGATAGAACATCACCCTGGAAATCATAGATTCATTCTGAAATTTTAGTAGGCAGAAGATAGTATCTTTCCCTAGACCATGGTGCAAGCTGAAAGGACTCATATTTTCTATAATCAAGAAATGGCTTGTTTCTTATTCTCAATCTAAATATGACCTTGACAGCAAGTTCCTTTTTCAGAAACCAAAAAGCGAGACTCCAACATCTGTCTCTGTAAATCCTGACATTTGAAGGACATTCCCTTCCTCCTGTCAGTTTTTCTTTTGGGTTTGATTTTGGTTCATTACTCTTTTAAAAACATTTGTATCACTACCCTTCAAATAGATGTCCCTTAGAATTCATTGTAAACTTTCAAGAAAAATTTCTCAAAAATGTATCTGTGGGTTATTTTGGAATTTTTTTTGTACACATTTCATGTCAACATGGTTTACAAGTACTCCTGCAGCATTGATGTTCAAATTTCTATCTAGTGCTAGTTATTACCTTTCTATAGCAGTATGCATAGATTTAGACATAAGCTCTGTCACCCCAGAAGTTACCTTGTTCTTGGTCATGCTGGTATCTCCTGTGTTTTGAAAACTGGATCAGGGAAATAAACACATAATGCGTCACAGAACCATAGTTCAGGGAACACAATGAGTGAAACGGAAAAGTGTTCTTGGAAAACACACCGAAGTAAATAACCGCTGTTAAGCTGTTGCAAGAGAAGATTTAAGAAGCCATGAATCAGAACAGACAACGCTGCCCTAGAAGAAAAGAGAGGCCACAGAGTGACATCCCTCTTAATAAAGAAAGTCCAAAGCTGCCAAGGCAGCTTGGAACTCCACCAAGAATGAGGTTTTTTGTCACCAGCTTTGAAGGGAATTACATTATGTCCTGTACATGGTGGACATAAGTAGAATAATATTAGATCAAGCCTTCTGCTCCTCCTCTTATTACAATGTCATCAGAATGTTTAAAGTGTCTGAGAAGGCAATGTGGTGTAAAACTTTAATAAGTTGATTTGCCAGGTGCTGCTTTACCAGGAGTCATTTAATGCTTTTAGTTAAGAAAAAGAGGCAATTATATTGACAGGACCTGATTGGCCATACCTTCATTTTTGGAGTAGGAGATGAACAATTTCAACATTGACTCTCTGAAGAAATTATGCACATACCACCTGTTCACTTTATTAAAACAGTGACACCTCCGCAGGGGTGGGAGAGGTAGGGAGGGGAGCATTGGTCACAGAAGGGATGACAGCTTGGTGTGTCTGTTCATGCTATTGATTAAATTTCCTGACATCCACAAAGGGAAGTTAATTACTGGGAGGCAAATTAACACCCTTGCAAGATAATAGAGAAAACAATAATTATATTAAGAACTCAGGAGGCTAAGTTTCCTTGGCCTTGAGCCTGAAGCTGTAAGCACTGTTTTAAAGAAAACCACCGCTCTACTGCTCAGGGGCAAATAGTTTGAACCATATTGACTGAAGTCTTTATTCTCAGTGATTAAAAAGCACCTTCAGCTGCCAGCGAGTCTGTTCAGACTTTGCACAAGGAGTCATTCAATTAAGATTTCAAATGAGACTCACTTTGCATCGCAATCGGTCTATTTTGGTCAAGAGAGGGACAGCCTGTGCTACCTGCACGACCTGAGCGATCGTGCCATGTCCCCAGCACAGCAAGATTGGCAGGACCCTCTGACAGGTGTGTTCTCTCATCCCGCTGAAGCAAAGAAAACAAAGTTCATTAGGGCAAAGTTAAATGTGTGGATTTTGTAAATGGAAGAAACCCTCCAGTGTTCAGTTTTAATTCCAGGTTTCCTTTTTAAGCTTATGCTACGTGCATTTGCACTGAAGCACAGTAACTGTAAGAGCAGCAACATGTCACTGGACCACTAAGAGAGAACTTCTAGTGGAAACTGCCTTCATGGCAAATGGCAATGTGGGACTCTACATTTTATTCTGCTTGTGATGCCAAATCAAATGTAGTCATCTCACAATGTTATTTAAGACTTGGAATCCCAACATAGAGACTGAAAGTTAATCTGGACACTTTTCTTCCCTTATAATTGCAAGAAGTTTCTTCCAATCAGAATGCACATACAGGAACAACTATGTTTAAACTGACATTTCCAAATTAAACCTGAAGTTACTTTCTGCCCTTTTAGTCACTTTTAGTAATTTGGAACAAGTGTAAATGAGAAATTTGGTACATTAACTATGTTTTAACATATCTACCTTAGAATGCAGAATGTATTTTTAAAAATTTGTTTGGTTTTATCTTATACCAGAAGGATCACAGGGAACCCTACAAAAAACAAGATAATTTTTACCTAGTCGTTAAAAGGTAGTCTGAAACTTTTAAAAATAACATCGCTGTAGTTTACAGAAGAGTTATTGAGGGCATTGCTCAGACCTTAGGGTTGTCATCACTGCTGGTAACAAGGGCCAGAACCCAGGTTGATGTCCACATTATGCAGTCAATCTGCGGGCTTGGCAGTTAGAAAAAATCACCTTTTTACTTGTCAGCTAGGTGACTTTGATATGAAGATAGGGAGAGGCAATAAAAAGGAATCCCATGGTGCCCACTTTTGCTAAACTAGTTTTTAGAAGGCAATTACACCAGAGGAATAGCAAAAATTTCTGACTTATTGGAATGATACCCAAAGTTATATTAGATTCCTTTGACTGGAGGAATAGTAAAGGTTAAACATCACAGACTAAATTCAGACATGCTGTTGTTTGCTGGAGTCATCCATCAGGAAGAACCTGACACAATACAATCACAGCAATATTTTGAAATGCTTGTCTGATGGAGAGGAGGAGAAAGAATGAACCACATGAGGGGTACTAGTTGCATTCTTTAATGCACTGCTGGGAGATATTAATATAATTCATAATTAAGATGATTCTAGAGCTTCAGCAGACAACAGTGTATGAAATTATGAAAAAGCTAGTACTTATATGATGATGCAGACTTCTTCCCCCCAGGTTTCCTGTGTGTTTATCTCATGATCTTGAATATTTGGATTTGTCATTGACTCTCATAAAAATGCATTCTGTCAACCAAATGTCTAAGATTTCTGTCTTCAGCACTGGACAATCTATTTAAATTTATTTACATTATTTAGTTTATTTTTATTTATACTTTAAATTTAGTCTATTTAAATCTAACTTAAAGGTTTCACTTTACATTTTGTTTAACTGACTTGTTTTATGTCCACTTTAAGCTTTTATTTTTTTCCTTTTAGCAAATTAATGAAGTCTGATTTCTTTGTCTATGTCCGGTATTTTTTAGTGGTTACTCAAATTAACTGAAGGAACAAACCTCAACAGACATATTACTGTGTGTTTGGCATCTAAGAGACTACATGGAAGAATATTGACTGTAAAATTCTCTTCCCTGTGAAACAGTGAGAGATTTGTGTAGATTTTGAGATAAAATAGGATCACTTGCTTTGGATGTACATATTGACTGTGTGACTGTCATACCCAGTCTCTGACTTTGGAACAATCTTAGACTCCTCCTTTACAGCTTCTTTACAGCCTCAATAATCATAAAGGCAACACTGCCCATCTGTAACAGATTCACAGAATCACAGAATCTCAGGGGTTGGAAGGGACCTGGAAAGCTCATCCAGTGCAATCCCCCCCGGAGCAGGAACACCCAGATGAGGTTACACAGGAAGGTGTCCAGGCGGGTTGGAATGTCTGCAGAGAAGGAGACTCCACAACCTCCCTGGGCAGCCTGGGCCAGGCTCTGCCACCCTCACCGGGAAGAAGTTTCCTCTTAAATTTAAGTGGAACCTCTTGTGTTCCAGTTTATACCCTTTACCCCTTGTCTTACTGAGAAGAGCCTGGCTCCATCCTCGTGACACTTACCTTTTATATAGCTGTAAACATTAATGAGGTCACCCCTGTCTCCTCCATACTAAAGAAACCCAGCTCCCTCAGCCTTTAGGGTTAACAGAAGGTATAAAGAATTTCTCCCTGAGCATCTGCACTTCCTCATTAGTGCCAATTGTGATTTTCAGTTTTTTATTTTAATGGATTTTACCACAGTTTGCAGCCCGGGTGTTGGAAATCACCTTCGCTGTGAGAATAGGGATCTTCAGGAGAACAGTTCTGAGCCTGGATTCAGCACAGAGTGCTGTTCTATAAAGGCACGTAGTGACACCACAAATGTTTGGTTAATACTTTGAGAAGTCATGACTCAAACAACTCAGGTGTCTACACAGCAAGACCACCACCGATCTCAAAATGCAAAGTGTGAATTGAACTGTTTTCTGTCTTTTAGTAGTTGTCAATAGCCAAAATATTGCATATGAGTTTCAGCTGATTAAGGTCTCGATTAAACTCTAGAGTGAGGGAACACTAATTCTTCACTTTTTCCAAGACCAGCTTTGAGCTTCTGTTGTGCTTAGTTTTAATACAGCAGATCTGCAGATCTGAGAAGTAGAAGTGTTTAGTGGAAAGAACTTTTCCTATTTCAAAGCTGGCATTTTACTGTATGCTTATATTTCATATGGGAAAATATGAACTGAAGGAAAAGGGAGACAGTTCTGAAAGTGCACCACCAAAACATGGTGGTTTTCCACCACTATGACATTTAGAAGATGGAGATATATAAATTCATGACACTATTAAATGGATAATTCTCTAAATCTCACTGAACATTGTGGAATGGTGGAGATGATCAGTCCTATTACTTTCTGTAGATTTTACATAAAAGTGATTACATAAGATGCAAATGCTGCCCCTCCAAAAAGAATGGGATGCCTGAACTTCCACATATTGAGTATTACCGATATTTAATTCAGTAATAAGCTTATCATCTCCTCTATTAGAACCTGCTTTCTTCAATACTTTAAATCCAATTCTTTTATACAAGGGATTTGGGGACCATAATTAATTCAATCATTATAAAGAAATGGAAAAATATAATTGAACTGAGGAAACAGGACTCTGAAGTCTCAAAAGGAATCTGAGGCAAACAAGAAAACTTGGGTAACTTTCTCTGTAGGACTATATATTAACTGAGGATTCAGATCTCATTTTTAGGCAAACCTTTCAAAACTGGGGATTTTTTTCAGATTATTTTAAGTCAGTACATGTAAATGGTAACCAATGCTCAACAGCAAGGCATAATGGACTTATTAGGGAATTGTGAAATGCATTAGACGTGAAGTCCAAATCCAGTGAATCCAGGGATTTAAGAACAAATAGCTTGCAACAGCAGTTGACTTCAGCTTATACTTTGCAATCAAAGTGATGATGGAGGATGGATGCACAATGAAAAGCAGTTTCAGCAAATATCAATGTGAAAGTTTCTATCAATTTACTTCGGCTGTACATATACCACTTTAACTTGCTGTGATACTGAAAGTTACCTTTTGAAGTATCTCTGTAAGGCAGATGCAGAAGTTACTGAAAAATCAAACTCCGGATTTTGAGGACAGAACTTTGTCTTTTCAAACTGTAGAAGGATACATTTCAAAATATTTACAGGATGACTTTTGATGTGTCATTACGTCATGTCTGGTAGCACAAAGAGTTTTTGTGTTCAGTGGGCCAAGTTCTTCAAGCTCTTTGGTGGCCCTGGCTCTGATCTATTTGAGCTGATGCTGAACATCTAACACACAAGTCAAATCTATGAAGTTAATGGCTACAAGTGACTGCAATAAGCACATATTTCAGCATGTCACTGAATCACCTCTAAGACCAGCTGTGACAGAAAAAATTCTGTCCAATTAGCTGTAGGTGTGCTATTTCCTTTCATAGTATTTTGTATTTAAATCAAATGTTTGAAAGAATTAAGTTTCAATCTCAAATAGATTTTCAAAATATACCTCAAAATATTTGTTGAACATAGAATCATCCTATACCCTTCGCCATCTTCTGTTGTCTAAATAATCCTATCATCCTTCTCCCTATTTATTTTAGTAGTCTTTTTAATTTAGAAAAATTAAGTTGCAGCACGCTACAAATTTATTTTAGATGCTGCCGAGCAGACAATCTTAAAAGAAAATCGCTGTCATTTGAATTGTTTAAATGAAGTGACCAGATTTCTGAAGGTGCTCAGCAGCTACCCACACCAGGATTAAGGTACAGACAATGCACGATCATATTCTTATCCTTGCTGTCAGAAACCAGAGCCTGTCAATGTTTTTATGCACCTTCATGCCTTTCATGTGTTTTAGAACAGCGGATCATAATCTCTGTAAAATGCTAAATTGCCAGTCAGTAGCTGACAGAGTTGGATGTTAGAATTTGCTTTTGTATATTAAGTGTTGCCAAAAGAGTCACAAAAACTTCCAAAATCAGTGATGTGTAACAAGACAACATATTCACAAACACCATCTTCGACATTGCGGTAGCCATAAGCTGTCAAAGTCCTACATGCTGCAAAAATTAGGGAATTTTTTAGAGAAATCTTTCTACACTCTTTACTGTATGAAACTAGTGTAGCACTTGACTGCTTAGGTCAAAGCTTTATCCTGACAGGGAAGTATGAATTTTACTGAGAGGATGATGTAGGCAGAGGAGCAGGATACGTGTCTGCTCCTGTTATTAGGGGCAAAAGGGGTACAGGAAAATTGGCAATATTCAAAGAGCAACACATTGAAAAGGTAAGGCAGAACATAGGCATACTAGTGAAGATTACAATGCTTCAATCTAATTTAAATGGAGTCTATATTCTGGAATCTCAGTGAAATTTAGTGGCTTGTGACAACAGCAGGTCAGCTAGACTACCTAGTTGTCCTTTTAGGCTATTAATTCCTGTGAAAGACTGGTTTCATGCACATAAAGAAAGGATAAATTGAATATTGCTTGATTCCATTCAAGGTGATATTTTTAGCCTGTGTGTTAGATGATAGGAACACGGCTTCTAGGAATGATGTTCTCAGAGAGAACTTTGCTTAGACATTAATTCTGCCCAAGGCCTCAAGAAACTAATGAAATTTGTTAATAAAGGTTGAACTGCTTTAGCATGTTTTTTTTTTCATAAGGAAACAGCTGCTTGTTTGCAAGGGTAGTAGCTGAGTCTGGAGGCCGCAAGATATGATAAAGAATAAGCAGATGGTTCAGAGTAAACAATTTAAAGTAGCTCTTGTAATTTCTTTGAGAACTTAGTACATAACCTGATATTAAGAGGTTATATGAAGCCCATTGAGCTAATAGTGATCAAGTGTGTACTGCTGGAGAGCAGCTAGAGAGATGAAAAATGTAGCCAAATTTACTGTGAGATAAATAACATACTGCTGTGTGTCCTCCGAAATGAGATTTGAGTATTTCAAAGGTGCCAGAAGAGCCCAAGTGAAATGAAACCTACACAAAACAATGAATGACACGTTCTAAACTGAAATATGTTTGGTCATCTAATCTATAATAATCACAGTTGCTCAAGAGAATTGCCACTACCAGCAAACCCAAATTGCAGACCAGAGTCCTTTTATGTGAAAACTAGGAAAATTCTTTGATGACAAAGTAACAGAATGGTTGAGGTAGGAAAAGACCTTTGGTGCAAACCCCTGCTGAAGCAGGACCACCCGGACCTAGTTGCCCAGGACTGTGGCCAGTCAGCTTTTGAGTATCTCCAAGGAGGGAGATGCCACAAACAATCTGGGTAACCTGTTCCAGTGCTCCATCATCCTCACAATGAAAAAGTGTTTCCTGGTGTTCAGAGGAATCTCCTGGATTTCAGTTTGTACCCATTGCCTCTGGTCCTGCCACTGAGCACCACTGAAACAAGCCTGGCTCCATCTTTTTTGCACCCTGCCTTCGGGTGTTTGCATACATTGGTGAGATCCCCCTGAGCCTTTTCTTCTCCAGGATGAACAGTCCCAGCTCTCTTGGCATTTTCTCATAAGACATATGATCCAGACTCTTCATCATCTTCATGGCCTCTCATTGCACTCTCTCTAATATGTTCATGTTGCTCTTGTACCAAGGAGCCCAGACCTGGACCCAGAACTCCAAGTGTGACCTCACCAGCACTGAGTAGAGCAGAATCATAGAATCACAGACAAATCATAGCATGTCCTGAATTGGAAGGGACCCACAAGGCTCATGGAGTCCAACTCCTGTCCCTGCACAGGACACCCCACAGGTCACACCGTGTGTCTGAGGATGTTGTCCAGTCTCTTCTTGAACACTGTCGGGTTGGAGCTGTGACACCTCCCTGGGGAGCCTGTTCAGTGTCCAGCACCTCTGGGTGAAGAACCTTTTCCTCATGTCCAACTGACCCTCCCCTGGCACATCTTCTGCCATTCCCTGGGCTCTGTCACTGTCACAGAGAAGAGCTCAGCCCTGCCCCTCCTGCTCCTGCTGAGGAACCTGCAGCCCATGAGCTCTGCCCTCAGTCTGCTCTGCTCCAGCTGAACAAACCCAGGGACTTCAGCCGCTCCTCATATGGCTTTCTTTTGTGTCTCATGATTTAAAAGGTAATACAGTAATGCAAACTGTATAATTTGGAAAAGAGCAGTAGGCTGTAGAGAAAGCAGTACTCTTGCTTTTTTTAACTTTTTTTTTTTTTTTTTATTTCTGGAAATCCAGATGAATTTCAAAAACACAAACTAAATTTAGCTATCCATTGATTTCAAATGGGGTTTAGGCAGTGGAGATCTTCTATTTATTTATTTCAGAAAATCTGTTCCTTACTTGTTTTATCTTGAACAGACAGAAGGAGAGATAACACTGACAGAAAAAAAAAGCATCTTAAATAGAATATTACTTCTTCCTCTTTAGGCTAAATTCTGTCCACAGATAATGTGCACCACCTCAAGTGAACCAAGTAAGTTTTACAAGTCTGTATCTGAGGTCAAAATTTGCTTCTTGATTCAGAGGACTATTATGTTATATGTAGGGTAAGGAAGGGTTTGGAAGACAGGAAAGTTAGAACATGAGTACACATGTATTTACCTCTACTTGAATCTGGGATTCATAGTGTCAAAGAACAGAATTCATCAATTTATTCCTCTGCAGTTAATAGTAGACTACATGGGCCATTAGTTAGTTCTTTGGATTATCCTGACTCAAAATTATAAAATACTTTGACATTTGTTCAAGCTGCCACTGTCTAGTAAATTTATTTATTTAATTATTTTTATTTATTATCATAGAATCATAGAATCATTTCAGTTGGAAGAGAGCCTCAGGATCATGGAGTCCAACCACAACCCACCCCTGGCACTGCCCCATGTCCCTGAGAACCTCATGTCCATCTGTCCCACCCTCCAGGGATGGTGACTCCAGCACTGCCCTGGGCAGCCTGTTCCAATGCCCCACAGCCCTTTGCGTAAGAAATTGTTCCCCACATCCAACCTCAGCCTCCCCTGGTGCAACTTGAGGCTGTTTCTTCTGGTCCTGGCACTTGTTCCTGGGGAGCAGAGCCCGACCCCCCCAGCTCCAAGCTCCTTTCAGGCAATTCAGAGATCAGAAGTTCTCTCAGCTCCTGTTCTCCAGCTGAACCCCCAAGGTCCCTCAGCCGCTCCCATCACACTTGTGCTCCAGCCCCTCACCAGCTCTGTTCCCTTCTCTCCACTCGCTACAGCACCTCAAGGCCTTTCTTGGTATGAGTGGCCTAGAACTGCCCCCAGGATTCACGGTGTGGCCTCCCCAGGTCCCAGCACAGGGACGGTCACTGCCTTGGGCCCGCTGGCCACACCAGTGCTGGTACCAGCCAGGATGCTGGTAACCTCTTGGCCACCTGGGCACACGCTGGCTCATGTTCAGCCGCTGGCACCAACACCCCCAGGGCCTTTTCCACCAGGCACTTTCCAGCCGCTCTTCCCCAACCTACAGCATTCATGGGGTTGTTGTGACCCAAGTGCAGGACCCAGCACTTGGCCTTGGTGAACCTCAAACAATTGGCCTCAGCCCATCGATCCATCCGGGCCAGACCCCTCTGTATGGCCTTCCCAGCCTCCAGCACATCAACACTCCAACCAACCTGGTGTCATCTGCAAACTGACTGAGGGTGCCCTCGATCCCCTCATCCAGACCATTGATAAAGAGACTAAACAGAACCTCAGTACTGAGCCCTGGGGACACCACTCGTGACTGGCCAACAACTGCATTTGGCTGCGTTCACCACAACTCTTTGGGCCTGGCCCTCCAGCCAGTTCTTTATCCGGTGAAGAGCATGCCTGTTCAAGCCATGAGCTGCAGCTTCTCCAGGAGAATGCTGTGGGATACGGTGTCAAAGGCTTTACTGAAAACCAGGTAGAAAACATCCACAGCCTTTCACTCATCCACTAGTTGGGTCACCTTGTCATAGAAGGAGACCGGGTATTCTCTTATCTCAGATATTGACTTCCACTGATTTAGACAAAGCCTGAAGGAAATATATCCCTCGTCAGAGTTATGCAGTATTGACTGAAAACATCAGTTTTGTTTAATAAAGGGCACTTTTGTTCTCAGAACATGCTATTAACATGAATCAGATTATACTGATATTTGTTAACAGTAGTTTTCATAATATCAATATTTCAAGAGCTCTAAATTTTTCAGAACATGTCTCTAATCACTGTGGCTGGAAATTCTTATGGACCATGTGTGGCAGCACCAGAAGAGATTTTCAGATTGTAATGTATAATTTATATAGGGAGGCTGAATGGACAACAACTATCTATCTATCAAAAGTTCACATACCAACTTTTTTTCAACAAAGTACAGGCCCATACGCATACAAGGCTACCTATCTCATCTTTCCATAAACACTTCTATGCAAAACAGTTTATAAGGAAAAAGCAGAAATTATCTAAGCTACCTATGAGATGTAGAAATCCTGCTTTGTATATTTATTAGATTAAAAACAATTGAAATAATTCAAGGACTAAAGAGTGGCCGTGGCATATGGCTTAATGATAGTAATAATTCTATTTCACCCTTTTTAGTAACCACACCTAATAGCAATTAACTAATAGACAGATGTATGTAAAGTTGCCATGTTAGTGATTCACACAGCACAGATTGAGAGCCTTTTTTAAAAGCACAGGATTTAACTCTTACCCATTTTTCCTATCATTCATGTCACAATCCTGAACATAGGACTATAGTGTAGCTGACAATTAACTTTTCAAACTTGTGAGTAATTTTATGCCCCTCTACAGCTCAGTATAAGAATCCTTCCCAGATTCACATGTGTGTACTCCTTCAGCTTAACTACAGTTGCTATTAAGGTGTCATCAATTGACATTCTTCAGTCACTGAACAGTATCACAGGCTGTTCAAATAGGACAAAATACGGTAAAAAAAACCTGTGCCTTTTCGTAGAGTCAATACGCTTGTTCTACTTTGCAAAGTAGTAAATGGTAGCATGACTCCAGAAATGCTTAAAGGCATCAAAACAGTCACTGAGAATATGCATTTTTACACACAAACAAAATACCCATACATTCATGCTTGTAAATGAGAGAAGTCTGTGATCCTCCAAGGAGAAATATCATAAGTTCTGGTCTCCTCAGGCTAGATTGAGACTGGGGATGGGAAAAGGGCCTGAGATCTTCCAAACAGACTCAGATTTAGGCATCAGGTCTTATTAAAAGTAACAACAACTGAAATTTTTACTGATAGCAGGTCTTTTGAAATTCTCAATGTTGAATTGAGAAATCACTCTTTAACAATAGAACAACAAATATATAAAAAAATGTACACAATGTACTGTTCACAGCTAAGTACTGTACTGATATTTCTTCTCTCCCATACTCCTCTCTTCCCATGACCACTGAGTCTTCTTCCTCCTCTCTTCTACTGACTCACTCTCTTTCTCCAACATAACCGATTAAAAACTGATTTTTGCCTTTTTCTATTTCTTTCTTTTGTCCCTCTTTTTTTTTTTTTAGTGATTTTTACCAGGTCTGCTGGACTCTCCTTACTTTTCCTACCATTTGGCTGGACAGCTGTTACTGATATCACTGAGTGAGTGAGTTGTGGAAACAGTTGTTTGGAAGCTGATTTTACTTGCGGTTCCCATTCTTTATAGGACTGGAAGTTCTGATTATTAGGATACATGAAATGATGCATGAAACACACCTCAGTGCTTTAGAGAAAACCGATGTGGCACAAATGTGTTGTAGAGACAACTTGGATAGGTCCAGTTGAAGCAGAAATTATATGAAGAAAGAAGTTGCCTGCCATCATGGGATGAGCTATTAAACTACTTGTGCTCATCATGTCAGCTGCATGGTACCTTCTGATGGACAGAAAAAAATGGAAGTTCAGGAGAAACTCGGTTCCAACACTGAAAAATGGATTTGAAATCAAGCAGCTTTTTCAGCTGTATTATAGAACATAAACGTTTATAAACTGTATAACATGACTTTTTTCCTCATTTGTTCTACTTTCTACCTTCTGAATTACACTTCTTGCTCCAACAGAGGCCATGACCTCGCAGCCCTGGACTCCACAAAGTATAACTGATAAATACTCAAATACAGCCTGCCTAAATCCCAATGAAATTACACAGACTGCTGATCATCATGAGGTGAGGACAACATGCCTATCCGAATGTTATAATAATTAAGACTCACATCCAGGATGCATTTAAGTATGTTTAGTTTTAGACGTACAAACTATTCGGAAGATTTCAGATGGAGTCTGTTGTATAAATATTTTTTGTGGAACAGAGCCAAACAGACAAAAATTTTATAAAATATCTCACCTGATTCTTCAAATTCACTGTTGTATGCATTCCAGGTCTCACTTATGCGGATCAGATTCTCTTCCATGGCTTGAATGTCCATGTAGGGACAGTTGCACTCTGGGAACTTGGGACCACACTGACACCAGCAGTCATTGTCCTTACAGATGAACTCCCCTTCTGAATTACAGGCAATATAGCTCAGAGCTGCCTGGACAAAATGTTCTTGCAGATACTCAGGCAGTATGACCTGAAGACCTAAAAGAAAGAGAGTATTACGTTATAAATGCAAAGGGATGTTCTAGACAAGCATCTTTCCCAACCTATGTAACAAAAAAACTATGAAAAAGAAAACTATATGGCTTTTTGGGACAATTTACACATCTGTCTGGCATTTGTACTGTGTCATCTATTTTCATGCTTCAGAATTAATTTCAGATGTATTCCTTGCATTTCCTTCTCAGTATGGAACATCCATTCCACTAACTAGTGTGTTTCTCAGATAGAGCATTTGCTGCTGTGATTTCTTTCCAGAAGAATTTTTAAAAAGAGAAAGGAAGGATTACATCGACTTCTCCTTGTAAAGAATGGCTGAATGAACAGCCTCAGCAGTAAGAGCTTTGCAGTAGGGAAGCACAGAGCTGAATTACAATCTTGGTACTAGCAGCTCATGCAAATTTTGAGAGCACTGATGAAGGGAAAGCAGAGCAAAGAGGCAGCGTAATCAGAAAAAGAGGTGTGAAGGCAAAAATTTCCATTCCATATTGGACTTGTTTTCCATGTCGCCTTTGACACAAGAAGATACAGTTTCTCTAAATAACTTCAGTTATCTCTCCACGATTGTGTAGAGACAAACTAAGAAGAAAGGGGAAATTTTAGAAAAGTAAAATTTCTCTGATATTGCGTTTTTTACAATGTTGGTATTTATTTGCTAAGGGACAGTCAGTAGGACTACAAAACCTTGAAAAATAAAATTCTTGCTTAAATCTAGTAAAGGTTTAACATGGAGAAAGGGTACAAAGTGTAGCTCCCGTGGTATTTCAAAAAGCCCCTGCTATGTCACAAATCCCTTTGCAAAGTGTTTTCACACTTTACCCTGCCATGACGTGCAGAGGCCTTGCGAAATCATGTCACACCAGCATATCAGAACCATGGAGCAGGTGAATCTAAAATCCAGAATTTTTGTGACCAGAAATTTAGACTTATCTGAAAATTTTTGACCATTGTTTACATTATCCCACTGATGGGAACAAATATTTTATATACAAGCATTTTAACTAACTAGCTATCAGTCACTCTAGCTACAATAGTGATCAACCACTCAAAAAGCCACTGCAAGATATATTATAATTGTTTATTTATTATTAATTGTTATTTTCTGTGGCAAAAATAATATCTCTGGAACCAGTGCAGCTTATTTCTGAGCCAAATAATTTCTCAGCATATGGATTGTTTATTTATGGTGTAGGTTTCTTCCACATAGGCACTTGGAAAATTTCATGGAGGTATATCCCTTATTTTTAGGTACATAAAAACAATAGATGTAACAGTAATTTCATAACTTTTCCAAGTCAAAAGTTATATCACAATTGCTAAAATCAGGTCTGTCTGTGCTTTCTTCTACCTCATGTCAAAATTTGTAAAACTCTCTTGTTACCTGACTAAACTTTTCAATGTACTTACATACGTGTGAAAAGCCCTGAAATTGTGAAAGGAAAAGAACGCCCAGATAAGCAAACCTGACTCTTTTTCAGTTCTTCCATGATAAGTATGAAATAGCTCTGATAATTTATTTCTCATAATGACAATCCAATGACATGCATCAAACCACTGCATGAGGAATGCAAAGATTATTTTCCATGTTTTAACTGACAAACATTGTACATATGACGGAGATTATTAAAAATTGCAAATTGTTTCTGGAAACTTTTCATTACATCCCAGTGGAAATGACAAGTTTGTAGTTTGTTTTTTTTTTTTTTTTTTCATATATATATACAATCTCTGAAATAATTGTATGTTTTCATGGCTTTTTACCGATTCTGGAGAGACAGAAATTAAAGGGGGAAGAAAAGCACATGCATGTTTTGAACAAGAAAAGAATCTTTCCCTGACAGCCATTCAGCAACAGCTTCCCACTGAATGTCCAATTGATTTATGAACCAATACAGAACATTTTTAAACCTGGAAATAATTGTATAGCTACTTGTAACTGCAAATGAAGAACAGTATTCTTCTCTCATTGTATATACACAGAGGTATACACAAGTACATAAATAAAAGACCATTTAGTCTGTTTTTGTAATAATAATAAGTTGGTCATGCTACCTTTGTGTAACTGAAAAAAAAAACAAATTATTAATGGACTGATACCCTAGAGGGGTTTACGTACCTAATATTTAGGTTGGGAAATGAATCTACTGGAATAAATAAAAAAATAAAAGAAATTATGTATCTTCTTTTTTATTTTATTTTTTCCCCTTTTCTTTTTTCCTTTTCCTTTTCCTTTTCCTTTTCCTTTTCCTTTTCCTTTTCCTTTTCCTTTTCCTTTTCCTTTTCCTTTTCCTTTTCCTTTTCTTTTTCCTTTCCCTTTTCCTTTCCCTTTCCCTTCCCCTTTCCCTTTTCCTTTCCCTTTTTTCCTTCTTTTCCTCTTCCTTTCCATTTACCTCTTTTTGTTTTCACTTTCATTTCCTCTTTCTTTCTCTCTCTCTTTTCCTTTTTTCTTTTTAATTTTCTTTTTTTTTTTTTTAATAATTACTATTATTTTTCTAATGAGGGAGATGCCTAACCTTTTAAATTTCCTTAATTATCTCAAGACGAGCCTTTGGACTCTAAATTATTTAGAGTCTTTGAAAATCTATATCCTGCTTCTCTGATGACTCCATTCATTTCAGTGGGAAAACTGCACGAGGTATAAACCACTACTCAGTCTGTTCAAAGCAGGCTCAGCACATTAAATGTCACTCCCTGCTTGGTGGAATCTATGGGAAATCAGGCTGTTTAAAAAATCTGCAAATGGTTGCTAAATAGGGCTGTAAAATGTTAACAGCGTTATTCAAATTATTTTCTGATATGTTCAGAAATTGTTTCCATTTCAAAGGCAAAATGAGTTACTGACATTTCCTCCTCTTTGTTTAGAATGTACTTATTGCAGACATACACACACACACACAAAAAAAATTAGGAAAATCACCTTTTATGCGGTGAGAGAAAGAAAAACAAATACTCTGATAAATGTCATCCAGTTCCAAAACAAATTCATGAAATTGCACCTACATACCTTGCAACTGAATCTTATTTTCAGGACTTTGAACCAGAACAGAGCTGACAGAATCTAGGTTGTCATAGTTACTGCAGCCAAGAGGACCAGTCCGCGTTTCTGTTACCTGATGGTAAGGGAATGGAAAAGCATTCGCTGTATTATTCAAAACAGACTGAGGAGTTCAGAAGCTCATTTCATAAAGTTGCCCCTTGTTTTGGCTGGCTGTACATTTCAGACTTAATTAGAGTGAAATGTCTCAATTTAATTATGAAATGTATGACTGCAAATGTTTTACCAGTACCACAATCTTCAGGAAGTGCTATTTCTATTGCACAGAATCCTTACAAACACTTCAGCTGTCCTACAGCCTAAAGACCATTTATTTCTTCATAGCTATGGGAACAAGAATGAGGAATAAACGGGGTTCATAAAAATGAGGACTGTGATTTTCATTGATGAATCTTGTGCAACTCCTTATTGAAATAATAGAAATAACCTTGGCCTTTCTTGTGTAGCACAACAGGATTCAGAAGTCAGAACTTGTTCTGAGCTGTATTAATAATGGTGGTAGCGGTGGGTTATTTTTCATCAGGGTATGGCCAAAGGTAAGTTTAGACATCAAACTCTAGACATCCTGTCTATTGTATTCATTGAATCCATGATCACAGAATCAAAATATAGCTAAATTTATCAAAACAGAATAGTTGCAAGTCGAGCTCTGGCTTAGTAGTAGAAGAATGTGCTTGGTAACTAGCAATTGTTTAAATGAGTAAATACATTAAAAACCAAAAAAAGACAACAAGTGATTGATATGCTTCCGGGAATATTATAGATAATTCTCAAGTGTCAACCAAATAAGTATAGAGGCTCTCGCTTTCATCATCTTGGAGGTTGTGGTCAGATTTACCCCTGCTTGGTGATCTGCCTCAGTTTTAAATACAACCCCTTCTGTTTTCTGTTACTCAAAGTGTTGTATTCAGCTCTGGACCTCCTGGACCATAAGCCTAAATTATAGGGTCAAGGAGCTCATTTCCAAAATACACATCTCCACTGAGCAGCTGACTGACATGCAGACAACTAACATTAATTTTTATGAACAGAAAGAAGCTTGTTACTTTAACAATCTGTTTTGAAAATAATACGAAGTTTGCTTAAATTCTCGATGAATTTTCATGTTGTTTAGGATTGCCTGGCTCTCTTATAGTCTGTGCTACCACCAGCATCTGTGGGCGGCTGCAGCAGGATCACGATATTCTTGAAACCATCAAGATTTCACATTTTCCAAGATCTCTTGCACTTTTGCGAAGTTTATGCAAAATTTTAGACTAGTGCAAGCTCTTGGCAATGCCAGCAGCCCATGGAGAGGACACACAGAAGCAGCTTCAGCCAAACCTGTTAGCAGTGTGCCAGCTGCACAAGGAGATGAGACCGAGTCAGGCTCTCTTCTCCCTGCATATATTATATTTGTCAGTCTTTACAGCTTATGCCAGGGCCAGATTTAACATGTTTTTTGCTTAATCATCCTGATTCAGCACAAAGATTCTTGCATGGGCATCAGATTTGGTTTGGACATGGCTGGAATGACAATTTTGATTTATCTGTGATCCTTCAGTTTGCTCCCTCTCCCAACATGTGGTCTAAAATTCTGTTCTGAAGTTTAATTTTTGTGTAGTACCCCCAGGCAATATACAGAATCCTAATCTGTTTATATAATAACGAAGACAGTCAACCTATATTAATGAAGGTAAATAGCCAGAAGACAATAAAAGAGGTGAATGCTGTTTTGAGTTTTGTCTGAAAGATTATGCTAAGCATTTATCTATGCAAATCTTGATTTAAAGATCCGTTTATTTTGGTGTTGTTTTGTTCTGTATATTATCATTATTATTTTCAATCATTTGTCTATATGGCAATGTAGCTTGATAAAGTTATACAGAATGTATAAACTGTAAAGCAAATTTTACATTTCCTATCCATTTTTAAAATTCTTATACTTCCTGAAATCACAAAATAAGGAAGGTTGGTATGTAGCTTTTATTGTGTCTTTTTTTGTGCATGCATCTTCATTCTTCATTTGGATCATGCAAGACCTAGGTAGACACTACAACTGTTTTGATTATGGGATGTGTTTAGGTGTGCCAAGAAGCAGAATGGGGAAAAATCATCACTAAGTAGCTTTTTTTGACTGATTTTAAAGACCGGTTGTATAAATCTACCATTTCAAAAAATCCCTGTACATATGAAAAAAAATGTACACAGGTTTTGAGATTACTTACAGATATTCATCATTGTTAGAGGTAAGCAATAACATATTGTTCTGATAATAGCAATAATAAATAATATTCTATAAATAGAGCAATAAATAAGGATCTTTTCCAAACATTATGTTTTCACTCAAATTTATATATTTATATTATTCTTTCTTTTACTTTTCCAAGTACTCTCAGCTTCCTCTGTCATTTTCTTTGCCCTGGTACTCTTAGCTTCTCCACACAAAATACATTGCAAGAAGAAAATAAAAATGTATAGTCCCGATATACAATAAAGAAAGATAAAAATCATCCAAACTCCAACTTAAGATAGATGACACTTCTAGTCAGAGGTTAAAGCAATGTAGTTATGTATGTTTTTTATACTCTGTACAAATCCCACTCAGCAAAGACTGTAAATCAGAAGAAAAAATTGAGTAGTTGATATACAAAAGTCTCAGATTTCTGTCAATTTTTCTGATCAAATGTAAGGTTTTGAGTTGTGATTAACTCATTTTATTAACAAAGCAGACTTTAAAGGGGGAAACAAAGGGTCCAAATGTATTATTCTGGTTTGATCCAAGTGTTGCTGCAATCACGGATGATTTTACATTTCAGGAATGATAGGAACAAAATTGGAAGGGCGATGGCACTCTTTTAATTATCTTCCAAGCATAGAAGTGTGACTACGCTCAGTCCCAAGATCACAGCTCAAAAAGTTTTGTTGGATAGTGTACATAAAAGATAAACCAAAAAGGGGAGAGGGAAAGGTAAAATGTGAGTGCAAAGAATATGCTAAGATGCTGGTATAGTCCAGAAGTGGTCATATATGAACAAAAAGCGTCATCACCACATGCTTGTTTTGTCAGAGCTAGACCTGCAATTCGTGAAGAACACTAACTCACAAAGCAACATACCACAGAACAAAGTTATTTAATAACCAAAACCCCCTAAGCACCAGTAAGAAAATATGTGTGAAACCATCTGACATGAACCAGGCAAGCTATTCTCAAGTGCCTTGTTTTCAAATATTATCGCAGAACAGGTTTCCCTGGGCAGCAAGGTTTTCAGTTCCCAGAAATAAACTATAACATTTGGCATTAACGAGACAAATGCCTACAGTTTTCAGTCATAACCATGGTGATAATGACCTGATTATAAGTGCATTGAGAACGTACCTCCTAGCACTTAAGCAAGGCTGAATTCTTGTGATATCGGTGGGTAGCATTTCCCTGGGAAACAGTGTGCTTTTTTTGTCCAGGATAATTAAGCCCATAGAAGGCTTTCCTAATAAAAAGAAAGTCTGTTTCTGCAGAGATTTTGTTCCTGATGTGTCTTTTCAAATGCACATAGCTAATAGTCCTAACTGCATGCCCATGCAGAGGTGGTGTGTTGTCTCTCATAAAGGACTATCCTCTTCAGCGAAACTCTTAAAAAATGTATTTGGCTTCTAAGGAAAATAACTAAGCCAACACAAAGGAGAACGAGGCAATTCTAGTCACTTCAAAATAAGCAGCTGCATTCATATTCATTTAAATCTCTTTAATATTTTAAACATTAAAATAATGATTTAGAGCAGACTCATCGTGTATACATGAATACTCAGGGAACAAGGTATCTTCTGAATAATTGGTGCAGACAGAAGAAAGGGCAAAAGTATGGAGCAGGGAGAAACATGAAGTCTGACAGAGCTGGTGGCGATGCTCACCAAGCCACTTTCAATTATTCATCAGCAGTCCTGGTTAACTGAAGAGCTCCCTGTTGAGGGGAGTTTGGCAACGTGGCACCCATACGCAAGATGGGCCAGAAGGAGGATCGAGGAAACTACAGGCCTGTCGGTCTGACCTCGGTTCCAGGGAAGGTCATGGCACATGCAGGACAACCAGGTGATCAGGCCCAGTTACCATGGATTTTAAAAAGGCAGGTCCTGCTTGACCAACCTGATCTCCTTCCATGACAAGGTGACCCAACTAGTAGATGAGGGAAAAGGCTGTGGATGTTTTCTACCTGGCCTTCAGTAAAGCCTTTGACACCATTTCCTACAGAAATCTGGAAGGGGTGCAGCTCATGGCCTGAACAGGAATACTCCTCACCAGATAAAGAACTGGCTGGAGGGCCGTGCCCAAAGAGTTGTGGTGAACGCAGCCAAATGCAGTTGTTGGCCGGTCACGAGTGGTGTCCCCAGGGCTCAGTACTGAGGTTCTGTTTAGTCTCTTTATCAATGGTCTGGATGAGGGGATCGAGGGCACCCTCAGTCAGTTTGCAGATGACACCAGGTTGGGTGGAGTGTTGATGTGCTGGAGGGTGGGAAGGCCATACAGAGAGGTCTGGCCCGGCTGGATCAATGGGCTGAGGCCAATTGTCTGAGGTTCACCAAGGTCCTGCACTTGGGTCACAACAACCCCATGAATGCTGTAGGTTGGGGAAGAGCGGCTGGAAAGTGCCTGGTGGAAAAGGCCCTGGGGGTGTTGGTGCCAGCGGCTGAACATGAGCCAGCGTGTGCCCAGGTGGCCAAGAGGTTACCAGCATCCTGGCTGGTACCAGCACTGGTGTGGCCAGCAGGCCCAGGGCAGTGACCATCTCTGTGCTGGGACCTGGGGAGGCCAAACCATGAATCCTGAGGGCAGTTTTGGGCCCCTCATGACAAGAAACACCTTGAGGTGCTGGAGCGAGTTGAGAGAAGGGAACGGAGCTGGGGAAGGGGCTGGAGCACAAGTGTGATGGGAGTGCCTGAGCAACCTGAGGTATTCATCCTGGAGAACAGGAGCTGAGGGGAGACCTTCTCACTCTCTGCAACTGCCTGAAAGGAGGTTGGAGCATGGAGGGGGTTTGTCTCTTTTCCCAAGGAACAAGTGATAGGGTGAGGGGAAATGACCTCGGGTTGTGCCAGGGGAGCTTTAGACTAGATACTAGGAGAAACTTATTCACCGAAAGGGTTATCAAATGTTGAAACAGGCTGCCCAGGGCAGTGGTGGAGTCACCATCCCTGGAGGTGTTTAGAACACATGTAGATGAGGTTCTTATGGACGTGGTTTATTGGTAAACTTGGCAGTTAACAGTTGGACTTGATGATCTTAAACATCTTTTCAAGCCAAAATGATTCCAGCATTCTTTAGGATTCCTCTGGATGACCCTACTATCAACCTCACTGTTGGGACTTGTCTTCCAGCTCATGTTTCAGCACATTGCTATCACCACAGTCAGTGTAGTCAGTGCTTATTTCACCTAAAAGAAAGTTGATCAAATGAATAGGAACTAAATGTACTTTCTATTTAGAAGTGGATCTCCTGCCAACTTGCCTTTTTTTTCACCCAGGCTTGGCAGTTTTTGACAAAAGCACCTTTCTTTCAGCACTTTCCTTTACCGCACAGTAGTTGCTGCCCTGCTGTCCTACTTGTGTCATTGAGCGTATTAAAAGGCTCCCACTAATTAGTGTGCAATTAAAATAAATCATATCTTCTGAATGTTCCAAGCACTGACATGCTACCAGCTAGATGAACAGTTCTGAAGGAGGTACAGACAAACCAAAAGCATGCAAAATGTTAGAGGATTAATATTTTCATTCCTTTTTTTTTTTTTTTTAATTACAAAATAATTGTCATTATTCTAAAACAATACTTCATAGGCATGTAACATTTTCAACACATTTTTTAGCAGAAGTATTGATAGCATAGGTCTGACTTTTTAATTTGGGGAGCCCACTAACTCAGGAAACCTGGAGTCACTCTCATCATATTTTTCTATCATCTGCTGTTGTAAGGAACAGTAAACTTAATCTTTCTGCAAATGAAATAAATTGCAGAATTTCCATTAACCTCATTTGAAATGGAATAATGACTTCCTTCAAGCTTCTGGGCAAGGAGGCAACTTTCAACTTCTCCAAACTCAGCAATAAAACTTCCCAAGAGATCTGTGTAATCCTTCCATTCCCTCTCCTTTGTTTGTACACTCTGAGGAATTTACAGTGAGCGAAACTACTGCACTACAACAAAAATGAAACAGAAATGTATTATCCCCACATAAAGCATTAAATACCTCAGGAATCAGAATATTCTAGGTATTGGAAATTAATTCAGATTATTCGAATCCTTCTGTGTTTTAACATTCCTTAAAAATATTACTATTTTAAGGCTATTTATGTTCATTTGATAGGAAGCTATCAACTGTGTATTCCTCACTATCTCACAGGGCAATTTATTATCTGTAAATTCCAGGAGAATCCACAAGTATATTTCTGAATCATGTGTGCCACAGGAAAATTAGACAAGAAACCAAGACTCTCAGGAATGCCTCAGCTCTGAACTAGCAGGTAACATATATAAGTTGAGCGAACTTCTAAAGATACTTGAGGCAGAGGTCATTTAGGAAGGAGATGAGTGGTGGATATTGTCTACCTTGACTTCAACAAGACTTTTGACACTGTCTCTCACAACCTCCTTATAGGCAAGTTAAGGAAGTGCGGGCTGGATGAGTGCACAGTGAGATGGATCGTGAACTGGCTGGATGGCAGAGCTCAGAGGATTGTGATCAACAGTGCAGAGTCTGGCTGGAGGCCTGTGATTCATGGGATTCCCCAGGGGTCAGCACTGGGTCCAGTTCTGTCCAGCCTGTTTATCAATGACCTGGATGAACACACTGAGTGCATCCTCAGCCAGTTTGCTGATGACACCAAACTGGGAGGAAAGGCTGACACAGCAGAGGCTGTGCTGCCATCCAGAGACCTGGACAGGCTGGACTGAGCAGAGAAGAACCTGATGAAGTTCAACAAGGGCAAGTGGAGGGTCCTGCACCTGGGGAGGAACAACCCCAGGCACCAGCACAGGTTTGGGTTGACCTGCTGGAGGTTCCATCTGAACATGAGGAGAAACTTGTTTGCTGGGAGGTGCCAGAGCCTGGCCCAGGCTGCCCAGAGCGGGTGTGGAGTCTCCTTCTCTGAGACATTCAAACCCGCCTGGACCCTCCTGTGTGATCTGCTCTGTGACCCTGCGTGAGCAGAGGGGTTGCACTGGGGATCTACAGAGGTCCTGAAACCCAACCAGCCTGGGACCCTGTGACTCTGTGATTACTCCTTACATGTTCTGTAATGCCGACTCTGCAGACTGTGCAACATGCCTGAGTCCATAGAACTTGAAAATTAGGATATACCCCAGCTGAAATCACTGGCAGCATTGACAGTTCTGGCACTGGAGCCACAGTTTTCCCTTTTCAAGGGCATCTGAGGTCCACTACATGTCAGATGCAATGTTCCCATGTATCCTCCTGTAAAGCAATAGGTAAGTTTGCAGGAAATTAGGCTGTTGGCAAACCCCTCAGGGCAGTGGTATCAGAGCCTTTATTTCCTGGACTTTCAGGAATCAAGAGTGCATGAGGCTTATACAGAGAATGACAACAGGCATTCTCTCAGAATGTCAAATTATCTCTCTTAATTAATCTTGAAGAATAGATGAGAGTGAAGTTCTCTTATGGAGAAGCAATAGACTTAGCAAAAATGTAATAAAAGCTAAATATTTTTTTTTCCAGTTTACATTTAGATACTTCAGCTTGCCCACAATTTACTTAAATTAATACTATTGTTTTTCACACCTTTTATTGCCTAAAGAGACAGCTGAGTAATAAACAATAAATGAAATCTATATTTTTTAAAGATAAAATTAGAAACAAAGAGGACAACACAGATGGAAATTAAAATAATATTTCATGTTCATAAAAATCTCAAGGTATGTGCAGAAAGCAAAAGCAAAGAGGCCTACTGAAGCAAACCCCAATTCCTAACCCTCCATTCTTTTTCCAACCATAATTCCATTACTATACAAAAGACAAAAAGCTCCAAAGAAATCTTGGGGTATCTATTGTAAAGAGAGACCATCTACCTACATTTAGCACAACTGCAACATCCCGTGCAAGGACTTCCCAAGAGTATTAGGAATAGGAGTTATATCTTCCTGGCTCAGTTCTGATCTGCAATGCTGAGGCTACTGGGATTTTTTCATTGTTTTTCCATTAGTTTCAAGAAGATGGCATGATTTTGCTATTTATAAGACTCACAGATATTATTAGTCATAATAATACTGTAGTTGAATTGAAAATTATTTTCTTAGATTGGGAAAGTGAGAATAAAAAAAGTAGTCCTTCCTGAATGAGAATCAAAAATTAAAATGTTCTTTTATTTGTGAAGACACAGTCTTCACTGAAAGTTTAGGTCAATATAAAAATTATCTATGATAATTTGGAAACATTTCACTGTTAATGTGGTCAGTTTTAAAAATTATATATATATAATGTTAAAAAATGTGTTAAAGGTTACCATGAGGACCTAAAAACAATATGAAAAGGATTTAATATCTTTTAGGTCAAAAATCAAAGTGATAAGGGCAGGTTAATTAAGAACCAGAGTTTCAATGGAGATCCTACCTGTGATTATATATTTCTGTGCAGTTCGAAAACTTAGTTCCAACATTCTCTTCAGTAATAATCTAAGTAATTTTCAGATCTCATGTTTCCTCCCCTGGAATGCATGTAAACTCCTGATTCATTTCTGCTGTCCACAGCACTACAATGCCTAATGCATTGTGCCTTACTTGCTGTGACATCTGCAGCAGGACATTTTGCATGTCCACTTTATTTTACCATACTCCAGTCAAACTACCCCTTATGGGGTTGTCATTCTAACCTCTCAAAAGAAATCACATTGCTGTCCATAACGTTCATGTCTGCTGGCTTGCTCTCCACCTGGGTCACATATACGTTTTCAGACATTTATTTTTAGGTTGTATCCTCATTACTTCCCACCCGTTTATTCCCCCTGGTAAATGATTGTAGCACATTTGCCCTTTCTGTCTCATTGGTACTGCCAACTCTCAACTTACAGTTCTGCAGAACTTTTTATGCTACTAGTTTTACACATTTTCTTGCGTATTTAAAGGGCTACCCACAGGGTTAACAATAACAATTGATCTATAATTTAATCCTTAAATCCCTATCAGATATTCAAACTAAAGGGAAACACTTGGCTAAATTTGTTTTAAGAAAGAAACTTTATACTGAAGCTCTAAACTTGATTTCATACGGATGCCTCCTCAACATTAGACTACTAGTTTAGGTACACTGCTATATATCTTTGATTGATTATTTTGTTCCGTTACTACTGTGTAGTTTCATCTGTGGTGAAAGCAAATCGTCAACTTTCAAATCCCACTAACTTATGAAAAGACACCAAAAGAACATCTGAGACCTAAATCCAATTCCAAATTTTGTTGCAGCAAATACATATATCACGCACAGTGCACGGCTACAGATCATACGGTTCTTACTCAAAGTGGTCCAACAGGATTGGCAAACTTGTTCACTGTATAAGTTACAAGAGATGTAGGATTCATAAATCAAATCTCTGGAACTTACCTTTTAAATTCAACATATGTTTTGGTTGTTAAATATTATGTGGTAAGAAAAGGCATCTTCAAATACTATCTGAAATTGCACTTGAAATTCCAATAAAAGACAAACATCAAATTAGCTAAAGAACAGTAAACCACAAAGGACTTAGTGCTGAATCTATTCTGAAACACACACATTTGTTGGTGTTTTCTAAATCATCTAAGTGAGTTAAAGGAGCAATGCTCATAGTCAAAGCTAATGTGAGCATTCAGGACATCATTGCAAGGCTCAAAAGTCTGCAAGCATGTTTAAGGACTTGACTTGTGAGATTTTCACAAGATGTAGAAGGTCTCTAGCAGCCTTTTGGTTCACTGTCATCCAGGGTATTTCTGATTTCACTCCAGTGCTGAATGTTAAAGAAACATTTCAGGGCTTCTCTACAATACACAGTGGTCAGAAAAGAATAAAACTGGTCTTCATTTTTCATACATTATCTTCATATGAAAATTACTCATAGCAAAAAAGTCTTCCAGAATCTCCCTGTTGCTACCCCAGTCTGGTTTCAGACAGAAATAGTTGAGGAAACCCCAAAGAAGGATGACTGGGAAAAGAGGCAGTTTATTTGCTATATTAACTTTCTGTGTCAGGTCAGCTTGCTGCAAGTCCGAGGTAAAGGGCAAATACACCAAACTTGAGGGCATATTTGATTAAGATCCAAATATTCACACAGTTCTACCGAGAACTCTCTACTATGAACCAAACTATTATTTAATAATTAACTATAAGTATACAATAAAAGCTGACATTTCAGGTAGCAATTTCTACAAAAAACTTGCCACTGTGATAATGAGCAGTATTCTAGATTAAAAAAAAGAAAATGTTTGTAAAGACAAGGCAAGAGGAAAGAAACAAATTTGAAAGTGAGGAGCCATATAAAAGAAAAATGTTTGGTTTTAAATAAACCATAAACTCCTAACACTTTAACCAAAACAGAATTTATTCTCCTTTTTATTCCCTCTAAGACCAGTTGTATTCCAGATAATTCTGTTGCCTTTTTGCTATAGATGAGAAAGGAAGACTGAATCCAGGTTTCTCATTTCAGTCAAAATTTATTGGAAATGAGAGTTGGTAGCTGTGTTAGATATAGTCTGATTTTTTTATTTGGTCTGTCAAAATAAATGGAAAAAATACTATTTCTTTTCCACTTAAGTCCTGTCAAATATGCAGAAGTCAAGTGAAGAACCCTCTAGCATAAGGACTGAGATGGTTTTGGTTATACTCGCTCTTAAATAAAGAAATTTTTAACGTCAAACACTCACAAGTCTGAAGATTGTAGAAACTGCCTTTAGCAAATGAGAACTGGGAAGGTTTAGGTACAAAAATATAATTTCACTATATCTCTTAAAGTTTTAATAAAGACACAAAAAGTGACAGAGAAGAAAAGAGAGAATATTTCTCTGTCCAAAAATTGTACATCACATCTGGAGGTAGGAAATTCAGATGAGACCTCAATGTTTTACCTAAGAAAACAAAAGTAAAACTGGATTTATAAATTTGCTGAGTTTAATTAAATAATAAAGATGCTCAGAACTGCAAACATATCACATGGTACTCAGATATATCTGTAAATTTATGGTAATAAAGACCAGTACAAAGCTGAAACAAAAAGAATTCATACAAAAAAAGCTGTTTTGAGAGGTGGGAATTACAGCTGGATGGAAAATTCCTGTAGACATACCAGGATCCTGTATTTTCATCAAGAAAGACCAGATCCTCCCCAGTGTAAATCAACACTGAGTTTAGTGGAACACAATTTGGACCATGGGGCTTTCCATGTTTTCGACAGGTGAAAACACCTCTGGCACATGGCATTGAGCATATTTAATCAAAATCTGCATTTATGAAGATTCCTGAATTAACAAACTGACTGCTCTTTGGAAAGTTTTGGTTGATAGCTGATTCTTGATATTCTTATTTCATGAACTAGAGAAAAAGATAATTTTTAACATACAGAAGACTGCTCTTGGTATCAGGCTCCAGGGGCAATGTTACCCAGACAGACCACTGTGCCTATCTGGAAAATCATCATTCAGATCATCCTGATTCGTTGGACTTGAAAGATTTATCAAATATTGAGGCTTGTTCATTAGACCATACATTAATGTGTCCTATTATGGATCTTGCATTGATATAATTTTTGAAAAAAGTATTTAGAATATGAGAATATGAAATCTTGTCCAAGGGTTTGTTTTATTCATTTATTTCTGGACCTGACACAGATGAGACAGCACCTAGGGCAAAGAGTTATGTATCATAAAGGCAAGTGCATTTCTTCAGCCAAAAAAATAGAAGAGAGACCCAGAGTTCCTATGAAAGTAAAAATCTAGGGAAAGACAGAAGTTCAGAGGGAAAAGGAGGAAACAAATGAAAAGAGAGTAGCACTTATTATCAGTACTGAGGAATCCTCTACAAGTTGAAAGACTTTGTTCTGCTCAGAATTGAAAGGAACACTACTACCTGCAGGTTTTGATTTCTTTCTATGTAGACTCCATGTAATTTAGAAGATTTCTAGAGATATCTTAGTATCCATCTCCTTTCATGATGTGGTAGGTGCAAAGCCTTTGACACAAGCTGCTTTTTGAGTTACAGATCTTCCACATGTTTGCATGAAGTTTATATATGCCACTTTATGGTTTTTCATACCTTTTAGCTTATTAGAACATTTACCTTGTATGTAGTGCACAATTCTCTCTAAGCTATTATGCCGTGAAAGTATAATACTGTATAACTCTGTATGTCATACACTGTAGACTTGCCAGCTTTCGGTATTTTCATAAAGGAAGGACAAATTCTACACAGAGTAAACTAACACCAACATTAGTGATAAACTTGATTTAATTATAATCTTAGGTAACTTTCTTTATTATCTTTTTGCACTGTAACCTCTTGATGTTGTGGAGATTAAAGTGCTTCTGTCTTTTACCTGAAGAAAAAAGCAATAAGATACCATACTCTTCAGTTTGAACAATATAACAGCTCCATTCTACAGGATTATTTTTAACAGGTTGGTCTTTAGGATCAAATAAGAATTTTCAAACGTAGATTAAAATCAAAATGCTTTAGTCCTCTTGCATATCCTAAAAAAAAACCAGAAAAGTAGACCCACACATTTTATTATTATATTTTTAAAAAGTATATAAATAGCCATGCTTGAAGGAACATAGGGTATTTATTTCTTACAATTATGTGCATGGTTTAGTATTGCTGTGAATGTCGTATTTGTAATAGGGAACCAGAGTGAGAATAAGAGTCTACTTAAATAGACTAAAACATGACAGAAAAAATATTGTAATGGTCCTCTTCAAACCATTTTCTCTATTATCTGTAACATTTTTATCATCACTTATTTTTATACTTTGAGGATTTCATGAAAATTTGAAGGACAAACATGGAATATTTTTTCATTTTAAAGTCTCTAGGCACTACTGGAGAAGACGGAACTATATTTCTTTATAAATCTACATATTGGGTAGGAGGATGCATACCAGTATCCCCTATTTAGTGGAATTATTATAGTTATTGGAACATTATGAACTAGTATAACTGTGACATTATAGTTATTTTATGATTTTTTTTAAAAATGTATTATTTTTAACAAAAATCAAAGGAAGAATACTGCAGTAACCCCAAGGACCATAAAAGGCATCAACTATTCCCTGGGAATGAAAGAATTAATTTGGATAAGCTAGAGAGAGCTAGTAGTTAGTAGTTTGATAGATTAGGAAGATGATAGTTGAGGTTGAATGGAGAAAACTCTGATCTCGATGATATCAATACCTGTGCTAAGAAACTCCTTTGACTTCATTGCAGTTTATTCAAGGTATAGGTCAGAATCTTGTGTTCATTCATGTTGTTCATACATGGTATCTCATATTTCTTAGGGTTCAGAGGTAGGAAACTGTTCTGTGAATTTTATAGTCCTTGTTTGACATTTTCTGACCTGCTGACAGCTGGTAGCTGTCAATTAGAGAGTGGAAGACATGGCGAGTGCTGCAGTAAATGTCTGAACAAAACACTGCACTGCCAGAATAAAGACTAAATTAAACCCCATACAAATCTGAGTGCCTCTAACTTAGTTCTGGAATCACAGAATCCCAGCCTGGCTGGCTTGAAGGGACCTCTGTAAATCCCCCAGTCCAACCCCTGCTCACGCAGGGTCACCAGAGCAGATCACACAGGTGGGTCCAGGTGGGTTTGAATGTCTCAGAGGAGACTCCACACCCGCTCTGGGCAGCCTGGGCCAGGCTCTGGCACCTCCCAGCAAACAAGTTTCTCCTCACGTTCAGATGCAGCCTCCTGTGTTTCAGTCTGTGCCCGTTGCCCCTCACCCTGGCGTTGGGCACCACTGAACAGAGTCTAGTCTATCCTCTGACACCCACCATGTGATATTGGTCCCATTGATCAGATCCCTCTCAGCTTCTCTTCTCCATCTCAACAGTCCCAGCTCTCTCAGTGTCTCCTCAGCACAAAGATGCTCCAGACCCCTCAGCATCTTTGTGTCCCTGCACTGGACTCTCTCCAGTAATTCCTTGTCCTTCTAAACTGGGGAGCCCAGAACTGGACCCAGAACTGCAGATGGGGCCTCCCCAGGGCAGAGCAGAGGGGGAGGAACAACCTCCCTGACCTGCTGCTCACACTGTTCCTCATGCACCCCAGGTACCTTTGGCCTCTTGGCCGCAAGGGCACATCAGTGACTCATGGTCACCTTGTTGTCCCCCAGAACTCCCAGGTCCTTCTCTGCAGAGCTGCTTTCCAGCAGGTCACCCCAACCTGTGCTGGTGCCTGGGGTTGTTCCTCCCCATGTGCAGGACCTTGCACTTGCCCTGGTTGAACTTCATCAGATTCTTCTCTGCCCAGTCTGGTCTGTCCAGGTCTCTGGATGGCAGCACAGCCTCTGCTGTGTCAGCCCTTCCTCCCAGTTTGGTGTCATCAGCAAACTGCTCTATCTGGATTGTTCAATGTGTTCACTGTGGGCCGCTCAATATTAAAATCCTTCTCCATTTTCTGGGTTTATTTGCTTTCGTTTTACTTTTTAAGGAAAAAAAAAAAAAAAGAAGAAACATTTAAGGACCTGTAGTATGAACTTACAGGTTTTGACAATTGTGATGGCAAGTGTTGTGTAAGTGTTGCTAAGGTCTCTTGTTTACTTATGTATATTTGTAATCTCCTTAGGGTTTGCTAGTCTTAATTTTCTTGTGTTTTTACCCTTCTCTCTTGACTAAACCGCATAACTGAAATAACGAAGTCCTTCAATTTGTTATAGTCTATCACGTCATATGGTCTATCCTTTTTTATTGTTTTTTTTTTGTGTTGTGGGTTGGTTTTGTTGTTTTTATCTTTGTCTTGCTTTTATCTTTTTTTGGTTTCTTGGTTGTTCAGTTGTTCTTGTTTGTTTTTTGTTTTTCTTTCATTTTCTTTTTAAGCTAAGAACAGTTATCTTAAGTTTTTACAACATGCATATCCCAGCATCTCTATTATGTGCTATTTTGTTGCTTTGGAAGCATTTCATGCTGTGTTACCAACTAGCTGGTGATGTTATAACTTCTTGCACTCATTACTCCTCTATGCACATTGCTGAAAATATAATGAGACAGAGCAGTCTGTATTAGATGCTGCTAAAACACATCTTTTTATGAGTGTCATGCTGCAGCTGCTGTGATGTATTGTGTCAATTATGTTGCTGAGTATGCATTCTGAGAGTGTTTAGTAAAACATGTTATTGCATTAACTTGCTGTTCCTTTCCCCCCTCCCTTTTCTCTCTCTCTGAAACAGCGGGGGCCAGATTCTCAAAGGAATTTTGCTGTTTTACACCAGCTGAATGGACGACCTCTACATTACCTTCTAGGGAAAGTAGCCTGGAGTTTCAATTTAATTAAAACTTGACTGTCCAAATGAATTAAGGCTGTTTTTAACATTATCACCTTAAATTCCTGAATAAGATATGGAAATAAATCCCTAACCTTTACACTTGGTGTATTCTTAGAATTAGTTAACGTTCCACATGTAGCAGGCACAAGATTTCATTATACCTATGGAGAATTTGATACAAAGATCTCCAACATCTCCCAGACATAAATGTATAAAACCTCATATATTGCAATTTGATAATGAGACGAACACAAGTCCTGTGCTGTGCAGTAAAACATGGTACAGAGACATCTTAGCTACCTGAGACTGGTGTAGCTTCAGAAAAAGAAGGGATAGAGCTGTGGAAGTCCAGGAATGCTCCTGAGCAAATAAACCCTGTTGAGAAACATGCTGCATTTGTTTTTATTGTTAGCACCATGTACTAGCACCTGGTGGTCCGAGACCAGAATGTCAGTATTTGGATCCCAGATGTCTAAACTTGCCTATCCAAATCAACACTTAAATTCAGGCTACTGAAAAATCCTTAGGAACTAGGTGATACCCAAAATGCACTGGAAGCTAAATGCCCAACTGCAGGTCCCAGTTCCTCTGGTAAGATTAGATGATAACCCAAATTTAAATTTAAAGATCAATACCTAGCTACATAAATAGCTGAGCTGACTTTTTGAGCTTTTAATAATGAGTGATATTTTTCAAATTAATCTGCAAAATATTAAATTCTCACAAAAATTTCATGAGAGTTTACTACGTCAAGACAAAGATTTGGGAGTTTCTAGGTCTACCCTGAAAATCTTAATTTTTAACTCCCTCTTTGAAAAAATTCAAGTTTTGCCCTTGTATGAAGTTCTGTCTGATCTCTGAAGGTAGTGGAGAACTTGGAGTTTTGTCGTAGACCTGAATACTTGTCCTTGAAAATCTGTACTGTGGCTTCTTCTTGACATGAATAAGTAATGTCACCATACCTGCACAAATTTTTGAAAAGGGCTTTCAGTTCCTGAGCTTTCTTTAATTAAACATATATTTACTATTCAATTTCTTCAACTGAGTCAACGAATATCTGATATTACAGATCTTTCCAATGCAATGTTTCTAACTGTGATTTTACAACTTAAAGCTCTTGCTGGGCAAAATCTTTTTAGAATCCTAAGTTGAGTCCTTTACAAGGTTTCTCAGCTACACAATCTTAAATCCCTGTCCCACAAACTGAATAGGGTAAATGAGGGTGAGAAGTGTTCAAGATCTGCATTTCAAAAGGTTCAAAAATTTGGCTGTTTATACAAAACTGGGAAAATAGTGAAAAATGTCTACATTTAGAATTTGCCAGAAATCTGACAAAAGCACAAGTCTTTATAGTGTCGCAGCATTTCTACTTTTGATTACAGCAATTACTTGAATCCACAGAAAAAACACATTCAAGTATGAGGTATGAAAGGAAAAAAATTAAGCAAGGAAGCTTTTTCAGACAAAAGAAAGAAACAAACAAAAAATGGTCTGGATTTCATTCTGAGTTTTGAGTGAGAAACTAATTCCATTTTAAGTTTCCCCTCTAACAGCCCACCATGAGTCATTCACGGGTTAATTATAGATAATCGGATGTATTTACCATTACAATAGAGCCCTGTTCTTATAAACTATTTGTAATTTAAAGTTTTCAGAGACCACAAAAGTGCTTATATCTCTCATAGCAAGAAAAGTGTTCTAGGGGAAGAAAAAAAAAACAAATTGCACAATAAAATTTAATTGAAATTAGAGGGCACGTTCTCAAGGATGTTTATTCTTTCTCACTCAGATGGAATAAATGGGCTGTAATCTGGCTGTAAATAGCTGTTGGAAAATTCAATTTATGCATCTGTTCTTCTGTTGCCTCCTGTTCTTTTGTTGCACTGTGACTGTCCCACAGCTATTTGGACCCTGAGATAACACCTGCACTGTATTCACCCGCCCCAACTCCCTGCAAAGAAAATGTGTTCTAAGATGGAAGGATATCCTCCAAAAGGCAACTACTGTAACAGCCTCACATTATTAAACGACAATATTCTACTTGCTTAACATAACTGTGCTTATTCTTTTGCAGAACAGAATGAGAGTATTCAATAATAGTTAATTTACCATGCAACCAATGTGTTTCTTATGTGTTCTGCACAATTGTTTGGGCTTAGTGCAGAAGTTTGTCAGTGACAGTGGTGGAAGTACAGCTTCTAGCAAACAGGAATTGGGGTCATTTCAGCAGAAGCAACCATTGTTTCCCAGCTGTATTAGACTCAGAAAGCAGAATAAAATCTAGCTGTACAATGCACAGCCCTCTCCATCTACCTGCTGTTGAAAAGGTGTCCTAATTAGTTGTTAGGTGAACAGATGCGTGATCTCAGGGTTGTTCACCAAGGCCATGCTGCCAGTGGGCAAGGACAGGACTTGTCACCAGTATCACAGGAGATGCTACAGTAACTTGTGACATTCATGTCTTGTAGACACCATCCATCAATCAGCAAAGGAAAAAGGTCAGCCATGTGGTCACTGCGTAGTCCTAGGTCTGATTTCACCTTCCCCTGATCCTCAAGCTATGGGTAGATCTGCAATAGGTCCACGTTAGCACAGCTGCACAGAAGCGAGAACCATGCTGAGTTGGAAGAGCTGAGAATTTTGCTTGTTAAAGGTTTCACACAGGGAAAGAAAAACATTTGCTGACTTTATTTGTACCCTGCTTCCACGACAGTACCGGATTTTATTAGACAAGAGGAGAGCATACCCATCATCCTAATAGGGATGTTAATAGGGAGAGCTAACAGCGATCAGTGCATCCGAAGAGAAATTTTCATAGGAAAAAGCTTCTAAAATGAGCATACAAAAGAAGTAATGTTGGATCTGTAATATTTCAAACACAACAGGATGTACATTCATGTAAATGTATATGCAAATTAGAAGCAGCCGTCAGGCACTTGGTGAGTTTCCAATGAGGCCCTTGGGGCTGCAAACTGTTGATTTAGCATATGAGCTGAGCCACTTACACTAAAATTCATGCATTAAATTATATTGAAAGACTGTATGTATCAGGGACTTTTAAATAAGCTAAATATTGATACAGGCTCTGGGTGGCTCCCATGAACATCTGATTTTCAGTTGGAAAATGTGATGTGGTGATTTTACCTTTTTTTCTAATGTGGAATAAACAATGTATTGTCTCTGTGATTAATGTGAAGCTTCAATCAGTTATGCTCATGTTATTTGTAAGGATAATTATGTCACAGCTAACAAACTTGATTACGAACAAATTTGATTAACAAACTTGATTCATCAAATGTATCTCTTCCACTCCTTTCCTCATTCTGCACATTGACAGATTTTACTCTAAACAGTATTGTTTTTCATTAAGTAAGTAAGAATTAAACATGAAGACTAATATGAATTCTTACTTCCCCCTTCTTCATGCTTTCCTTTCTCTGTGACATAACTTAGGTTTTTGGATAGAAAAGCTTAATTATGAAACTTATCAAAATATTATCTTCCTGCAGCAGTCCCACAAAATAATGTATCAAGACCTTCAAGCAAAAAAAAAAAATCGGCTATCAAATATCTCAATGAATCTGCATGAAGAATATAAGAATTGCTCAGTTATAATTGTTTTCAAGGCATCTTAAAGACCCTCTCTCCTATTGAATGCTTAGGTTTTTTTCTTACAGTTTCATGCTTCTATATATGAGATTTTTCTTCCTATAATGCTATCATTACATTTTTGTCACTAAATGATTATTAAACCATACTGATGTGTTGCCAATTTACAATGTATCCACAAAGAAAATTTCTTCCTGACTAAAGCAGATAGGTAAAAGGCAGATCAGTAACGAGAAAAGAAAAATCACAAGAAAGGGAACAGACTTAATATAGTAACTTATTCAGGAGATACATCAGGTTGTTTATAAGTGTTATTTTTTTTTGCTTTTTCAGAGAAAGCATTTTTTGCAGGTCCAAATGTATAATAAAAAGAGGTGTGAGAATTGATCTAGCCTAACCTGAAAAAAGGAAACTTATACTGATTTTGGAACTAAAAGGAATCAAAAATGTTTGGTTTTTTTCTTTTGTTTGTGTTTTTGAAGGAAGGAAAGTGCATTTTTAATTTCTCTTCTCAGATAATATTTTTAGGGATGTAACAGCCACAGAGATGGCCATCTCAGAACGCTACAAACAGCAAATCCATAGTTGTGCAAACAGTTGTGCAAAGCTGTTTCTAACTACTGATGTTTCAGATTGTGCATAGAAACAGGAAATTCGAAAAACAAATGAAGAAGCCAACAAACAGTTATTATCAAATGGTGAGTGGTGTTCCTCGGGAGTCACTATTGGGACCATCTTTGTTGGTGACATGGACACGGGACTGAGTGCACCTTCAGCAAGTTTTCCAATGTCATCAAGCTGTGTGGTGTGGTTGACACACTGGAGGGAAGAGATGCCACCCAGAAGGACTTTATTAGGCTGGAGAGCTGGGCCCCTGTGAACCTCATGAAGCCCAACAAGGACAAGTGCAAGCTCCTGCATGTGAGTCAGAGGAATCCCAAGCACGAACACAGGCTGGGGGATGAAGGGATTGAGACAAGGCCTGAGGAGAAGGACTTGGGGGTGTTGGTTGACGAGAAGCTCGACATGAGTCAGCAATGTGCACCTGCAGCCCAGAAGGTCAATTGTATCTTGGGTTGCATCAAAAGAAACATTACCAACAGGTCAAGAGAGGGGATTATCCCCCTCTACTCTGCTCTTCTGTGTCCGCACCCACAGTGCTGCATTTGACTCTGGGGCTCCCAACATGAGAAGGATGTAGACCTGTTGGAGCAGATCCAGAGGAGAACATGAAGATAATCTGAGGGCTGGAACACCTCTCCTATGAAGACAGGCTGAGAGAGTTGGGGTTGTTCAGCCTAGAGAAGAAGAAGACCTGGAGAGACCTTATTGTGGCTTTTCCATACAAGAAAGCTGGAGAGGAACTTTTTAAAGTAGTACGTAGTGATAGGATACGCGGTAATGGATTTAAACTGAAAGAAAGTAGATTTAGATTAGATATAAGAAAGAAATTCTTCACTGTGAGGGTACTGAGGCACTGGAACCGGCTGCCCAGAGAAGCTGTGGATGCCCCATCCCTGGAAGTGTTCAAGGCCAGGGTGGACAGGGCTCTGAGCAACGTGGTGTAGTAGAAGGTGTCCCTGCCCATGGCAGGGGGTTGGAACTAGATGATCTTTAAGGTCCCTTCCAACCCAACCCATTATGTGATTCTATGATCCCTGTCAGTTTCAAAGTAAAAAATTCCAGGAACGCCTTTGTATCAGAGCTCATTTGTGCACTGATGTGTTATGATTTATCTGCAAATATAATGTCTTTCTATTTGTGCTTTAAGTCTTGCCTGTTCCAAATAATAATTTCTTTTGTTTTATTCAGATATGTATTACCAAAAGGGTAGTTAAGTTCTTCCTAGTAAGAGGATGAGTTAAATGAAGCATTATTAATAGTCATAGTCTCTTCTTAAAATATAAAGAACTCTGCTAGTATGATAGAGTCAAGTATACTGCATATTAAAAAGCCATTCAAAATGTAAATAAAGTTTATTGACATTAAAGGAAGGGAAAACAAACTATCCAAAAGATAACTCTGTTTTTTTTTCTTTTCAATGAAACTAAGCTCTATGTACACACATACAAATTGTGTTTTAAGAGACAGAATTGCTGTCTAAGAATGAATCAAAACTGATCATATCAAATAATAAACAGATTCTGAATATGATTTTTTTTTTTATTGTTAACTAGTCAGCAATCAAAAAATTATTGTGAATCACTTGGAAAACTTCTAATATAAATTCAGAATTTCGGAGATTTCTAAACCTCTTCCAATGCCTTTTGTCAGAGACTGGAAAGAATTCTGTCTCAGACACTGTGGCAAAACCAGTTCCTCTATGTGGAGGGGTTTTGATAGATAAAGATTTGTTGCTGAATTAGTCAGGCTCAAAGGAATCTCAAGGCCGCTTTGAGAAGCTGAGAACAGAATCTGCTGTGAGAGAGAGGGGCGTTCCTCAATCACCGGCGTCCTGGCGTGGTGTGAATCATCGGACGTATCATCAGTGAGACTCCAGCGCATGGACAGCCCATGATACTCATTTAGTGAATCCATGCTTGGAGCGTGGGTGTGTGATTAGAATATAGTTACATATATAAGGAGGCTGGTTTCTGTAATAAATGGCTTTAGCGTGATTCACATTAAATCGACTTGTTTTGCTGAGTCCTTATTTCGTTCCAACACCTCCAGCTGCAGGAGATGGAACATTGTCAGACTGAAAAGAATCTGCCTCAGACATTGTGGCCCAGTGGCAGGAGATGGGACACTCAGGAGAAGGTGAATTGCGATTTACACCCAACACAAGTTGAGGAGCCGCAGACAAAGGCCGCTGGTGACACAGGAGGCAGACATGCCAGAGAGCACGGAGCTCCATCTTCTGATCGGCCCAGCCTGACACGGAGGGAAAAGCCGAGACTCTTCAAGGTGGCCGAGACTTGTCCGTCCTTCACAATCACCCCCTAGACTTTTCTCTATTTTGCAATAACACCTCTACAAAACACCAAAGGTTCCCCAGGCAGGCGACCCAGAGGGCTGTAAAATGCTTGTTGTACAGTGCTGGAGGTCCCATCATCCTGAGGACGTTCCAGTCCCATCACAGGAACTAAACCAGCACCTGCGGCCACTGTGCTCCCGAACTACAAACACCAGCAGCCCCGGTGGGGACAGCGGGGGCCGCACGTCCCTGGCCTGGACTGCAACTCCTGCCATCTCCACTGGGATCCTTCAGTTGCTTTCTGCCTTTCTTTTCTGTTCTCTTCTTTCTTCACTTCTATTTTCCTTCCCTACATCCCTTTTTTTGTGCCTCTCCTCCTGTGAGCAGCATAATCACACAAGGCTCACAGCCCCACATGTGCCACAAACCAGTTTAGGCAAATCCTTTTGCTGTTAAACTGTCCACCAGTTAGGCTTAAGTAACGTAAATCTTTCTGCCACTGAATCATCCACTAATTGGGCCGAGCTGCAAAATACAAGGTGTTGCCTTTCTTGTTTACAGAGCTTAAGTGTTGTGTGTGCTGTTCTCCAGCCAAGGGGACCCACGGACATGAGTCACCTCTGCCCCCACTGACACCTCTGGGCGGGGTGTGACACCTTTATATTGGATTTCTTTGATGCTGGTCAGAAGGGAGTTATGGTAAGCTGAGAGAGATTTCTTGGAGTTCCTTTGCAAATCCCTGTTTGATCTCTCATGCAGAGAAGGCTTTGGGCAGAGCTGCAGTGCACAAAGCAGACACCGAATTGCTGTGACTTGAAGAGCTGCCCAGTAGTTTACAATGCAAACCCCTGCTCAGTTCCCTCTCTGTGACAACCTTGAAGCACTCCCCCAATTCCAATTAAAACAAAGAATGATGTTTTGCCTTAAACATCTAGTTTTTGATACTTTGGGTGGAAAAGATAGATGGCTGTGGGGGCAGACACCCAAGGTTTTGTGAAAGATAAAGGCAACTAGCAGTGTTGCTGTGAAGGTCTCATGGCCTAGTTGAGATGATAGAGATGAACCATCTGTGGGACAACCAATTACCAGAAGAAACCATAAACCAACAGCTACTCCTGATGGGCAAAACAACTCATTTTTGGTCAGTATCATGAACTTTCCCCTACTTGGAAGACCCCAGACCCATTTCCTGAAGAGTTTTCCTAATTTAGCATGAACAGCAAACAGAGGGAGGAGACGAACTGCCCTCTCCTATCTCGCATGTAAATGAACTGGGTTATAAAACAACTTCATATGTGATATGACCTGATAGTGTGTACGAAAATCTTCATTGCATTCCCCCCTCTCCAGAGGACGTCACGGGACCGATTGACCTGTGAAGCAGTGATATCTTACACTCTCTCTCTCTGATATCTTAATTTTCCTTCTTTCTTGTTCCTTCTTACCTTTATATAAAGGTAATATCATTGTGAGTTTCACTGCTAAAGTCTTGTTAAGTTTTGTGATATAATAATATATTTTTGTCAAGTTACTAATTGCTGTAATTTGCATTCCACTAAGTGCTTTTAGTAAGTTCATAATTAAATTGGACTTCTTGAGTGACTGTCATTCACTTCCCATTACCACGCAGAAATACCCAGAGTTAACTTGTACCTGATCTCACCTGGTGAGTCAGGGCACACATCTCATTCAGAGTTAAATCATCCCTCATCCCACCTGGTGGGAAAGGGCAACTTCCTTCCCAGAGCAGCCCAGGGCCAAAGGCACCAAGTTGGCTGGTGGCCACCCTGGTCCTCAGGACCCCAGGGTGGCACTTCTATCAGATCAGCTGTAAAGCTGATCTGCTGGAACACAGAGATCTGGCTCTGCAGCCCTGCAGAAAGACTGTATTCTAACTCAGAAGTCACTACAAAAGTTTTAATAAATAATCTTGAAATATCCTATTTACACCATGGATCTGAAACTTTATTTGATGGTTTTCCAATTCAAAAAGAGCAGTGTTTCAAAAATCTGTGTGGGGAGAGAACAACAACAACAAAAAATGCCTTCCCTGGCTGCTTTTCTGTTCCTAGTTTTCAACAGGAACAGTTTTTCTGTTCAGTTAAGTGTTCTGGCAACAGAAATCTGTAATGCAAATGCTCCCGGTCTCTCAATGACAACAAGCAAAAAGGCAAGGGTTTCATGTATCAGCACTGTTGCATCCGATACGAGAACCATTTTCTAGAGACCTGCTGCAGTCAATTAACCAAATCAGATTTGCTGACGGACTGCAGCTTGCATTTGTATCCTTCTTGTGAACAGTGAGGGAGTGGAGAGGAAACTTAGTCATTTTGCAGTGTTTGTAAAAACCTTTGGACATGCAGAAGGTTCATTACATAAATTGCTAGCAAGAATTGAATTTTGCATTATTATACAAATTTGCTTTAAAATAAGTTAGATAATAGAAAGGACGTATTTCTTTCAGGCACTGTCTTGTCTTTACATTTCTATGTTCTATCAGTTCAGTTACCACTGGTTTCAGCCATAAATTAGCATAGAAGGAAAGTTTTGCATGTGCAAAAAACCAGAAGGAACCTAGTTTTAAAGGTTGCTGTACATCTACATATTAAACAATGAGATCATGAAGAAAAGTCAGGTCAGAGAGGTGCACAGTACCATGGTTTGCAGCAAGACAGAGTGATCCACTGGGCAGCCCTGCAATGCAGTCAGACTCTGTGTTGGTTCTACTGCATTTTCAGCTGTTGCACCTGAACAGCCAAACTCCATCCTGCACCTGGGGCTGACCAGCTCTGATGTGGGGTCAGCTGCCATGCCGCAAGCCTGCGATGGATGCTACAGGAGGAGTATCTTCTATATACCAGCAGCCAAACTGAACAGGTGCTGCCAAGCCATAAATTCCAGTTGTCTCTTTCTTACTGTAAAGGTTCTCACACTCCCAAGGAGGTAAATTTATATTTACTTGAGTAACAGCTAAGCTAGTTGGAAACTGCAGATTGACTTCAGACAGTATTTAATGAAGACCTTAGTTACCAATGGAAAGACCCAATGAACAAAATGGATTCTAAATCACATCTTACATTAAAAGCTTCATAATTAATGCATACTCAACTGCACATTAAAATTTTATTTGCTGTTCAATGCTGGAATTGGACTGAAAGAGGTTATTTCAAATAAGCAGCATTAGGCTACAGAGCTGCTCAAAAGAACAGTTGCTGTAAGGGAACGGAGCATCTGCTTTACAAGGAAAGGCTGAGGGAGCTGGGGCTCTGGAGCTTGGAGAAGAGGAGACTGAGGGGTAACTCATTCATGGGGATCAGTATGGAAAGGGGAAGTGTCAGGAGGATGGAGCCAGGGTGGCAGAGCCTGGAACAGGCTGCCCAGGGAGGTTGTGGAGTCTCCTTCTCTGCAGACATTCCAACCCGCCTGGACACCTTCCTGTGTAACCTCATCTGGGTGTTCCTGCTCCATGGGGGGATTGCACTGGATGAGCTTTCCAGGTCCCTTCCAATTCCTGACATTCTGGGATTCCGTGATTCTGTGATTCTGTGCTGTTTTATATAATACCTGCCAGGGCACTGATCTTAGCCAAGCATCCTCCAGTGATATGAGTGACCTACAGTTGTCAGTAGTCAGGATGCTTTGACTGACAAATTGTACTAAAATAAGTTTCTAACAGAAATTAGGGTGTGCCTCCACAGAACTGCAGAACCAAGAGCTCCAAATTGTTCCAAAGGTCAGTAAGGGAAAAAAAAAAAAAAAAAAAAAAAGAAGAAAATAAGTTTGACAGAACCATATGCACCTTTACAGATATAGGTTTGTCATAAATGTAAAGGGAATTGTCTCAATGACCAAACACTTCTATAAGGGCCAGCTGTATCATTCAAATTATGTACCACTTATCAAGAATAATGCCTTCACTGTGTTAGACCCTCTTCTAAACTAGAATCTTCATTATCAACTGAGTTATTTTATTTGGGTAAAAAAGTTCAGAACAAAAAATACTGTTTTGCTAACAAATCTTTTTCTACTAATCAAGACACATCTTTCCTGAGAAGCAGCTAGTGGGTCTGGAAGCACATCCGAGGCTCTCCCTACCTTGATGGCAGTGGAGGCGATCTGGATGTGGTGGAGCCGGCGCAGGGTGCTGTCCCTGTCGATGAAGTACGAGGCTGCCAGCTGGTGCAGGGTCTCCAGTGTGACGGTGGAGCTGTTTGTGCTGGGATCGCTTCCGTCTGATCTCTTGCTCAGCTTCCGTTTGTCCACAAAAATCGTGAGCGACTCCTCTCCTGAGCAGGGAAACAGGAACAACAATGTTCATCAGGGACAGTTCTGCAAGTCGCACATTGCCAGAAATAAGGTGGCAAACCAAAGTTTTCTCCAGCTGCTGTCTAACGTTCAGATATCCCTCCCTGGTAGCAGATGCAGATATTTCAGTGCCTAAGCACACGGACAACAGATACTATTCTAGGTATCTATTATTTTTTTTTGGAGTGCCTTGTGTAATTCACAAATATACTACAGGACACACTTGTGCCTAAAATGAAATGACACTGGGGATACATCTGCTATATTAACTCCTATTTACCAACAATATTGTGTAGATATTCAATTTAAACATAACCTGTTTATTTCCAAGGTTGCTTAGTACCTTCATTTTTTAGTACTTAATGTCAGCATAAAAGAAAGTGAAAACAGTGTAATGCTTGAGACTTTTTTTATTTTAAAACATATATCTGATTTCATAAAAAAGTTACAACTTGTTATAAGCAACCTTGTTGCAAGCGATCCCATGCTTTCTAATAAATTCAGCAATGCCAGGATGTTGACACGTGAGGTAACAGACATTTAAACCCAAATTTAAATAACCAAAAAGTATAAAAATATGTAATAAGAATGTTAATAAGTTTCTTCTAAAAAAAAGGAAACATAAATAACACTTTCCTAACTCCAAGAGGTGTCTTTCCGAAAGCAAAGATAAGTTCCAGCGTCTTATGTTGTGGATATTGCATTTCCTTTCACTTTAAAGAGACATAGAGAAATACTATTGAATATAGAAATTTTGATTCCTGCAGGATTATTGAAAACAAAACCAAAGAAAAATCTCACTTGTTTAACTGAGTGAGTTCTTAAGAACCATTCCAGACCTACCAATACTGTTAAACTTATAAGGAATTTTCCACTTTTATTGTTTATTTAACGGATCTTTTTTCTGCATTTCAGGCTAAGCAAGAATTCATTCATTTAGCAATGTGATTAGGCAGAACTATTTACTTCAGAATAATAAGTAGAAAAGTAATTTGCTTAGTATTTTCTTCTGTGCAACTTATGTCCAAAGTAACTACAAAGCTTTCTGAGTCTGTATTTGGTAACTTGCATTCTTCAACATAAACTCAAGAATCAGCTAATAATATCATTATACCTGCATTTTAGGTGCTGGATATCTACACCGAATGCCATTTCATTGTTCCTGGAAAGGAAACCGCCCTGATACATTCTGACTTGCCACTGTGCTGGTTTCGCTACTCACCCATCTGCTGCAGTGGCATTTTGCCCATGCAGAGGACAGGGTGCCAGCTTTGGATGGGTATACTTGCCAAAAAATATAGCAGTAGAGGCATAATATGTAGGATGAAAACACGACATCATCTTCAAAGGGAGATAATGGTGGTGGTGGGCAATGCTAAATGAAGAATACATGCATCTGTGCAAGAGACCACATCTGTTGACAAATTTGAAACACAGCTACCTCAACTTGCAAAATTCATTTGTTTTTGGAGAAAGAGGAGTACACTCATGCTAAGCAATGTACCTTACAGTGGTTCCCAGTGTCTCACAAATTCAGAGGACAGTCAGGCACTTCAGACATTACACAGGCAAAATTGCCAGTATCCGGGAGCCTCTTGTCTAATTAGACCTGCCGGGCTTGTCCAGTATGTTAATTTTGTCCTGGAAGGGACAGCTGATACCCAGGACAGCTGGCTATTCCAGCTGGAGCCTACCTCAGTTTTCACCACTATATTTGCACTTCTCCTCCTACAGTTTTGTAATGGGTAATTTTTTTTGTGCATGCAGTCATCAAAGCAGAGAATAATTGCCTGAACTCCAAAGAGCCAGGAATTAAAGCAGCCTCTGTAACAGGATTTCCCCATTCAGTTACCTAACCTTTCTGCTGTAATGAATAAACATAAGTTTGCATTTTATTTAACTGCGGTCAAAACCTCCTGCAAAGCAGACTGGGGTTGCTTGGCATTGCAGGCGTGAGCACGTTGCATGAGCACAGGCTTGTGCACCACATTTTGCTAAACTCCCTGGGTGAGAGGTGGTGCTGGTCCTGGGGCCAGTAGGACATTGTTCACCACACGAGTAGAACGCTCAAAACACAGCAATGTCTTATGACTTGTACTTTGGGAGAAATTTGCCATCAGAATCTCATCTAGGTTCCAGTATTGTTGGCATTCAACTATGCCTATGCATTAAAATCTGCCTTTTCAACACCTGCCTTGTGACTCTAGACAATATCACAGAATCACAGAATCACAGAATGTCAGTGATTGGAAGGGACCTGGAAAGCTCATCCAGTGCAATCCCCCCATGGAGCAGGAACACCCAGATGAGGTTACACAGGAAGGTGTCCAGGCAGGTTTCTATGTCTGCAGAGAAGGAGACTCCACAACCTCCCTGGGCAGCCTGGTCCAGGCTCTGCCACCCTCACCAGGAAGAAGTTTCTTCTCATATTTAAGTGGAACTTCCTGTTGTTCCAGTTTGTACCCATTGCCCCTTGTCCTATCATTGGTTGTCACTGAGAAGAGCTTGGTTCCATCCTCCAATATGAAAGTTGTTTCTGAAATAAAAGCCATGGAGTGGCCTGTGATTTGAGCCAGGGGCCATTGACTTCGTGTAGCTCTTTGTGGAGCTATAAAGTCACAGTCATGTCAGAGCAGGTAACATCAAGACTCACAGGGATAAATAAGGCATCGATGACCTGTTCAGGCTGTGAAAATAAGGTGCAAAATTTTGCTAGGAGATTTCTCTCAATTTTTTCCACTTTTCCAGAGACCTTAGCTAGTGTATTTAGATTCAAGTGACTTTTACAAGCTCAACTGGCTTTCGACTGAAAATATATTATTGCAGAAAATCACTGGAAAGTTGAGAAAAAAAGATTTAAAGTTCATTTCATTAACTAGTATGCCACTCCATGGTGTGGTGTGAGCTTTTTGATTAACCTGTATTAGTTACAAGTAGAGGTGGTGAGACTGCTTCTATTTCAACAGAATTGTGATAAGTTTTATTATTAAACTGGAGTTTGTTTATTTTTCTGTCGTTAAAAACATTTGTTTTTCAGGGGACAGAAAGCAGAACTGCAATAAAAATGCCCATTAAAAAACAAAACAAACACCAAAACCAAAAAAACAACAAAAAACCTTGGAAAAGGACAGTGTTGTGTGTCACATTATTTTGTTTTGTTCAGAAAATGTCAGGAAAAGAACCTTTGAAGCCCCTCATGGTTATTACATCATCCTATTTTCCTAGTCCTGCTTGATTCCATGCTTGCTGTGGCAGTTGCTGGTGGGGACATTTTGGCAGAAGGATCTTCTCACATCCCCAGCCCTTTTTGTCTGCATCCCTTCTCCTTGACAGATACGTTGTGTTTTTATGCTCTCTAACCAGGTTGAAATGATTTTGATCATTTACTTTGACTCAGATCACATCAGATTACATCTCCCAAGGGTGAGGGAAGGTACGCAGTGGAGTGATGTGGCCTTTTGTGTAAATGTGAAGGAAGCTCTTTCTCCTCAAAAATCTCTGCATTGTGTTTTTATTGCATCTCAAACAAGTGTGTCCTAATTCATCACTGGTATGCTCAAGCACTATGCTAATACCAGGTGCAATCAGGTTTCAAAAGTACTTGCCGTTCAAAAGGCATCTTACAGAGTCTGAAAGTTTTTCATCTGTCAGAGCTGATTTAGCACTTGCTAGAAAAAGTAGATTAAAAACCTGAGAACTCCAGCATATGCTGGTACTCAGGCATCCATGTCACTGAGAAGTTGTCACAGGGCTCCCTTTGCACCCAGAATTCTGGGGTTTGTAAAGTAACATCACAGACTCATAGTTAATTTGTGGAAGACAATTCGGGTTTTAAGTTAATTTAGAGAAAATTAAACCCATGACAAAAGAGATTATTCTGTCACATTTGAAACATGGATGAATCTTGTTTTTTAATGGTTACAGTCTGCCATCATGACATGAGCTAAGAAGACATTGAAGCATTAGCTAAAAACCAAATGTGATTTAGAAAACTATTCAAGGTTATGAATTTCAACAACCGAAAATTTTTAATGACAGTTTATCATAACAAAACAATATACAAATACATTGGATCTACACAGCTGTGCTTTCTGTGAGCATTGAAAAAAATATTCTCTCTTTTACCAAATTCAAGAGTAAGTTAATTTCACTTTCTCAGTTTTAAAAGAAATAGCACAAAAAACATTTGGTCATGCTCACAAAACAGTACCACATAATCCAATTATTTGTTCAAGAAATTGTTGGAGTCACTACCCCAATGCTTTATTATCATGCAGCTGTTGTCACTGACAGATATACATTGGGGGGCAGGAGAACGACATTCACACTATAGACTGACCTTGGCACAGTATATGCTAATGTCCCTGGAATTTGCAAGCTTATAAATTAGTCTATATATTTAATTCTTTCTAGGTTTATATGAGCATATTTTCCAGGATATTTATTTATAAGTTGAACTCCCAAGTTAAGAAAAGCATTCAACATGCTGTTTTCAAAAAATAAAACTATGAAATAAAAAATGCATATAGAAATTTATGTAGATACATAACCCACCCATGGCCATTTAGATATAAGACTCCTAAACAGCCACTTATTATTAGCATTCAGAAATTATAAATTAATTTTGTGTGCATCTTAAGAATATCTTCACAAATTATTTAAATTAAAAACGCAAATCACCATCATTGACATGGTAGAATTGGAATAATATTGTAACTAAATGTAACTGTCTGTTGAAGGAGTAAATTTGTTACACATACTATACATAATAATACATATTCATATGATTCAGATACTTAGTGTTATTTTCTGTCTCAGTTATTGAGAGGTTGTTTTCTTGTACCCACATTGTAACGATGAAAAGATCATATGCCTTGACATTTCATATTTTCATCTGTAGACTGGGTAGTGGTGAGAGAAAGCAGTGATATAAGCAGTTCCTATCACTTAATGTCAGAAAGTGAGGAAACAGTAATAAAAGAATAACACTCAAAGGCATGTATATCTGAGCATCATCCACAGCTGCTGACTTAGAGCTCTGTCTCCATATAATTAATTGTATCTGTGTTGGGTGCACTGGACCCCCAGTCAAATCAGAGCAGCGTGTTCAGGCTCCACAGGAGGGAAAGGCCGGAGCTGTAGCTGGGCCCAGAACTTTACTTTTGGGAAACCCCCAAGGAAGCAGAACAGACACTGAACCCCAATGAGTTTTGGGTGCAGGGGGTGTCACGCAGACCTGTCCCGCTGTCTGTGATTTGACTACAAACAACCACTTTATTCCATAAATCTGACAGCCTGGGGGAGCTGCTGTGAGCTCTCTGCCAAGTAAGCTGGCTGTATGGCAATGGTTTTATTTCTCACAGGTTTCATATTGATCATTTAGCTGAAGGAAATGCATACTGAATATAATGAATCATCTAGAAGTATAAAGTTGTGTGATTTTTAATATGATCTTTGCTTCATGTTACTCGGTAAGCTGGATTTGCTGAAATCTTAAGCTGTAAAGTTCTGTGCATATTTACCAAGAGCAACTACAAACTACACTGAACACTTGCAAGATAAGCGCTGTTTTGCACTTCACTGAGAAGAAAATGATTTATTCAGACAAAACATGACCTGCAAGGCCATGGGCCATAAACAGTGTCTAGAGCTGAACAAAACAGCAAGGCCATGGGCCATAAACAGTGTCTAGAGCTGAACAAAACAAAGGCCCATGTGAGAGCAGTGAAAAGGATCCAGAGAGGAGCAAGAAGCCCCCGCAGTGCAGTGTTGCTGTTGGGCTGAATCACGGCGTGAACGGTCTGTAGATACCAAAGTCTGTGTTTCTGTGCTCAGGTTGGGCCTCTGCGCAGGTCCCAGCTTAAGCCAGCCCTGCTGCTGCTCTGCTCCATTACATATACTTTTTTCTGAGAATTTTGTTACCTGACAGTCTGCCCTGCACACTGTTATCAACCCTTGCCTGAAAGTTTGCTGCTGGAGCTTTAAATCCAGACTCCAGAGCGAACAGTTATCATGAAGGGAATGCCTGAAAGTTTGCTTTTGCAAAAGGGTACAGTCATCCCCTGAGAGTTTCCCTTCAGAGCTCTAAATACAGACTCTGGAGCAAAGGGTTATCAGGCAGAGAAGAATCCTGAAAGTTTGCACCTCGACGGGTACCGGGCTCGCCTGTCTGTCTCCAGAGCTCCAAGGCACAAACTCTGGAGTGAACAGTTGTCAGGGAGGGAAGAAGCCTGAAAGTTTTCTTTGTGAACAGATACAGGCTCCTGGAGAGCAGGTCAGCAGCATTCAGCTTGGCGTATTTCCCCCATGCAGTAAACAATAGAGTGAAACGGCCACCGAACTCAAAATTTTAAGTCGCACTTCTCTTTGAGAAATCTAAACGTTGTTCTGCAGTGAGCAGAACAGAACCCTAAATTACTCCCTTGTGACAGTGTCTTACAAAGGTATAAAGGTCTTTGGTCTACAAAATCATCAACAGTTTCTGATTAAATAGAATATCTCAGTTACAATAGCTGTAATGCATTACAGTTAAAAAAAAAAAAAAAAGAAAAAGAAGCCTTTGCTATAAAAAATAGCTTAGTTGTACTGGAAAATCTGTTCATGTATGGATCACAGGATGTACCATTAGGGTTTTATCAGGTCATTGTCCCAGGCTTAAGCAGTTGCTGATGAACATGCACAGGTTCAAATAGTATATGAATTTGTACCAGGCCAGATGTGGTATCATTTCTGTGGTTCAAGTGAATAGCAGAGCATATTAGTTCCATATATACCACATGGTTTAAGGTTTTAAATTGTTCTTCATTGAGTAGATGAGGAAAGAAAAGAAAGAGAATATATTTTTGCTTTTTTTTCTTCCTTTTAGTATCCATAATCTTAAATGCTGGAAAAATATACATATGGGAGGGAGCAGTCTGATGCTAAATTTTGAAGTTTCAGTCATTTGTGACTGGAATCTCCCTCCCTTATTCGTTAATAGTTTGTGTCTTACCTTGAAAGAAATGTGAAAGAAAACAAAGGTCATATCAGCAGTTACTGTAAATGATCATAAATCCTTCAGAATTCATTGAGATTCACTCTTTTACAACATCTGACAATTTCTCCCATCTCTGTACGCAGACTAATGTACTGCTCAAGAGGAATATTAATCAGGGACAGAAAATCTGACCCTCTTTATTCAGTGCATAGAATAGTAAAAGTGTAACTACCAAACTGTAATCAGTGGAGAGGAGAATGACAAGAGATTGGGGTCAAGCTGATCTGCTGATGCCTGTTAAGGTTGTCTGGTATAAAGAGAATCTACTTTTTTTTTTTTTTTTCTTTTGATTCTCAAAGCCTTCAATATTATCAAGAGATATTTACTGACCCAGAGAACTGAATGTATTGATGGTCTGGTAATGAACACTTTGAGCAATTACGACTGACAATAACAGCAAAATTAAAACAATCTATTGCAAATGTTTGAGATTACCGTTTAGCCAACTGCTTAAAAATGTGGTAGTTTCATGAGAAACCCTGGCAACCTACTGCAAATTTGTGTTCTTTTTCTGAACAATTACCATGTCTCCAGATGCAAGGATGATTCATTTGCAAAGTCCACTACCTTCATCTTGCAAAGCTCCTAAATCCCACTCACATCACCCAGATTCCTGGAACAAGAGCCTATCATTTCATCGTAGTATGTTAAGTTACCTGCAATTTCCTCATCACCAAGTCTATTCGTTTGCTGAGCAGCCTTTATATCTATAGGTAAGAATAGCATTAAACATGAGATCCACTGATATTTTCATCCTCCTACACTTATTTTGCAGCAGTGCCCTAGGCTTCACAATAACTTCCAGTTCTGAAGATCCCTGTTGCACACTATTATTTGTAAACCATTAAAGTGTACAGCAGCTAATGCTCTTACATATTATTCAGCAGGCCGGACCTTCATTGCATCATGCTGTATGCAAGAAAAAGAGGAAAGTATAAATGCAGAACAAAAAGAGAAATAGTAATACTCTGTATTGTCTCTCATTCAAAGGAGAATCTTTGCTTTTTGGAACTGTAGTTGAAAGCTGATAAAGAATTTAGAAATACATCTCGTGGAGTCAGAAAATAATCTATGCTAGAAGGGACTTCTGGCAGTCATCCAGTCCAATCCTCTGCTCAAAACAAGTCTAATTAAGTGAGATGCTCAGGGACTCATCCAGTAGAGTCTCTCTCACCTTCAAGGATGGAATTCCCTTGTATGAGTCTTTTTCTGCCTTTCCCCTAAAGTTGTTCTGGTCAGTGTTGGCTGGGCTGCGTAAATATGCAATTTTGCTGATACAAACAGGGTATGTGTTGTCCTAAAGGAGTCGTCCAGTGGCCACTCTGCATCCCCATGTGTACAGAAAATAAACAAAAATCAGCATCCATGGCTGTCCTTTCTCTGAAGATTTGACACTGCAGAAGCAGAAGCTATTCCTGGGCACAGTCACACGAGCTCACCCATGAACCCACTGCTCAATTCGGTGTTTGCTCTGCAAACACTGCTTTACGTAGGGTCCTTCTATCATGCAGCTTGAAGCTGCTCATTATGGACATTTGGCATATGTCACAAAAAGATAAAATTTCCATAAGAAATAGGAGCAGCAAGAAATGTCATTTTTCACATTATCTTGCAGCAGCAAGAAAAATAGAACTTCCCTAAGTCCTCATTTCAGAATGCCCTTGAGGAATATATTTCTGTGTTTGTGAATAAAGACTTAGGAACGTATCACAAACAACCATGTGTGAGCATTCCCTTTATGGCCAAAAAGGGATATTCATGAAAGCCAAATGGTCACAGAGGCACACAAATCTTACCACGAGACCGTTCCTTTGCCAGGCTTTCCTTTATGTCCATGAATACAGATGATTTGGGATTCATTAAATAAAAGTACTACACACACTCAGTTTGGTCTTCTGCTTTTAAGAAGCTATATAACTGACAAAGCTTTCAGAATAAAACAACTTGTAATTAAAGAGAAAGTATGAATACATTATGGAAATTAAAAAATCTAATTACATGTTAATAAAGTGTGGACAAGCATCTTGGGGAATCCCTATTCAATCTAGCCCAAAAATGACAAATAACACATACAGGAAAGTATAGGGTTATTAACTACCTCATGAAAGCATTCTTAGAAATTACTAATTCCCTGTAATTATTTTAATTGAACCAGTTTTTCAAAGTATTCGGCACCCATCCAACAACAATAGAAAGCAGCAGGTGTGCCTAAAATCATGCCTAAAAATTGAGGCTCAGGACCTAAATCAAAACCCATCAAAGTTAACACAAACCCCCTCTTTGACTTCATTTAGCTTTGACAGAGCCCAGAAGTCAAAACGGTCTCCCTATGAGCGGAAAACTTTTGCAAGCATGTGGTTGCTACTGCATTTTAGGGGCTTCGTGATGTGTTCTGAAGAGGGATGAAAAAAGGGTACCCCACCCCAGTATACATGTGTTGTATACACAGGGAAATACACGGTCATTCATAAAATACATACTTATTGTATGGAAGAAATATACTGGGTAATCAAAAGAAATTCTGGGAAATTTATTTCAAATTCCTGGTCTACACATGTAAATTTTTCTTAAAATTCTAATGGTGATGGATTTGCTGTAGAAGCACTAGTTCCCAAAATAATGATAGGAATTAGTTCTTTATTTTTTAAATAACTACAGTAAGACAGAAATTCACCTTGTTTCTGGAATGATCTTTTCCAAAATGGAGCTACTGTGAGCCATTTCCGTTGTTATAGATCTCACATATCAGCCAAAAGAGAATAGGAAGGCTGTCATTTCCTTAATATATGGTTAGAATTCAGTTATGAAATGTATTAAAGAGAACCATTCCTCAGGTGAATAAAGGATTTTGACAAGACTGTCCTGTTGGAAGGATACTCAATCACCAGAATTATCTTTAGTATAATGACCCACCCAGGGATAAAACCACATTTCTAAAATGTCAGTTCATTTTATAATGCCTAGATGGGTAATTGCAAACACTAATTATCTTTCATTCAGAACAATTTATGCTCTCTCTTGAACATTAGGCCTCTTCACTGGATTTCTTCAATCCATTTGGTGACTGGATCCCAGTTACACATCAGGCTACCCTTTTTCAAATTAATCTGCGGGGATTTAGAGACGCAGATTCCATTAAGTTAGTAGGAATCACATGACAAAACCTCATCATCCCATTTTGAAACTTTTAGTCCCACTAAAAGAGTAGAGTGACAATATGGGGACTTCCCAGCAGTCAAAGTAGCTCAGAAATTTCCTAGTTGAAAAGTTCTGTTGGAAATAATAATTACTGGTTTTCTTGCTTTATCTCTGCAGTGTTGTAATGGACCTAGATACTTGTGTAATCTGTTCTTCTGTAAATTGTTGTAACGGACTCTTACAGAAAAAAATGTCACCCTCCTTAATGACCTCTAAGTGCAGAGAAACATGCCCAAAATCCCAGGAGCAGGCACACCAGGAACTTGGGACAAGTACCCCAGCCTTAGCAATGGGATTTTTTATCATTTTATCCCTAAAATTGTTTACATGGAATCAGTGAAGCAGAGTTTAACATCAGCGGAAGGATCAATGAGGCTTGTAGACAAAACCTGCTCCCATGCTTTGAAGTCCAGCCCATGGAGAGCTGCTCAGCCCAGCTCTTCTGAGAAGGGAGCCCCACTGTTTTACACAGAAATCAGTTGTGACCAATTCTATCAGTTCAGTCACTCCAAACTCTTGCACAATATTTTCAAGTTTTAACCTACCTCCCAAGGTAGCTGATAGTAGGAAATGTGTCCCATATTTCTTGATAAGGTTTTCTGTGATCTGTTGAAGGCTCGGGCGGCGTCCGAGTAGCCTTATGTTACGGAAGAATTCAGGGGCAAGTGGCAGTGGGGAGCCAAGGAAATTTCTTCTTTCAACAGCAAGATTGTTTACTTTCCAGCGGCCGAACTCTCTGCAAAACAAAGCAATTCTCATTCAGAAATATGTCATTCAGACAAATGTTCTTCATTTGCAAACACTCTGCTCTGTTGACTAGCTGGGGGCGACTAGTTGGGTATTACAACAGGCCTTGACAGTGATACTCTGTCATGTGTTACAGGCACAGGACAAGAAATGAGTGTTATTTATTAGAAGTGGAGACACAACTCCATAACAAAATCATTGTTCAGAAAAAAATAAATAAAAAATAAGCCACTTAGGATGCTGCTGTTCCTATTGTTTCTCTTTGGTCCCTATGTGAATACAGACCCAGGACAAACAGATTTGCTAGAAACTGAAACTAACGTCATAATTTCAAAAAATTTGGACTAAATAAAACAAGTATTTTCATTAGTACAAGACAAATTAAAAAAAAAAAAAAAAAACAAAAAAAAAATTAATGAAACAGGCCGTGATTTTTGCTGTTTGATGACAAGCCACTTAGGCACATAGCAGACTAATTTGAACAATTTAGAGAAACACGATCACACCACTTTTGACCTTACTATGATATTTCTGTTTTTCTGTACTTTTGGCCCCCACTTTGAGGAAATATTCATATAGTAGTCCTGATTCCTAAAAGCAGATAAATAGAACTGAAAAGCTGTAGGAGACGTGTCCCCTTCCCCTCTCCAAAATAAATCAATTATATCAGGGAAAACAAACAAGTCAGTTACACAGAAATAAACACCTCTTTTATTCATTTAGTTACTAATTAAGACGCCAGATAATTAGTGGAACCACTCAGTGTCCTCAAAATCTAGCCAAGATACACAGCATTTGCTTTTGCAAAGTTCAGGAATAACTGTTTGGGTTACAGACTAGAGTACTGTGAGAATTAAGTCCAAGGCAACCTAGAAGCTGCAGTTTAGCTGCCACTTCATTGAGTTGTTTGTATAGCTATGTCAATTAAGATTTCCCTTAGATAAGATTGTAGAAAAGCAAACAAATTAGAGAAAGAAAGATCCTGCTGAAAGATCCTTGAAAGATCCTGCTGGAGGTCCCAGTTAAATATAGCACAATATTAATTTACAGAAGGCAAAAATCAAGAATGCATCAAGAAACTAATATTTGAGGGGTATCACAGCAGCTGCCCTGGCTGAATGACTGGGATAAGCTACATAACAAACAGAATCACGGAATCAGAGAATACCAGATTGGAAGAGACCACAAAGATCATCTGGTCCAACCTTTCTTAACACAATCAACACTAATATTTTTTAGTACTTTTAAGTCCACAACTATTAGTAGAGCCAAGACAAATACATTCTTACATTGTCCTAACACATTCCAGCATCCTCCTGTTTCTCTTGCAGATCCAGTCAGCCTTAACCCCGGTCTAGCTCAGATTTACACATGTAATAGGTGACAATTTGGTGCAGCTCCTGTGAACTGCCTTTCCTCTCAGATTTACACATGTAATAGGTGACAATTTGGTGCAGCTCCTGTGAACTGCCTTTCCTCTCAGACACACTCTTGCGGATCCTATTTTTTATCAAAAAGTAATCGGAAGAATTATAGTAGAAACAGCTTTATGCAACTTACCAGAAATGTAATGCAATTTACCAGTCTTAAGACTCTAGACATTATTGGTATGCTAAATTAGCATTAAGTTTTAAAGTTTTCTCTCACAAATTTACTTTCCTTTTAACAAGCTATGAAGCCAATAACCTCTTTTCTTGCTTTTACTTTTTTTTTTTTTTTTTTTTCCAGCTTTTATGGAACTACTGTATATTAGTAGAAAGAGATGAGAAAAATTACAAACATTTTTTATCTCTAAAATGAAAAAATATTCGTTGGGCATATTGACCACATCAATGTAAACACTAAAAACTGCTCTGTAAATGTACTTCTCAAGTGAAAGACACAAACAAGAAAACCAGTTTTTTATTTAAATTTTCTGCTTTCTGTGCATATTTGAGTGGTTTGTCTGTCTGTTTGTTTGTTTTTTAATTTGAATACATCAGAAAATATAGGTCAGTTGTAGTGCCTGAACAGGCCATCAAGACATAATTGCTTTGACAGCAAGAAAAGAATACAAGCTTTAGAATGTAAAATATTAATTTTATACCTTGGTGAAGTATTTTCTTCTAAACTTACTATCAGACTAATTGTCTGTATCAAAACTGAGGATCAAAGACAAGAATGCCAGAAAAGTTGCAATTCTTATAAAAGCTGGTTTGCTGCTACTCTTTACGTGATTTTCATTGTCAGAGTTTTTAAGGACAGAGACCACCATAATCCTCTTGTCTGCTCCCTTTTTGATACAAAGGAATATCACCAAATGACTCTTGCTGCTTATGTTTCCCAGAAAAACATCTAATCCTGACTTAAAAGCTGATGCTGAAGATTTCTCAGAATTTCTCAACAATCTGTTATAGTATTTAACTACAGAGAATGCATTTTCTTTTCAATTTGAACATTGCCAATTTCAGTTTCCAATTTTTGGAGCTTTTAATGCACAGATGCAGATTAAAATTCTTTGTAAATACTAGGTACATTCTGTGTAACTAATTACAGCTCTTGTCTGAACCTCCTCTTACTCTTCAGCTAAGTTGATTGCCTTCTTTTTTGTTTCTTTCTGAACGGTGATTTCAGATTATACATTTTACAGCTCTTCTCCAAAAGCGGCAAATGATTTCTTGGAAGAGTAAGCCTCGAAATGATGGTCTCATCCCTACCAAATTCAGAAGTATTTGCAAGTCAAGGTCCTCCTGTTCTACCACAAGTCCTTTATTTACTGAATCCAGCAACTGAGTTCTTCTAGCACTACGAGCAATTTATTTGACTTAGTTAAGGAAACTTGAGTTCCTTCCACGGTTTTTGCTATGGAAAGATTATTTTGCCTTATCACTGTTACAAAGTGAGGAAGCAGACTAATGATTTTGTAAAAGTTTTAGCTTCTTTTTTGATTCAGAGCATATCAGTGGAAACAAATCTTGATGCAGCAAGTAATCATTCCTTGACATTCACTGCTGAGGAAGCTGAGGATTAGAATATGGAAGCTGGATTTTTTTTGTTTTCAAATATGACAGTTTTATAACTCTGCCACAGGATGAGCTGAAGCTTTTAGAGAGCATACAAACCAGCTTTCATATTTTTCTGAAGTCTTTCTTAAATGAAGTGATCTAGAATACGGAGAGACGAAGACCTAAACCCTCTGGGAGAGATAAGAGGAAGCTTCATCTCTGGAGATACAAGAGTGACCCAGGACACCAAAGCTGAGCTACCTGGCTGCAGGAGCAGTGACACCTAGATGAGGACAAGCAAGAAATGACTAGCAGCTTCTCCAGCAGGAAACCTGAGGAAAGATTTCAGACTTTCAGAAATTTCACTATAAGTAAAATAATATCCTTATGTTTTTTTCAATATATATAAATACATATAAATTACATATAAATATGTATTTTATATCGATGTATATATATGTTCCATTTCTTCACTTGATCTCACCATTCTCTCCTATTTCCTTCTCTCCTCTCTTATCACACAGTAAAGCTCAGCCTTTATTTATTTGTTTTTCTTGCAGTCATTCTCTCTAACACAAACTCTTCAGCCCTCAAACGATTTTTGTACCAAATGTGCATTATTCTCCTTTAGAAATCACGTTCCTGTCCACCGCCAAAGGCAGACTAGCAGGCCTGACAGAGTTAATGATCTTCTTCTTAGTAGAGAAAATACTGTCTTCCGAAGTCACTGGAGTACCATTCATCAGAAGAACACCTCCCACAGAACGGCATAGTATCAGTGCTGGCTGCTGGACAAGAAAACCAATTATGCTCTGAATACAAACACTAGAGGTATTAGAAGCTTATTCTTTCCTCCTCTACCTCTTCTTCTACCATGCAAGAGCCAAGACGAGCAGCTGTCATGGTGCTATCAAGAACCTAAGATTTAATAGCAGGCGGTACCCCCTGAGCTGCCCATCTATTTCCAGCCCGGACAACATGTTAACCATTGGACAGAGTGCTTTAATGTTCAGTGCAAAGCCTGCTGTTGAGAAGGATGATGGCTTTGAGTTCCTGGGCTTGTACAAGAGAGAGGAAATAAGTCAGTCTGGCTCCTAGGGTGAAGCCTATAACGAACCGGGTTATTATCGTAAGTAGTGCCAGCGGCCATGGGCAGCATTCTCACCATCTTCTTAGATATCAGAACTGTGGATTTGTATGTCCTACCAAAAATCTGTTTCCTGGCTGGTTGGCTAACACATGCAAGAGCCCTGAAGCCCAGCAGTGCCAATTCTGATCAGCTGCACCTCGTGCATGCCACCGCTTCTGTCTGCTGAATGAACGTTCTACTTGGACAAAGTTAAAATACATTTTTTATTTCCACACTATTTCTTCTATTATTTGTTACTATTTCTTGTTTGTGTTGCTCTGCTATGACATTCAGAGTGATGAATAATTAAACACCCCTTAGTAGAGGATTGTACAAGTCATGGACATGTTTTCATCTTGAAAGAAGCTTAAGTTGCAAGTGGGTCTGAAAGTCATTCTAGGGCAGCAGGCCAACAAGGGCTGTCAATGTCTCTTTTGAATTTCATGCCATAGATTTTTTTTTTTTTCAAATATGTGTATAAATTATACATTTTCTTTTATCACTGTATTCATTTCAATACATTTAAAACTTTATGGTATGGGGAGATATAGTGAAAGCTCTATATAAAACAACTAGTTGAAGGAAATTTTTTAAAAAAGCAATTGTACACTAAAACTGTAGCGTGCAAAAGATTTGAATGGGAATATAGTCTCTGCTATTGCAGATAATTAAGTCAGAATCTACAAAGAGATTTACACTGAGTCTGATGGATTCTTCTTAACTACAACAGTCTCTCCTAAGGTCAACTATACACAAAATTGAGCCCAGGCAAAATTAGCAATGTTGGGTCTCATTGTAAGCAACTTACATGTTTTATAAAATAATATTAGTACTGGCAAGCATGAATATTAATGAATACTATTGTGACATATTTTAGAAAGCATGCTCAGAAAACAAATTTCACACCATTTTTAGTAATAAAGAGCTCATCTATGTTCCTTTCTCTTAATGTCTTCTAAATGAGACAGCTTATCTCTTGGATGGTGAGATGACTGCTTCAAATGGGCTGGAATGGCGGTGGGAAGCTGAAGCCAACGTTTCCCATGCAGCTGCAAGTGAATCTGTTGGCAGAACAGCTCCATGGGAGAATATACAGTGTTTTTCTCCACCTATCTTCTTAAAAAGCCTCGGGATTTCTTAATGCCTGAGGCCATAGCTTGAATAAGGCCAAGATTATATAAAATGGCACTACTACTGTCTTGAACTTCAGAAGAAAAAGGTCAAGGAAACATTATCATGCTCGTGATTCACATCACACACTGATCTGTGACTGAGGCTCGTGTCAGCTGCACAGGCACAAACCAGCTCAACTACCTGGCTCTGATCAGGGTTGTAACACTGTCAATCACATTTCCTCTGTCCTGTTCACTGAAAAAGCTGTGGCCAGCTATGGCTGTTGGGTGAAATTATACACAGGCTAATTCCTCTATAGGAGATGGGCTCAGAGTGGATTGTACATACACCACTTGGTGTCAAACTACACCATGTTCCTACAGATTCTATAAAAGAGGATACAGAATCACAGAATCGACTGGGTTGGAAAAGACCTCAGAGATCATCGAGTCCAACCCTTGGTCCAACTCTAGTCCGTTTACTAGATCATGGCACTAAGTGCCATGTCCAATCTCAGTTTAAAAACCTCTAGGGACGGCGAGTCCACTACCTCCCTGGGCAGGCCATTCCAATGTCTGACCACTCTCTCTGTAAAGAATTTCTTTCTAATATCCAGCCTAAATTTCCCCTGGCAGAGTTGAAGCCCATGCCCCCTTGTCCTATTGCTAACTGCCTGGGAGAAGAGACCAATCCCCACCTGGCTAGAACTTCCCTTCAGGTAGTTATAGAGAGTGATGAGGTCACCTCTAAGCCTCCTCTTCTCTAGACTAAACAAGCCCAGCTCCCTCAGCCTCTCCTCATAGGTCTTATGTTCAAGTCCCTTCACCAGTCGTGTTGCTCTTCTCTGAACCCGCTCCAGCACTTCAATGTCTTTCCTGAACTGAGGGGCCCAGAACTGAACACAATACTCCAGGTGTGGCCTCACCAATGCAGAGTACAGGGGAAGGATCACTTCCCTTGTCCTGCTGACCACGCTATTCTTGATACAGGACAGGATACCATTGGCCTTCTTGGCCACCTGGGCACACTGCTGGCTCATGTTGAGCTTCCTGTCAATTAGTACCCCCAGGTCCCTTTCTGCCTGACTGCTCTCCAGCCACTCTGCGCCCAGCCTGTAGCGCTTCAGGGGGTTGTTGTGACCAAAGTGCAGCACCCGGCACTTGGCCTTATTGAACTTCATCCCATTGGAATCAGCCCATTTTTCCAGTCTATCCAGATCCCTCTGCAGAGCCCTCCTGCCTTCCAGCAGGTCAACACTCCCTCCCAACTTGGTGTCATCAGCAAATTTGCTGATGATGGTCTCAATCCCCTCATCTAAATCGTCAATAAAGATGTTAAACAGAACTGGACCCAACCCTGACCCCTGGGGAACACCACTAGTGACTGGCCGCCAGCTGGATGCAGCCCCATTGACCAGCACTCTCTGGGCCCGGCCCTCCAGCCGGTTCTTAACCCAGCATAGAGTACACTTGTCCAAGCCATGGGCTACCAGCTTTTGCAAGAGTATATTATGGGAGACAGTGTCAAAGGCCATAGCAGCAATGTCCTGTTACTTTGCAGCTACCTATTAGCGGTTCTATGACAGTAACAGAGAAGTAAGGAAAATATTTTCTAGAAGAAAATTGGCTTTTAAAGAGAAGATTCACTCACGTGTGGACAGAAGCAGAATCAGGTAACAGCGAAGGTTAATAATCTATGTAGTTTGTCAGGTGAAAAAATTCTCATTACCAGCACAGGTCATAGAACTTTTGATGTTTATTAAAATCAGCTCAGTGATGGAGAATCTGACACAACCTTTCCTAAACATTTGATACAGTTGATTTTTACTATTCAAGGTGAAGACAAAGGGAATTAGTCATATCTTGACTGAGCAGCCTTCTGAAAATATCTACAGTTGTATAGAAACAAGATAATAGGGACAAACACTGCAACATGGGCAAGGTAAACATAACAGCTTCACTTGATGGGAAGAAGCAGAAGGGCCTGATTGTATACAACACATCTTATAGAATCATATAATAGTTTGGGTTGGAAGAGACCTTCAAAGCTCTTCACCAGCTCAGGTTGCTCAGAGCCCTGTCCAGCCTGGCTTGGGATGTCTCCAGGGATGGTTCATCCACCACCTCTTTGGGCAACCTGGGCCAGGATCTCACCACCCTGTGTCAAAAATTTCTTCTTCATGTTCAGCCTGAGCCCCTCTCTTTTAGTTTAAAACCATCACCCCTTGCTCTATCACAACAGGCCCTGATAAAAAGTCTGTCCCCCTCTTTCTTATTGACCAATTTTAAGTATGGAAAGGCCACACTAAGGTCTCCCCAGTCTCTCTCTTTTCCAGTTGAACACCCCAACTCTCTCAGCCTGTCCTCCCAGCAGAGCTGTTCCAGCCTCAGATCAACTCTGTGGCTCCTCTGGCCCCTCTCCAGCAGCTCCATGTGTGTCCTGTGCTGAGGACCCAGGGCTGGACCAGCACTGCAGGGGCATCTCACAGGAGCAGAGCAGAGGGAGACAATTATTTATGTCTCTTAAAATTGTCAATTATCCAGGCATGCTGATAGAAAAGAAAAAAATTCAAGCTATAATAAGCTCCTTTTAAAGGTATTTCCCATTAGCTGAAATGGAAAGTATTTCTTCATTAACTATATCCTCATAAATGGCTGGCGTTTTTCCAAAGCCTAAACGGAAATGTTTGTTGAACATGTATGTATTTTCCTTATTAATGTATATATTTATACTGGTTTTCACCTTACAAAAAATGAGCACTATCATTAGCATTTCTTTTCCTCTTAGTATATTATACTTTTGAAAGATCCTAGTAACATTTTTGCCTTTCTATGCCTTTTTCATCGTATCAGTTTCCCAGCACTTGAAAATCTGCTTTCAGAACTTTAATTCATTACTATCAGCTTCACTTTCTTCTTGCATTTTGAATATGAAATATGTAGAAATCTAGAAACAAATTTTAATTGAAAATATATACACTATATATTTAAAATGTACTTAGATGCATTTATTATGACCAATCACAGATTATTTTCCCAGATACCGTGACATAAATGTTTTGAGACATCTCACCTGTCATGAATATCAGAAGGTTTACTACACAAGAGCAAGAAAAGTGGCTTTCCTTTTGTCCATGTCTGATAGACATTCATCCTCTGCAATATGTGTACCAAAAAAATCCTAATGAAATCTGAGAGTGAATTATTGCTGTGTCTTTTCTTGTGGCTTTGATTTTTTAGTGTGTGATATCCTTCCAAACACACTTGTGAGCATTCATTCAGAGCCTCACTGTTCATGTATTTAGCTGTACCTTAGCTGAAGCTCAATCAGCCGAGCAGTATATAGGAACAGCATGAATAAATGCACTTATTAGGAACATGTGGCAAACTACACAAAAGATAAACAGCAAGACCACATGGAGTGGTTCATCTAATGATGAGAAACTGGTGAATTAGTTTGTAAAATTGCACCAGTTTGCACAGAATTTTAAGATTAATTAAATTCCAAACAAATAATTAAGTATGGGTACATATGATAACAATGAGTCACAGAGAGCAGCTGGAAATGGAGAATTCCTAGGAAAACCTACTCTTATCTCTACTGCATCTCAAATGGAGAATGACTGGGATATTTGGGGGGTGAATCTTACTGTCTGAGTAAACAGAACATAGATTTTGCAGCTTTTCTATATTTCTGTTTTTTGATTATTCAGATGTTCTCAGGCCAGCACATGTTCTTTCCTATATTAATGGCAATAACGATATCGATTTACAGCCTGCTGGGTAAGACAATGGCATTTTTGGAGTCACAAGTAGTTGTCCGTGAAATTAACTGTGAAAAGTCCAGGTCACCATTCATTTTCTTTGGTTTATATATTTGTTCTTCCCTGTAAGAAGTACTGATATTATGGTTTGTCACATGTCCTAGAGGGGTAAGGAGACCATTCACCAACTTGACAGTATCTAACACCTTGTAACTGCATTGCTCAGATGGATCCAGCCCTTACACAGTCCTAGAAAGCTCAAAACATCTTTTTTTCCCTGTTCATATCTGCCCATAGGAGTCATTTGTTATGTAGGCAAAAGGTTTTGTAAAATGGTGCATTCACTTAGACTTACAGAAGACTAATGGAATAAAAAAATTCCTCTGACTTGAAGATTCTTGCATTTCTTTCAATTTATTTTCAACTGTTATGAAAGCCGATATTATCTAGATTTCAATGTGATGAAAAGGTATGGATTTAAGTTTTTAAATATAATATAAAAACTGTTTCCTATGTTTTCCACAATGCATAGATTACCTTCACTCTCCCAAAAGATTTTTGGAGAAGCACCTATCTTACCAATAGATAAAACAGTGGTTAAGCTTTAAAATCGAGAAGTCTGTCTCAGAGAAGAGTTTTCTCATACAATCAGGAGAAGAGTTATGAGGAAGAGAAGCAGAAAGGTATATTTGCAGTCTTTTTCTAACCTTAAGAGCCAATAGTTATCATGGTCTTGTTCCTGTAGTTGATTGTACCTGAACAAAACCTAATAACTCTGGAATTTTATAAGAAAATGAAACTCAGAATTCTTGGGAGCTCTCACTGAGGACGATTTCACTGATTATGGATTTCACTGTACCTGATACTGCTTCAAAATCAACAAGAAAATCACATTCTTCTTGTTCTGACTAAAATTACAAAAAGAAAAAAAAAAATAAAAAAAAGGAAACTTTATTTCCAGAGAGAAGAGAGAAAGTTGAATCTGTGGAAGTGTTTTAGTGCATGAATCAACACATGAAAATACAGTTTGTGAAGACTGAATCAGCATAAAACTCTGTTGGAGAAAATAAAACATAATAGAAGATTCGTTGGTTCACTGTTGGTGGATACTCCCAGATGAATCACAAGGGAAACACAAATGGCTAAAATTTTTCATCATTATTTGCCACAGTTAATAGTCTCAAAGTGTTTGAAACATCTGTTATTCCCTTTTTTTTTTTTTTAGTTGCTGTTTCAGAACTACAAATCGTTCTGCTGTACAGGGCAATAGAGAGGCATAGATGCAAAACCAAACTGTCATAAATAACTTAAAATTTAAAGCTAGGGCTTCTTGTTCACCCTATTTCTCATTTGGAAAACTGAGGCATAGTAAGGCTGAGGATAAAGAGTTTCTGGGCTGTTTCTGGTGTGTTACTAGTGGTCAGTATTGGCTGAGGCAAACCAAAGGCTGATATTGCTCCTGCCTGCCTGGAACTGGGAAAATGTACCTCAAATGATTGGCATCAAACAAAATATATATTCTCAATATATTCTCAAATATATACTCAAATACTGATCCAAAGCCTTGTCTACAAAGCTATACACAGTGCCTAGAATTGTTCCTTTTCCAATGAGAATGTTGCATAAACTTAATCGGTCTTCTACAGTGTAGATTATCTGGCTCATTTACTATACAATTTATACATTTATCCTTCCAAATAAAAGACTTTTTGTCTTCCATTTACTTCTACCACGCTCTTGTGGAGTGCATGCCAGAAATACTGTTAATACACACAGCACTGATAGGGGACAATTACTTAACCTGCATTTGAATTTATAAAGGTAGTTGTTTCCACCAACACTGTGGGATGACTCTGACTTGACACAAGTGTAAATCTCACAGACATATACCCAAATGTTGTTTTGATATTGTGAAATAGAACTACTACACTGTTTCTATTTGTAACAATTCACATTGTTGAAAGCAGTAGAATGTAAACCAAAATATTTTCCCCAAATTCTTTGGTGTGATATTTGTTTGTTTATTGCTTCGCTCTTGGGGGAATGTGCTGCTGATCTTCTTTGCATCTAAATGTTATCCTCCTATCTAAATGTTGTTTTTCACTGGCAGCAGGTAATGCTCAGATCTCTATCTGCACGCAACAATAAAGTCAGAGATTCTTATTCAGCATATAAAAAGGTTTAATTTTTATTCTTTACCACAACAAAGGATGCTTCTGTTTTAGCACAACTATTTGCATCAATTCCAAAGTGAATTTGAAGCTTTGGTTCATTAAAAATTGTTCTGGTGTTATTATTTTTTTTCCTAGTGGTGTAAATTACAAATATCTCTAAAGAACCAGTGAAATTACAACAGCGAGCTCAACAGAGAATCAGGGCAATAAACTTGTCAATATAGTTCCAGACTACCGAGAACTTCCTAATGCTCTTAGCTAAATAAAAATGTTGAATGGGAGTTGAGTTACTAATTTCTGCAACACAAACAATTAAACATTCAATTTATTGTCTGAAATAATAATCTATATACCTGTTACATTGTTTTCACTCTCAGTTCTTGAATGACATGGATGTAAAAGTTATGCAAGGTAGGGAAATAAACTTAGAAATGAAGTTTTCAGAACTCTAGGACTTGTATAAAACTGGGTAGGTCAGCCTGTAATACACTTCATATTATAATAAATATGTTGGAGACTTGTATGCAACTGGATCTATTCTGAAGATCAGACTACATTAAAAATACTAAGATACTTAATCCTTCTGCAGAGTCCAAATATGAGTTTTCTAAAGAAGCCTCAGGTAGAATTAAGTTCTGTTTTGAATTCTACTGTTGTAAAATATATGTATTGAGGTTGTATCATCATAAAACTTCTGTGTGTCTGCATTCATTTCATTATCCCTCATAACACCTTTATAGAATAGGGCTGAGAGGGAAAAATAAAAGTGATTGTGGAAAATTTCAAATGGGATATAAGCACCAGTGGGAGATAAAATATTATTTATAATATCATATAATTATGGTGTGCACCATAAATTTTATTTGTAATGCTATGGTAGGGATACAGATGGGGAAAGAGACACCCGACAGAGGCTGCAACAAGAACTGCAGAAGAGGGACGTATTTCACAAACAATCATCATCAGAAATGGTGGCTTGTTAGTGTGAGTGAGGTATCGTGTGAGTGCAGCTGTAACACTGGTTCATGTCTGGTCAGCTCAACAGGTCAGAACCCTCCTCTGCCTCTCCCTCTCCCTTCTCCATTTTGTTCATGAAATGGGAGTCTGAGCATACACAGGATGCTGTGTAAGATATGCAGGCCAGTTGCAATAAAGAAGATAATTAAAATTAGCAAAATATTATTTTAATATTTCATATTTCACAATTATTATTTTCATATTTCAACTTGAGGCTGATTAGCCAAAAATTTTGCATTATTAACCACAGTATAGCAACTGTGCTTAGGACCTCATTGTTCTGGCTGCTATTCTGCACCAGGTTTAAGATCATTAGGGCCTACATGAACATTACAGTATTTGCCTAGAAATGTTGCTTAGGAAGAAACAGAATGCAACATGGCTGTACAGATCTAGAAAGAGAGCCAAGATCAACTGGCTTTCCAAGCCATATGCGCAGCAGATGTGATGGTGCTTTTGTCCAGCTTCTTTGTGTAAGCAGCAATGCTGGGCAATTACTGGGGATTCTGTTATGTCCACAGTAAACTTCACTTTAGCTATCAATGTCTTGGCCAGAACTAATTCCAACCTATTGTAAAACATGCCAGCTTTGCAACACTGCCATGAACAATATCAGTGCACCTACACAGTGTGTGCTGTTTCTCAAAAAAAAAAAAAATCAAGATTACGAGTTAAATATAGTCCAGTATTTTATATATAACAAGAATATGTTACAGAAAATGAATTGTAGTTATGAAGAACGGCAATGAATCACTACAAGTCTGTCGAAGTAGGGGCCTGTGATGAGTTATAAAATCTCGTCCCTCTGGATTGCCATCTTGAGCACAGCTCAGTGTGGCAGCAAAGCAAACATCTTTACCATCTAATGGTTGCCTAGCGGCTGGTGCAAAGGGAACTCCAACTCCAGTCCTACAGTAAAGTGTGTATCTCACACATGCATTACAGGACAAAGCTCAATACTATCACTGCAACAAATAGATAATGTTAACTAGGGTTTGGTCTTCCTGTCTTAGAAAATCTAAGCAGTAGAAGAAAAAGACAGGATGGTTGAAAATGTTCTTTCACTACACTAAACACTACCTTTAAGTTGCTAGTGCATTGAGTTGGCTTGGTATAAGGCTGTTTTGTGACACGCACTGCTGCATTAGCACAAAATTCCCACAACCACCAACACCTGTAGGTATGTTTATCTTCTCTGAATAGGGCCTACTGTGGTGCAGACAGCAGTGATTCTGGATGTGTCTTTGTCAAGGTCAGAGGTGGTTACTGTACTGTACACGTGGAACAATTTTCTTCACCCTTGAACCTGGGACCAGCTGAAAGCACATCAAAGATGACAATAAATTGAGAGTAGGAAATTAGTAAAGAGCTGAACAGCACAGAAACCTCCCTTCCCTTTGACTCCTTGCCTTATTTTTCTTGTAAAAGCTGTTCACACACAAACAAATCTACAAAAACACAATCTCCCTCTCTCCCTTACACGTCAGTTACTTCTCTACCAGAAAGGAAGTGATAGAGGTGGACATTCCGCTTTTGATTTTCTGGCAAGAGTTCAAACACGGTATCATGAGACTAAAGCAAATGCTCCAACAGATAGAACAGAATTATCCTCTTGATTACTCCTGCTTTTTGCTCATCTTAAACCTGACAGTTTTGTGTGGTGGAGATTTAATTCCCCTTGCCCCAGGGTCACTGTAGATGGGTGAATAACTCTGTCTCTCCTGCAGAGGTCAGAGGCACCCACAACCAGAAAAGGTCTTTATCAAAAGGGGTTTCACCCCACTGAAACCATGGTAGAAAAAGTAGAAAAACAGGTTTCAAAAAGAAATGTGTAGCTCCCACAAGAACCCTGTGTTTCCTCACATGTATTCCTGGAAGATAGAAGAAATGTGTTATATTGAACACGTATACTGTTGTCTCTTGGGGAAAAATCTTGTCTTCACAAAGATGTCACTTCCCTTGGTACGACTGAGCTGCAGGGAAGTTCACACTGACACAGAGATCTGATGAGAATTCCAGCCTGCATCCATGGGTCTTTTCTTCCAAGGAAATTAAGGCACAGGAAGAACACATGGATATCCTAGCCTGAATGCGGATGAGACCAAAAAATACCATTGAAAGGAAGAATTAGAAAGTTGTTGTATCCAACAAGTCTGACATACTCACGGATCCTTGCATCCTTTCAGGAGAAACTTAACCCAGCAGCAGCTGCACAGGGGAGAAAAAACACTTTCTTCACCTCTTCAACCTAAATAAGATCACAAAATCCACTGCCAAATGGAGACTATTTAAATGCTAATTGGGACAGCAGGTGATTTCATTTCCTCTCTGATTTTTCCTTGAAACAGAAATAAAAAGAATTGTAGCAAACCAAACCCTTTGTTTTTGTTTTAATAAAATGCTTGATATTGTCATGACTGTTGTTGCTATGTAGTATTGCTGCATCATGTGAAAATTAACACAATTAATGAAACAGAAAGAAACTACAGGAAAAATATCCTCCACAGCTTTACATCCATGTCATACTAAAGCTAATTACCAACAAAAAGTTAAAAGTATTAAAAGGTCATAGTACTTAAAGTGGTTATAAATCAAACATTTTTCACATACATAGTAATTTTTAATCTATTTGTTCTCTCTGGTTAATAGTTTAGTGTACTTTGGCTTACGTGAGAAAAATGCATATCACAAAACTTAGGAAACATGCAAATTTTGATTCTTTACTGGAATTTTTGTAACATTTTATATATATAAATGGCACTTTTACAACATACATGAAGAGAAAATATTTTTACATAGAATAATTTACAACCTAACTGCAGGTTTTCAAAATCTTCTCCTTTGACACAGAAATTCCATCATCCCAATAACCATCATGAGGTGCAAAAAACTCTGTGCTACGCTGCCATTTGATCTATTAGTATCCATCTACAGCCCAAATAAGTTACAAAATTTTTGTGTATCTTTCCACAGGAAGAGTGATTACAGCCATTTGTCTGAATGAGGGAGTAGGAATTTAGCTCCCTTTCAAAGGCTGAGTTGTTAGTGGTGCAGTGAATCATCAAGTTAGAAGGTTTTTATATGATCCTACAGAAATTATCCTGAACCTAGTCCTCTTTAAAATTTTTATTATGGAGTAGAATGATAGAAAATATATTAATGAAATATGCAGAAGATGCTAAGCTGAGGGCTATGGCAAGTGCTTTTGGAGATTTATAGAAACCAGAGAAATGATTGAAAATCAAAGAGGTGGAATGTGATAAAAAGCAAGTTGTTATGCTCTAACAAAATACAAACAACAACAAAAAAAACCCTAAGCAAGCAGAAATATGGTAAAATATAATACATTAAAAAACACCAACACCTAAATCTGCTTGGAATTTCACTGCAAATGTGGCAGACTCCTGCAGAAAACAAGGGCATGCTGCATATGAGGACAAAATTGCTATGTCATTTTCCAGAGTTCAGCTAATATCTTGATGAGAATAGTGCCCCCAAAAGCAAGCAAGCAAAAATCTGTTTAAATCCCTTTGGAAACAACAAGGACATTAAAAAGTAAAAGAAATTCCTTATTAGGAAAGGTTGGACCTTTTGTTTTCTCAAGAGAACACAAACTTCTGCAGGACGTGACGTGAGTCTTGGTCAGTTGGCAATTCCCAGTACACAAATTAATAATAGTAGCAGGTTTTGTGCTATCCCTACAAAACAGTTCCTGAAACGTTTAGAAACATTGTCGCTGAAGGAAAATAAGAAGCTGTCAGTGAAAGAATTGGGTTTAATTATGTTTGATGCTGGGTAAGGCTCTGCCACAAGTTGACATAAGAATTTGGAATGAAAGAAATTTTGAAGTCCTAATTCTAATTGTGAAATTTCATTGATCATGTAATGAATGTTGCAGTATGCAGAGGACTTTATTCTGGTGTAGCAGAGTGGAGCTTAGTCTAGAGCTATGCTGTTGAAAATGTTGTTTTCACTGAAAATGGCAAATATGAAAGATTTACTTGCTGTTTCAGCATTTCAGTAGTTTTATTATACTTAGATAAAATGGTTTGTTTCAGTGATATTAAAATATTTCAAGGTGATTTTCTAACCAATTAGCTTTTTTGATTAATATTTTTCCAAACTAGGTATATTTTGACTTAGAGACATCAATAATATGTCCTTTTAGTTACAAAGAAGTTGTGTAATTCAAAGTTAATGTAATTTTTATCCTCATGGGGTTAAAAATAAGAAAAATAATATATATGCATTTTTTTAATTGTTATTATTATTAAGATTCTAGGCTTACTTTTAGATAACCAAGTTATCATTTAATCTCACATCGAGGAAGGGGAGAGGAAAAAATGACAGCAGATATACACATTGTCCTTCCCACATGGCCTTGCCCTCATCATCAGTTATCCCTGTGTGATCTGATGGAAACCTCAGAACAAAAAACTTAATTTTCATGAAGTGTTTTTCTTCTTCTACACTTACTCGGGTTGTGTTGTTGCATTCTACTAGTACATTTTTTCAGTAATTTCTTGAAGTGTGGCTATGTAAAGCACTGACTTTGCTTACATCATTGCTACATACTACAGTGCTGTCTTCAATGAATAATGATTATGCAAGTAATAAAAATTATTGCAAAAAGTTATGTTATTATGAAAACCTATAAGGATTATTTCAGGTGATTGTTCTGATAACAGGTAATTTTTTAGAAGTTGAATCTTTAGAAGAAACGTACACCTCTTTCAAACTGGAGGAGAATTATTTATTAGGAAACTGTATTTCCATATTTTCTGCAAAACAGCTGCGGGTCTTTAATAAACTGCAGTTGCAGTGATATCCCGCCCTTTCAGTCCTGCAGTCAGTAACTCAAATGTGCCTGTAACTCAGAGATGATCGCCGCCCTGACAGCTGGAGATAGGGTGACAAACAGCTCTTCCCGTTGAGACGCTGACATAATTGAAATGTGCTGCCAGGGGAGAACAAAAGAGAGAGCCTGGATAAGCAGCAGCAAAACCTACATGAAGGGTACAGTCCTTCCACCGCTCGGCTTTTATTAGCACAGCAGTTTAAAACTGCCCAGGTCGGCTGCGATAACTGTGATCCCCAACAGCAATTGCCGTCACGGTGGAAACAGCTTGGATTGATCTGTCATTAAACATTTACAAAGCTTACAAGCTAGCGGTAGGAGATGAAATGTGAAAACATTGTAGATGTGCTGAAGTTTACAGGAACATCCTCTTCATATCTTTTATGACAACATATTGAGAAAGTACAACTGAAATGCTATGTTAAGATTCTATTTATCTTAAATCATCTTAAGATTTTTTATCATAATATTTTTCTACTGTATTTGTTCAGCCAACAACTGGGATGAAAATGGTTTTATACGGTGGCATTGAAACCAGATCTGTATGAGAACTTATTTTCATGGGTGACTAAGCATAGTCTTCATAGATTCTTTACATCCTTAGACCTTTTGCTGTAGCACACTAAACAGCTTAATTTCTCTACCAAGTACTCTGGGATACAAAATATGTGAGTAATCACTGACTAATCACTGACCTTATGATGTTTGGGAAGGGGCTTTAGGGATTCTAGGAGCAAAATGTGTTTTAACTGAGTCATATAGCCAATGCAAATTGCACTTCTTTAAACAAAGACAATAACTTCTGGGAGCCTCAGTTTTCCCATCTGGAAAATTATAGGTATAGAGACATTTATTCCTTACACGTGGAACTCATAAGAGTTCTATTTGTAAAACATTATTCAAAGCACAATTCTGTGACACTCTGTAATCAGAAATGTCTACACTGGGAATATAATTGGTGCCTTTCTTCAACACAAGAAGAGCAGGATTTTGCAAGAAACTGCTCAGGAAGAGCATAACCTACTAAATGAAAACCAGGAATATTTGCATAGGAATCTATTCACCCACTCTTTTGTTCCTCTCATTCTCTAGAGTTCAAGACAGTGAGATTTCACATCTTACTACCTTGAGGGAACACTCGGGGTTGCCAATGTTTTTCTTCTCTTTTTGACCAGCCGCAGTCCTTCTTTATTAGCTTGACAAAGAGTGCACAGGTAGAAATCCCATTCCCTTCCCCCATTGTACTCACATGTTATGGTGCGGACAAAGTACAGAGTGACCCAAAGGCGCTGTCTAGGGACCAGCAAGAACAGATCTAATAACTTTTGTTCTGATTAGAAAACAACTAAAACTGCTTAGAGCACTTCTTTGGCTGGAACCTGGTAGGACGAATTAGGAATTTTGCCAAGGCACTTAAAGAGGGTTATGCTTGGGGGAATGGCTGGTTTAAAATGACCATGTGTTTTGGGGTGAGAGGAATGACATACAGTGTGAAGAATGAAAAGGATTGCTTAGGAAGGGATTTTAAATTCCTCTTCCAACATCATATTCTTTCTGCAAAAGTAATTTGAAATGAGGACGGGGATACTCTTTGAACTTTCTACAATAGTGGGAAGGTTCTGTGTTTGCCCGTGTATTATAAGGAGCCTCATTGCACTTCCATGTAACAGAGGAGCTTCACTAGCTCTGGGCAATCACTGCTGTCCCTGGCAGCGGGAGTTTGTTTGTTCTCCTTGAGATGCTCAAGTTGCAATTATCTGCATTTCTGTTCAGATGTACACAGACCCGTGAGCTGCACTCAGTCAGATAATGAGACAGGAATACAGACCTGCTAGCAGAATTTTTTCTAGCAAGATAATAACCATGGCATCATAGGATGATCCAAGTCATATATTTATAATGAATCAAAAATGCGCCAATAGTCAAAATGGACAAGATTCAAGTATATTTAGTTTCATAGGCAAATAGGCTATATCACTTATACAAGCCCTGAATGTTATTGGGAAGGTGAAAATGAGTATGGGTGGATAGATCAGTTGGATTTAACATCTTTGTATCAAGCTGTCAGTCAAATTGTTGACAGCAGCAAAGTTATAATATTCACAGCATCAGAGCTGAGATTAGAGGACATGTTTGATTTTGTTGTATTTTGCAATTGTATACACCATCATTTTAAATTGCAGCTGTATCTGTCACAGCTAAATTGTTCCTCCCCCCAAACCCCCACCAAAAATCCTTCAGATAGATGATGGAAGACAGACAGAATAAGGAGACAGTAGTGTAACATTTTGCTGCTGAAACCCTTTTCATTTGTGCCTACCCTTTACTGTGGCAGATCTTTTACCTCAAAACATGTCAAAGTAAACATGACTGCTTGACACTTTGTGCTTGTTGGCCAACCACTCATACCTAAACCTGGAACACTTCTGTGACAAGTTTATTGGCAAGATGAGAAAAAAAAAATGTATATTTTATGAGCTTCTTAATAACTTTAGCTTATCTTTCTGTACAACACGTGCAAACACAAGTGACAGTAAAAAGCAGAGATACAACGAAGAGCGGCACGAAAGATCATAAAACAACAAACTCACTTTTACCTGAGGGGGGGTAATCTGCCCATATCTCACCTTAATCAAGATAAATGAAAGAATAGAGATATTCTAGAAATAACTCCCTCTAGAAATAATAAGCATTTAAAATGTGCTAAAAAATACAAAAATAAAGGATGGAAACAGCGGATTTTGCAAAAATCTAGAATAAATTTGCTAGGGTGAAAGGAGATAAATTGAATTATTAAATTTAAAGTTTGAATAGTTTTCATTTGAGGTAGAAACTAGTCTTCTAAATTCAACACCTGCTTCAGTAAGGAGTAGGTATGCTCAGTGTCTGCAGTTCTTTTCCTCCATCTCCCACCTGGCCTTTGACTTAATTGATTAAAGACGATCAAAAATAGGTATAAAAAAATGCAAATGCTCATCTTCCTTTTTATCTATACCTAGACATTTGAATATCTAACTACTCCCTGAGGCATCTTTACAAGGGTGAGCTCTCAAAATACTTTCAATAGCTCAAATAAACCAGTAATCTTCTAAATAAAAGTTTGGAAGCACAACTAATGAAGTAAATAAAGATCAGTGTGAAGCAGTTCAGAAATGGCTGGGGAGTAAAAACGAATTTTGTTTGTTCTGCACCTGCTGTAGGTATGCAAATCTGCCACGAGCCACCTGAGGACTCCTCGCGCTGGGAGGTGTCCTCAATAATGAGACAGAAGTTGTTGTTTATACCAACATCAAAGAAAGATAACTTTCTCAGCTTATCCACTGTCTAATAAACATATTTCAGGACACTGATGTTGTGGAAAGTTATCTTGAACCTTACGGTTCAAGAGCCTGTGATACTGTTAAGATGTGGCTGTGACACTACATAAGGATGTGCAAAGGCAACGTTGATGAAATGTTGGCAGCTGAAATGTTCTGGTACTGAATGGACATCAGTCACTAAAGAGTAGTGAATCTATAAGTGCCTATTTGTTACTTTGTAGTAGGTATAAAAAAGTGTATATGTATATTTAGGATTTGTATAGAATATGTAAGAGATGAACGCTAACCATAAACTAAAATACCTATATTGAGCACAAATTATGCCATTAGTGAGCTCTGTGGATAATCCTACTGTTTCTATAAGTAAATTTAAAATTAAGATCTCTCAGAAAAGCTGCCAATGCCATGAGGTTAGAGCATATTATTTACTTTATTTAGAAATCTTAACAGAGGAAAGAAGCTATTATGTGCAAATTATTTTTCCTATTGTCACGGTTTAACCCCAGCCAGCAATCACAACCATGACAGGTGCTCATTCACTCCCCACCCTACCCCCAATTACAGGAAAGAATCAAAAGAGAAGAAAGTAATGGATTGAGAAAAAAAGGAGTATAATAGAGTAACAAAATAATACTAATATACTACTAATAATAATTATATGTAGAAAGTGGGAATCAAATATAAAATAAGTGGTACTCAATACAATTCCTCACAAACTCTGTCTGTGCTGAGCAGACAGTTCTGGGAAGAGAGAACAGCCTGGTCTTGAACAGCCTATCCCAGGGAGAGAAGAGAGAAAGGACCAAAGAGGCAGAAAGGCCCAGAGGCCTCTGCAAAATGGCAGGACGGCAAAAGGACAAACTAAAGAAACTCCCAAATGGAGCTCTACCAAAATGGACCAGAACCAGAACAGGTCTCCACAGCCAGGAAACCCGAGTCTCAATAAAAACAAAGCATGACACTAATAACATGGAATATTGTTACTGATCAGTTTGTGTGTCAGTCAAGGTCTGTACCTCTATGTCCCCTTCCCGGCTGCCTCACATCTGCGGACAGAGTCCAGAAAGACCTTGGCTCCCAGACAACAGCTAAGAGAACAGTAAGTTCTTAGATTCTCTTCTTTCCAACTGAAAACCACTGGAAAGTTACTTGAAGAAAAACATTAATACTGTCCCAGGGTGCTATCTTATTATTCCCAAAATAAATCCAAACAATGCTTGTGCTAGCTGTGAAAAAGAAACATTTCTAACCACATGAAGAAAATGAACTTAATTTCAGTCAAACCAGAACATATATCAAGTCCTAAAATTACAGAAGCAAATGGTAAAATGGACCCTGAGTTTAATGATGTCTATTGTAAGTCTGCCCTATAAGACTTAAATACAAAGTCTACCCAAGTAAATTAAGAAAGAGACAGAAAGTAAATCAACAAGCCACAAGGATTTTCAAATGGCATTTCTATTCTTCTGATCTTAAAAATGGTATTTGAACTTAAAACTGAGTAAATCATACACAATCAATGTCTGACCAAATTGAATTATTTTTGTTCACAACATGTACATTAGCAGAGTAATTTTTGTAGCTTATTTAATATTTGAATGTAGTGAGAATTTTTCCTTGTATATCATACTGGAGTAATAAATTGTATCTACTTGACACCATACCCAGGGTGCCGGTTGACAGTGATTGCTACATGAATCTTCTTTGATTGGGTCTAACATAGTTGATAAGCAAGCATATGTATAGCTGAACTGAATCACACAAGAACATGCTGATCTGTCTGTTTCAAATTGGTTCTGTTGCTTTGGGGAGAGAACAACTTAAATGAAAATATTTCTTTTTTGAAAGTGTGAAAAGAAATGGATACTAATGTTTACCTGATATACATGCAAAAATAGGGTTTTTCACTCCAGTCAAAAAAAAAAGAAAATTAGAGCATCTGAAACACTCAAAGGAGAGAATATCTAAACAGGCCATCTCATTACAAATCATCAATCTGAAAAACTAGCTTACATATTTGGTATCAAATTGTTCTAAAAGAACTGGATCAATATAAAGTTGCCAAGGCCAGAAATCCAGATGGTGTTGATTTGAGCCAACTAAAATTAGCTTCATTGGTTTTGGCTCACTTATCTATTCCTGTTGATCTATGCAAATTTATGGAGAACTGGACAACAGCCAAAGTCATACTCCCTTCATTACAGATGTGACTCCATTTTTTCCAGTTAAAAGATATTATAGTAGAAGATCTTTTTTAAGCAAAGTGTATAAGAAATTTTATTTTAGCCAGTAGTCCGATTTCCTGTGATGGAAAGAGTATCTGTTTCTTAATCAATTTTCAGAATAGAAATATTCACTTTTTACTTTCTCAATGAAAATCTGAAATGACTTTAGCAGAATAACTAATGACCTTTTAATTCCCCTCTGGATATATCAGCCTTGAAGGTTTCAGATAAGATTAACTGTCCTCAGTTATTCGTATTTTAGCAATGTCCCAGTACTCTAAGCTACATTGTCAACAAGGTTAGTTATATAAATTACATACCACAACAAGTTGCAATTATATTCATGCAGTCTTCTATTAATAGACTAATAAACAAAAGTAAAATATTTTGCTGTCTTATTTTACAAACAGTGTGCCACTGAAATGATGATACAGTATGCATCTGCAATATATGTGAATGATGGGAAATTTTCACACACACACACACACACACACAAAAAGCTTTCTAGTCTTGTCATAAATAAAATACATTCCTAAATGAAACTGTTCATATCTTAAATTAATCTGATATATGACTGTTAATATTGCCCACTGATTACTAGTGAAAAAGGCACTTTTTAAAGCCTCTCACATGCAAGTCAAAAGATACATTGGAAGTATAGTCATTGTGGGTTTTAACTTACAGATCTGTACTTATTCCCAGCTGTACTAAGTCAGAATCAAAGGCAAAAAGGCAGGACTAAAAATACTGGAAGTTCCAAGTGTGGGTATGTTGACTCAGAAAGGTCACTGTCAGTTAATCTATATGTTTCTCCATTGTAATCTGAACTGTGGTTTGTTAGAACTATTTCTGAATACTGCTCACACCTTTCCTTATGCAGAATCATAAGGAGATAAAAGTGAGAGAAGTTTTGTCATAATGTCCTCTACAAGCTCCCTGGCAATGACCAAGCCTGCTAGCAAGAAAAAGCAAGAATGTGTGTAGGTGGAAGGGACCTGGGGGTCCTGGGGACAGCAAGATGACCATGAGCCAGCACTGGGCCCTTGTGGCCAGGAAGGCCAATGGTACCTGGGGTGGATTAGAAGGGGGGTGGTCAGTAGGTCAGAGAGGTTCTCCTGCCCCTCTGCTCTGCCCTGGGGAGACCACACCTGGAATATTGTGTCCAGTTGTGGCCCCTCAGTTCCAGAAGGACAGGGAACTGCTGGAGAGAGTCCAGCGCAGCCACCAAGATGCTGAAGGGAGTGGAGCATCTCCCATGTGAGGAAAGGCTGAGGGAGCTGGGGCTCTGGAGCTGGACAAGAGGAGACTGAGGGGTGACTCATTCATGGGGATCAATATGGAAAGGGTGAGTGTCAGGAGGATGGAGCCCGGCCCTTCTCGGTGACAACCAATGGTAAGACAAGGGGCAATGGGTGCAAACTGGAACACAGGAGGTTCCACTTAGAGATGAGAAGAAACTTCTTCATGGTGAGGGTAACAGAACACTGGACCAGGCTGCCCAGGGAGGTTGTGGAGTCTCCTTCTCTGCAGACATTCCAACCTGCCTGGACACCTTCCTGTGTAACCTCATCTGGGTGTTCCTGCTCCATGGGGGGGTTGCACTGGATGTGCTTTCCAGGTCTCTTCCAACCCCTGACATTCTGCGATTCTGTGACGCTTTGCCTAATTATATTTTATATGAAACAATGAATTTTTATGTACTGCAACACCAAGCATTCACAACAGCTTTGTTTTGAGGGAAGGGCTTAGATAGTTGCTGACTTGTAATTTCTGAGTTAAAGTTGTCCAACAGCTTCTGAATGGTAACGCAGAGGTATTTCACAGCTGGATGTGAAACAGGGCTGTCAAACTCATTTTCACCTGGGAACACACCGGCCTCGCAGTTGCCTTCAAAGGGCCAAATGTAATTTCAGTACTGGATAAATGTAACTACTCCCTAACAGTCCGTAACATTTTGAGATTCAAATTGTTCCGGCAAAGGCGGTATGGTGCGCCGCCTAAGGAAAAGACCAAGATGTCCTTTAGGACCAGGGTAATAATAGTCAGGCCATCTCACACGGGCTCAGCTTTCCTTCAGCTCCCCCTGCCCCACACCGCAGAGCTGGCTGGGTCCTTGGAAAACAATGTAGCATTCATGAGTGTCTGCTGGTTACAAAACATCTTTTTACAGGTACTTTTTAAGAATTACATGTAATCATTAAAGTTCATGTATCTGCCTAATTTATTAAAAAATTAAATGAAATTTTTGCCCGGTTGAGAGTACCCCCTTAAGCACACCCCCAATCCCGTGTAACGCGTCTGCCACGTCTTCCAGTGCCCCAAGGGAGTTACTGGTGCCCCCCTCAGTCTCACCAGTTACTCTTCTCACACACACTCACTGCTCTCCTGGAGCTACAGCCACAGCACAAACCGCTCTGATCCGCGACACACGTCACACAGACCATACATGTCACACGTGCTGCACATGTCATGCACGCTGCACGTGTCACACACGCTGCACATGTCACACATGCTACACGTCATACACGCTACACATGTCATACACGGTGCACATGTCATACATGCTGCACATGTCACACACACTACACGTGCCACACACATTACACATGTCACACATGCTACACACGTCACACATGCCGCACATGTCACACACGCTATACGTGTCACACATGCTACACGTGCCACACACATTACACATGTCACACATGCTACACACATCACACATGCTACACATCACACACACTGCACATGTCACACACTCTGCACATGTCATACATGCTGCACAAGACACACACGCTACTCACATCACACGTGCTGCACATCATACATGCTGCACACGTCATATGTGCTACACACGTCACACGTGCTACGCATATCATGCGCGCTACACATGTCACACATGCTACATGTCACGCACGCTGCACACATTGCACACGTCCACACATGCTACACACATCATACATGCTGCATATGTCACACATACTGCACACATAGCATGTGTTACACACGTCATACAAGCTGCACGTGTCACACACGCTGCACGTGTCACACACGCTGCACATGTCACACACGCTGCACATGTCACACATGTTGCACATGTCACACATGCTGCACGTCACACATGCTACACACATCACACACACTGCACATGTCACACACACTGCACACGTCACACAGGTGCACATGTCACATGTGCTGCACACGTGACCAGTGCTGGCCGCGGTCTGGGGACACACAAAGCACTGGGCCAGATCCAACAAGGGGACTGACTAGATCTGGCCTGCGGGCCGGGGTTTGACACCTGCGATGTAAACAGATGGAATGCTGCCGCGTCTATTTTGACATTAAAAGAGGGGGGAAAAGAAAATCCTTCAAATTGTCATGAAAAGTATAGACTGAATAAATGTGTTAGTCACAGATATTTACATTAGGCTTAACTTGTGAAGCTGATACAACTTCTGAGCAATAGTGAAGTCTACTCAGTTGCATCCACCTCATACCACATCCTTATTACCTGCATGTATGTCTGTATTATTATTTTGTAAATTCAACTTTGAGAGTGAATCCAAAATTCAGGATGAGCTTAATGTAGCAAAACTCCATTTGTGAAGGTAATTCTTTCAACAGGTATCACAATCTGATATGACCAATTACCTTTGTGCCTATTCTTTAAGTCAGAAATTCAAACCATACGCTACATATATCATAGAAGATTAGACTGTAATATAAACACTGATGCTGAAGTGATACCCAGGTCAGAACTGTAAGAGAGATGTGGTATGTCAGTGGGTCTGTCCATAAAAAACATTTTAAATTAACACAATATTTCAGACCCAGTACAGAAACAACACAGAGGAGTGAAGAAGCAAAACATGCACATAACTAGGGTTGTTTGAACCTGAAATGAGAAGGGCATCATTCTCTACTTTCATCACCATTTTCTCTTTCTGAGATTTTCCTCTGCATTAGAAAGTGATTACAGATTATTTTCTAAACCCAGTTCATTCCTCTGCATTCCCTGCGAGCACAGTTGACACATGGTGGCAAATGTTACCCTCTGTTACACTTCAGTGGAACTTCTGTCTCTTTTCCCCAGTGCCCAATTTACAGCGGAGAAGCCGCTAATAGCAATCGCCTTCCTCCAAGTGCTCTGTTCATCATTTCCCTGTTTCTATGCTTGATAGCTTCCCTGCAAGGAGGTGCAAGATATTTCCATCTTCTTTCATGTATATTTTCCTGCTATTTCATTATCATCTGCTAAATAGGATTGCAGCAAATACTCAAATGCATTGTCTGGGATAACAACAACTACATGACTGAGAATGTGCTGATATTGCTGTATATTCAACATCTGTGTCACTGCCTCAATGTTAGCATGTCCTCCCTCTAGGGGGTTTTGCTCCTTTTGTGTATCTTGTCACCACAGCTGGCAAAGATCTCTTCTTTTAGCTATTGCATTTCTGAAATATTTGTACCTTGAGGAAGGCGTTGAAGATTCTTGCTGTCTCTCACCATTAGCACTTGTGTGTTATTTCATCAGTCCCTAATTGCCATCTGCATTGAGCCAATTACACACACACCTCTGGCAAAATTAACTGTTCTCCTCAGGTAAAAGGCTTGGAAGCGAGGAAATTCACTCTAAATCCTCTTAACTTTTATCACCACACAAGCACAGGCACAAAGAGTTCTCACAATAGCCAGTTCTCAGTCCTTCCCAGGAGCTGCTCTTAGGGGGCAGGATGAAGGTCTCATCTCCAAAGAAATTCAACCTTTTTCATGCAGGGTGATAATCTTACTCAGTTTTTCTTTAGCTGAAAGTCTTACTTTTCTCCATTTGCTCTCAGTCAGCTTTCATGGTGAGGAATTACTTTTCTCATTATAATCACTAGCTTTTCTTCATAAGATATTGCATGTTCAGAAATGACTTTGAGTGTGCCCTTCCCCTGTTTTACCAATCACTTGACATGATGACACAACAGCTGCTACAAATCACAGGGAAGATGCTTAATGGGTACATTTTAGAGACAAGTTCATGCTGAAGAAACCACTAAATTTGCAATCATAGCACTTGTTCTTTGGGTGGCTGTGCTCTTACGAATGTAGCTAGGAAAGAAATATTTTGGAAGTATTCTAACTAATGAATGAACAAGCTTGTGTTGAGAAACAAGCTATGATGTGATCTGAAGCTTTAACATTCTGAGCACAAGGCAATTCTTGGCTTCATGATCAGAGACGGAGGCCACACAGGTCGGCATCACACGGATCCGGTGATACCAAGGTGCAGCTGAAGATGCTGCCTCAGCTTTGAACTCCTTTGGCCTTCCATACCCTCATGACATCTCTGACACTCAAATCTGTTAAAGTTTATAGTTCAGTCCACCATGTAAAATTGTAATATTCACTCTTTCTAGGGTGGTTGTAGCTCTGGAAATCACTAGATGACAGTACAATGAATTAAGCTGTAATGCCTATGACAATCCTGTATGCCAGAATCAGAGCTAGGCCCCCTCTCCTCCTTCCATCCTGCTCAGAAGTAGATGGAGATGGGCCAAAATACACTGCCAATGCTTTCTACTACTGCCTTTTTTGGATTGCTTTGGATTTAAGGATGATATTTTTATCAGACCTTGTAACTCGCCTTATCAGACCTTACTTAATTTGTAACAGTCCTATGCGCATTTCCTTTGAAGATCACTTTTCATACACCCTCATTCATACACCCATTTGAAAATACACAGTGGTGTCTTAGGATTGGATCCAATTGTATTCATTCTTTTTATTACATTTTTTTTTCTTTTTTTTACTGTCAGTATCCCACTTTTTCAGACTGTTACTTATTTCCTGATTTGTGTTAACAATGTCAAACAGGTCTAATAGATCTTTTCCCCAGGCCCCTTCCTTCCCCTGGCATTTCTCTAAAAAGTTGTTTTGCAGCCAAGACTTAACAGATCTTCAAATATTAAATTCTTGACACTTGTGTTTTCAAAAAGAGGCAAGTGGTTCTTTTTAAAATTGCTAATACTCCTTTAACTGGTGGTGTGCTTGAGTTTGATCCTGGATATTCAATTTTTCTGCTTAGAACACACTTTTTTCAGATGAACAGCACTCCCATTAAAATGAGTTTTTCAATAGAAATGCTGACATAGTGCAGCAGAAAACCTACTGCAGTTGAAATTATGCAGGTTTTAATAACCAGGAAAGTAAGCAAGAACTAAATAACCCCAAGATATTCAGGTGGAATATATTTTTTCATACAAATTATGTTCTTCTTATGACACTCTCCTTTCGCAGCGATGAGATGCTGATGGTTTTAGCTTATGTTTTTTGGGAATGTTATGCCGGATACCAGGAAGTGTGTTCTCAAGTTCAGTTACTTAGCAAATTGGTGAGTATTAAATTAGACAACCACACTATTCTTCAGCATAGCTGGGAGTTTCCATCCTGACCTTCCTCTCAAGCCCTCGATTTTTTTTTTTTTTAATTAGTCGATCCGTTTAGTAATTGTAACAGCAATATTTCATGCTTTTGAGAGTAGACTGAAATGCATTTCAAGAAAGGATTGCCTTTATAAAAGGGGAGATACAAATAAGCAAAGTGACCAAGGCTATTCATGAGACAATTAGCAGACAGAAATGGTACCACAACCCCCATACCTGTTTGTAATGCTCTCCTAACTGGGACTTATTTTTTCTTTTAACTCATAAAAGCTAGGATGGTGAAAGTGCTAATATCGGTAGATTTTAATTTGACTTTCACTGCTGGTATACGTATATGTCTGTGTATATGCACGTATTCTTGGCATGTTATATATATTCATTCCTACTCTTGGAGGACAAAATCAACTAAATAATGCTTTCTGAAAAAATATTTTTCTCTTCATGTCCTTTTTTTCCTTTTTCTTAAAAGCACTATATTGGGAAGAGTATCTAATAATAAGAGTATCTAATAATAATAACAGTATCTAATAATTCCATCATGCTGATTCAACTGAAAATGAAAACAGAACATATGCAAAATGTGTTGCAACATTAGAGAACACAAATATGTGCTTCATGTTTGGAGAGCTGTTCTGGGGTTATTTTGCTTTTAACTGTGAGGTTTCTGTAATGTCTACTGAGGAAAAGCTGGGCTGGTGTTTTCATGACATTAAACGTAAGCAGCATGGCTTCACTGTGGAAACCCTCATCAAACTAGACAGCCAAATCCATCAGATCCCAGTCCCACATACATCCATGAGAGATAAGAGGTGATTTCTAGCCTCATAAAATTCAATAGTAGTTCTAACAAGATCTGCAGTTAGTTTAAAAATACTCAATAAAAGTGTCTAAAACAACACATTAAGGAAATCATATTCAGAAGTGTATCTGAATCTAAAGTGTATCTACCTCCTGACTCTCCCTCGTCAGTTCATCTTAGAGCAGCCTACAAAGGAGCTGGGAAGCATTATCCCCATTTTAAAGGTGCCACCCACAGTTAAAATGTTCAGAATCATCCAGCTGGCTGGCAAGACCCATCTTTCCCTGACTGGCCTGACAATCACTTAATTCAAAGAAGGGATAATGCAAGCTAGCCCAGTTGCTGATCTACCTATGCTGAATGTCAGGGAAATAAAACACACACACACAAAAGATGCAACAGTTGATTTTGGCTTTAATTTTCATTGTTCAAATACCCATGCTATTTCTGACAAAATGTAGGTAAATAGTAATGTGACTGCTATTTAATTAAATGTGAAATTCTGCCTCCACAGACTGTATCAGTGGTGCCACTGGGCTTGGGAGCCTCTGTAACATTAATGGTCATGTTTGGCTGTAACAATTGCATAGCTATGAGAAAGGGAGAAGATCAACCACAGAATTTTTATTTTATAGAAGAACGACTACTTTCAGAGTCCTTTAAAATTCTGACATGTTCAGAATTAGAGCTGGGGTCTAACTCTCCAGAGAAACTGAAAGCTTTGAGAGATCTCATATGATTCTTAAAATTAGTGGGTTTAGTTTCATTATTATGTGAAGTGTATGTTTCAGAGATATTCTAGGTTGTGACCTATTTTTCTGTTTGTTGTTGATCAGTTAGAGCTTGACTAGCTCCTGCTACTCTGAAAAAATAGCTTAAACTGAACTTGTGGGAGGGAGAAGGGAGAAGATGCAAAAGGAGAAGGGAAGCTGCATTAACAGAGACTAAACAATGACAGAAACTCAATGCTTGGATTGCAATGCATGTTTTCCCCCATCTAATTAGTCTTTCTCTTTTCTGTGCTGGCAGTTTGTACTTCCAGGTAAGGTCATGGGAGAAATAGAAATAATCTTAAATAAAAATACTCACTGATAGAGAAGCAAATACTTTCTGTAATAGTTATAATGATATTAATTAATAACTAAACAGATATTTTTCTTTTGAAAATCTGAATGCTGCATACTAATCCTCATGGAGTTTCAATGACTTAATTTAGAAAGCAGAACAGAATTGGAACTTCTCAGATGTTCTGTGCATTTCCTCGCTGTCCTCACTTACTGCCTCATGTACCAAAGAAATAGAAAGTTCACCAAAAGTAGAGTTACTTTATGGAGTAAATCATCCCACAGCACTCTGAAGACTATGGCAGGAACCTCTTGTAAGATCAATTGGAGTGATAGCGTCCATTTGCTGGGTGAAGCATCAGTAGAGACTGTTTAGTCCCACTTTGCTGTCCTAAGCATCAACCAGATAAGAAAAATTGAAATGAGTGCTTACTTTGTACTTTCAAGCATATTTTGAAACTGATTTCCTTGAAGGAAAGGAGAATGCTCTGTGTACATAAGTAAAAATAGCCTGACTAGCAAGGGCATCAATGATTGTGAAATGATCTTCCAAAACATTGTTACAATAATGAGATTAATGCTGCATGAATGGTCAAGAACATCTACAAGATTTAGTCAAAGGGCCAAATCCATCAGTCTTCTTGAGGCCCCACCTTGAATCCTGTGTTCAGTTTTGGGCCCCTCACCATAGGAAGGACATTGAAGCAGTAGAGAGAGTGCAGAGGAGGCGACGAAACTGGTGAGGGGCTGGCGCACAAGTGTGATGGGAGCGGCTGAGGGACCTGGGAGGTTCAGCTGGAGGAGCTGAGGGTAGACCTTCTGATCTCTGAACTGCCTGAAACGAGCTTGGAGCTGAGGGGGGTTAGTCTCTTCTCCCAAGCAGCAAGTGATAGGACAAGAGCAAATGGCCTCAAGTTGTTCCAGGGGAGGTTTAGATCGAATATTAGGAAAAAATTCTTCATGGAAAGGTTTGTCGGGCATTGGAACAGGCTGCCCAGGGCAGTGGTGGAATCACCATCCCTGGAGGGGTTGGACAGATGGACATGAGGTTCTCTGGGACATGGGTTAGTGCTGGAGTTGGTTACGGTTGAACTCGATGATCCTGAGGCTCTCTTCCAACTGAAATGATTTTGTGATTCTACGATTCCATCTCTATTCCTTTAAGCTTTGACACAGGTTTTGCTGCCTTTTTCAGACTTTCACGCTACAGGGCACACTGGCAGAGAGATCTCTTTACAGAGTGTCTCAACTTCAAACTGGTGTGCCTGCTTAGTAACAACTAAATGTTTCCGTTATGGCTTCACAGCAAAAACCAAGGGGGAGGAAGTGGGTAATTTCTGCTGCGTGGCAATAATAAACCATTTTCATTGTAATCACCCAAATCAGTTATTTTGCTTAGCTTCTTCAGCACTCTTTTCCCAGCTGTGCTGTGGCTGAATGACAGTGTGACACTTTGGAGAATGTGTTTGCTCAGTTATGAATTTTGTTCAGTTTTGTGAACACTATTGGTAATTGCAATAACCACAGTGGATTAAATCACCCTTGCAATGTGTTGTTGGAATGCATTCTGAAAGATGGTGAGAAAGAAATACCATTTTATCAACAGGTAATAACTCTTCCCAGTTTGAATAATAATGCTACTGTCAGCAAGGCTTTTAATTGAAATGGATTTTAGACAGAAAACTAAACCAAGCCTGACCTGACCTGAGATACCCAGCCCTCCAAGTTCCACCTTGCCCAGTGAACTGGACAACTGAGTTATACCAGTTCTTGGCCTAGAAAGCATGGGAGCTTTGTCTGACAGCCTGCAACATAATACGAAAATACTTTGAACAAGCAAATGTTGCACGTTAGCATTAAAAATAAAACACTTTAGTAGATTTCAACATGATAATAAGGAAAATGCCATAAATAACTGTTATTAGCTTTTATCAGTGAAAACAAAGATTTTGCACTAGTGGGCACCTTTTTAAAAAAACTATCCTGGTGATGGGAAGCAGTATAGCTGCACAACATGAATTACTCCACGTTGAGTAAGCCAAAGTACTACCTGACTGCATGTCAGCTGAGGCTCTGGAGTACTAAAAGACTAGAAATGTGGTTGTCTACCACTTATGAAGGTGTTTATTTATACATTATATACCAGGCTATCCTGCCAGAGTACCTTTCACCTCACATTCAATCATGTTTAGTCACAGCAAACCAAGACAATAAATTGAAAAAAATCATGCACCTGATAATGTGGTTCTGTGCATGTCTTTCAGCACTATAGTGCATTGATTAGAGAGTATTATGTCAGTTGTAGGATAGTTTCAGGCACTAATTACTAGTTCCAAGATACAGTCAGGCTGTGATTTTTTTTTTTTCTCTGTTGAATTCAGTGAACTTTGGATTTCATCCTGCATCAACAACTGGGGTCTCTTAGTATGAAAATTAAATGCATTCCAAACCCAGTGTTAAAACTAAGAGGATTTAATAGCTGTTGAAGCTATGTACAAAGACACAAACTAGCCAAAGCACAGGTGAGAAGAGGGTGACCATCTTGGCAGCTTCCATGTGTTAACTGTGAGTTTCTCAGGTTAGGGATTTGGCAGTTCATTCTTTCTGAGTTTACAGCCAGGCACAAGGCACCTGAGCACAACTCACATTTGGAGTTTTGCAAAGGCCCTGACCTCTTTTATGTGGCCTCAAGTTCAACATCTTTTACTTGTTGAAATATTGCCAAAACCAGCCTTTGTGAGACTTGGCTTACTATTTCTGCATTAAGGTACAGGCTCCACAGGGGGATCAACACTCCTTTAATGCTTTAGCCAAAGCTAAAGTCTTGTCAGGACAGGTACTCAGGAGTTAGTGCTTGTTGATCTGATAGCCTAAGGATGCCAGGAGACCAGTATTCCAGTTTCATTATCTTGCTGGGCAAATTACAAGGCAAAAACTGCTGTGGTACTTGAATATATGTGATGTTCACATATGTTGGTATGAGGCATTTGTGAAGTTACTGATTATAAGCTCCAGCTCACTGCAAGACCTTCTGTGATCGGTATCTGTGGCATGTCTGGTGTATTTTAACAGCAAGGGAGACCAGTTTGTATCCCTGGCAATTTGCACAAATGTCATGGTGAAGGTATCTGGGATGTACCCAGCTCAGGTTCTCTGCATACTGGATTGAGGTGACAGCACAGGACTGCATTAAACTCCTGACTCAGCACCTGTTCTTGATTGGCCGGTAAGTATACACAGGTTTCTATGAGGTCAAAGGGACCACATCTATAGATTGCTGGGATGACAGGGAACTTTTTGAAAGCTGATAGCTCAACAGCTGCAGCTGAAAGGTAACAAACCACAAGCCCTAGTGAGCTCTTTAATCCAAGATTGTCCTTGTGGGAATTCAGTGCTAAGAAGCTCAAAGCCTTTGCCTTTCTGGGCTGATCTTGAGTGCTAGATTCCTGTTTTTCAACTTGTTGATTGTACAGTCTGTGTGAGGTTACTAATTTGCACATCTGAGTCTCTTTGAGAAGATGTTTGGGCATTTTGAGATCATTAACTCTACAACATTGATACGACAGAACAAGGTTTGGGGACCTAGCGATTCCAGCTTTTTCTGATGTTACCAACATGTGTGTCTTTTGAAGAATCACTGGCATATCACATTCAGCTGCATAATTCTATGATTCTGAGAGTCAATTTAGAAGTGGCTTACAGAAAAAAAAAAAAAAAAGGCAAATATGTAAAAGTAGAGAGACTTTGGAAACATTTTTGAACAGAAAAAGATTTCCATTTAGACTCTGAATGAAAAGCTGCCCTTTGTTTTCAGTATATTGTTCCTGTCAAATCACTCATGATGTCTTCTTGCTAATGGATAAAAAGTGGCATTAAAATTTTTGGTGTGCAGTCAGGAAAAATTAAACATACTGTTAAAAGATGAAAATGAAAATAAAATTAGACTTATCAAAATATTTTCTGATAAGTGTAGCAGTATGCAATGGAAAAAGAAAAGATATTAAAATTCAGTAACTGTTTTAATTCTGTATTTTTCTTCTAGTTTTATGGGTCTTTTAACTTGAGATATTCAAAGTCTAGAGAATTAGGCATGTAGCGTTGAAGTACACAGGTAGATGACTAAGCTCTGACCTAGATTTGGGTAGGTGAACAGACCCTGGGAAACTACCAGGCATGGCATGAGAAATTGCTGGATGTAACAAATAACACAGTGAGGACAAAAGTTACTGATAGTGCTGTTAGGAACGGTCATATTTCACAGGGGTTTAATGGGGTTCATGTGAGAGAAAGACACGTTTTATAAATATTTGGAGAAGAGTACTGAGGACCATTTGAGGAGACAGTCTGAAAGGCCAGCAGTGCCTGGGGAACAGTTTCAGTAACACCAAGATTGCCTAGAGAATGCTACTAGAAATAACAAATTTGGGTACTGACATAGAAAAAATAACTTATATGGGGAAAAAGTAAGTAGGGACAAGTCATAATTAGAAGTAACTCAGGGCAGAGAAGGAGAGTTGGGGGAAGAACCAACATGGGGAACGGTGGGAAGAAGCAAAAAGAGGAGCCTGTGTGGGGCCTGGGGCCTGTGGGCCCAGCTGTGGCTGTGCTGTACAATGGGTGTTCAGCCTGCAGGTGGGTCAGTAAGGAGGAAGGGACCTCCCCTCTACCCTGCAGCTCATCAGTTTGGGCTACTCAGAATTCCTACAGAATTTCAGGAGACTGATATTTCATTGAAAAATTTTCAAAATTTTCCTAAAGGAACCACTTGCAAAGCTTACAATGTTCATAACAATGTTAGGAAAATTGTACATTCTGATGTACTTCTGGTGATTTTTCATAAAGAAACTGAACTTAAAACATATTTTTATCATATTTGGAAAAGATCAGAATTTAAGGTCTCCCTTCTTTTTAAAGTAAAACACTGAAGTGTCTTTATAACCTGAACAGATTGTGTATAAGGTCAATTTCTCTCATTACTACTCTTTTCCCTAGGTGCGTGAATAATTATTCTTCAATCCTTTTCAAAGCTGTGTAGGAACTTATTGAACAAATAATTACTCAGTCACCTGTGTGAAAGGTACTACAGGTTTTACAAACTGAAAAATATCTAGGGAGATTTAAAGAAAGTATCAAACAGAAATAGATAGAAAGAGCTTCTTATTTTGAGCTTTTTTTGCAGTTTGAGTAGTAGAGGCATTTTTTTTCTTCTACATGTATAAAGAACAGGATACATAAACCTTAATTAGTCTGTGTTTACTGGAGCAACAAGACCAAATTTTGCTACAAATGCATTACTTTAACTTTGTTTTTAAAGAGAAACCACCCCTCACACCTGATTATTAAATGGTATTAAATTATGAATTAAATAGTGTTATTTCTGTGACCCTTCTTACATACCATCACACAGAGTTCCCCCTCTCATTTGCTCAATTTTTCCCAAATCTGCTGAGGTATTATCTCTGTTTTCTGGTTTGCTCTCTTAATTATGGGGTTTTTTTGTTCATTTGGTTGGTTGGTTGGCTTGGTTTGGTTTGGTTTGGTTTGGATTTTTTATGCATGGGCTTATTCTCCAGACCTAGCAACAGCAATGTTACTATTTATTACTTTGGCTGCACTTTCCTCCCAAACAGTGATTCTTTTCTGTGTATAATCTTTCACATTTTTCTCTCTTTCTTCTTCCTGTCTGTCTCTCCACTGGCATGAATTTTCTGACAGAAGGATAAAACTATGCCAGACAAAATGTATAGAGAGAAATATATGTGCAAAAAGTGTAAATGGACCATCTGAGAGAACATTTGCCCCCAAACTGATGAAGTTGAAGAGGAAGACATCTGTCAGTTGAGACAAGCAGAAACCAGATGTTGCCCTACCAGGATCACAACCACCACCTTGGCTGGTGCTCTGCCAGCACCCAGCTGTGGGGTGACAATGCAGGGATAGCACCCAGGGACACCCCGGGGAAGCCTGGGGGACAGGGGCAGGCTGGATTAGAGCTCTTGGGATCAGCTGTAGATGTACACCTGAAAATTAAATGTCTCTATTTACATCTTGTAGGAGTACAGCACTGTGGTTTATCCATTGTATCACCAATATTGATCCTCAGTGTATCCTGACAGTTAATTGTTTAGCATCAATAAACGGTTGCAATTCTGAATTGATTTAAATCTTGTGAAACCACTTTTTCTTTGCAACAGGTATCTATGCCACTGATGGACAGAAGCAGGTGTTCTGGAGCTTGTGGGATTGGTTACATGGAGTAAAGCTGGATGTATGACAGAGATCTTTGATAATAAAGGATTTATTTGAAAACAAACAAACAAACGAACAGTATTAAAGCTAGTGGATAATCTTTTTCCCATGCTCTATTTCCCTTTCCTCATCCAAGTGATATTTTCAATTATTAAGACTGTAGATTTTTTTTTTTTTTCCTAATGGAAAGCCAGCCTTCTTGTGATGGAATATACATGGATTTTTATCAAAGGTTTTTCTTTAGATCTTCTGCTGCAGAGTTGAAGCCAGTCCTCCCAACTTCTGCCTTTCTTTGTGTCCTTTACAATATCTTGTAAAGGACACATACAATATTTTGTATGTGCTTCAGCATTTTCTTAACACCAGAGTAAGTGTTCCGTACTATCAAATTTAGCTTAGAAGATAAGACCTCTTCCTTAAATATTTCAAACCAATCACATTTCAGGAGCTGATTTATAATTTGTATGTTATCCAGTGTTTTTTCCACTCCCACAAACCCTTTCTGTGCTGTACTTCATAACATGATACCATACAAAAGGGTTTCATTAGCTTCTTTGTTCAAGCAGTACATAAAACACTTCACTTATGGCATTCATTTTTACTACTGTCATTTGAAAATGTCAGGAGCCAGAGATCCAAACAGTTTGAAGACTAAATGAACAATTTGTTTGTGATACAAATAAATGTTTCCAGATTGCCAAACAACTTCCAGCACCTGCATTACATCCTTTCCAGTGTGTGACCTTGACAGATCAGACACCAGCTTCTTCTCAAGGAGGAAGGAGAGGAGGAGGAAGGGGAGGAGGAAGCGGGTAGAGTGTGATATTGCATCTTTATTTATCTGAAAGTACATCTGAAAGAATGGAAGGTGGTAGAATGAAGTGTCCATGACAGCAAGAACATGAAAAGCAATCTGTAGGTCATACTGGGTGCCTTTTAAGATGACTTCCCAGGGATGCATTTGGCATATTACAAAGGCAGTGCAAATAACTTTCTCAACTTGTTAGGTATTTTTATAGGTGGCAGTTGAAAATACCGTCTCTAGTCACATGGATGCTCAAAATGCAGCATGCAACATGTCTTTTTATGCACCAGGTATATAGCTACAGACACCCTGCACACCAAGCAGACAGAACTGTACATGGTTGGGAAGGTGCTCAGACTGCAGAGCATGCGAATTGTGGCTGAAGGTTTCAAAACAGAAGACTTTGTGGGCTGCATGAAGACTGATGATTTAAGAAGCTTCAGCATCATAATTCCTGTCGCTGAGATTACACTAGGAAGGCAAATAAGCACAAGAAGAAAGACAGGAGCGTTAAGCAGCTGCATAATTGCACACGTATGGAAATTGCTTTAGCTACAATTTTTGAGTACACGAAAATGAGGAGAGACTCTTACAGCAGGATCAAGTGGGTGTCTGCATGAATAAAAATGCAGAGGAAGAAAATTTATCCTACAAGCAAGAAATAAGATTGGAAATTTACAACTCCACATATAAATAAACAGAAAGAAGAACCACATAAGTCTTTGAGGAGCAGGAGAACCTACTGCAAGCTACAAGATTATCTTCAAGCCTGGCACCTGGACCAGAATTTCTTCAAAACACCTTTATGTGAGCTCAAACCTCAGTCCTGTCTCTATTATCTCTTTGTATAAATGATCTGTCTTGTGTGTCCCAAATGTTGACTCAAGGCTGGAGTTGGCCTTCTGGGGCACCTACTGTTGGGATGACAAGGCTGAATCCAAGAGCAGCTACCAAGAGCAGGACAAATTTTTTTTCTAGACTTTCAGATTAGTCTTTCCTGAAGCTGAAAAATGGCGTCTGCTGTATTCCATTCCTGTTTCCCCAAAGGGAAAGGCCAGCTGAATCCCTGTACTGTTCTCAGCTCAAGAATTTTTCAGGACTGGAAGGAAAGGGACTGTTTGTTGGGTTTCTTTTGAGGGGTAGGAGGCATTAAACAGTGAGAGAGCGGAGGAAAAAAAGGCATGAAACAGACTCCACACAGGGATGAATTACAGTTTTTTGAACAAAAAAAATTAAAATATTCTCAGATACCTGTCTCAGAGTATTAGTCTTCATTTTCACTTTCCTACTCTATTTTAATTGGCAATAAATTAAATTAATTATCCCTATTTTGACCATGATGATAGTTGGTAGGTAGACTCCCCATCTTCATCTGAACCCATGAGTTTTTAATCTTATTCTTGTCCCCTCTTCTGTTGAGAAGGGGGAGTACAAGAGCGGCTGGGTGGACAAATGGAAGCTGGATAAGGTCAACCTATCACAACACAAAAAGCCCCCAAAATTTTACAGTAAAAGTTTAACACTAAGTGTTTAAGAGCATCAAAAGTCCCCTGGGTTTACTAATCCTTCCTGATATTTTTTATGTACTTTTTTGTCTGGAACAGTTTCTAGTGTCCCTAATTCATGGGGTTTTCTGCATTTCAGTAACCTTTATTGAGTTGTCTAGTTTTCAGACATTGTAACCACACAACATCCCTGCTTCACTTGTCCAACCTTTTATTGGCACTTTCCATTGCCATTTATCCTTTCTGTCCTTATTCTTGTACAGATTGCTATAGACATGGGGGCAGGGGGGGGAGGGGGGTGCAGGGAAAGGCAAAAAAAAGGCCAGTCTCACGAAATTCTGAGTATTGTCAATCTCCATCAGTGCAAGGCAGAGTGGAGAAAGGTCAGCTTCAAAGCAAAGGTGCCACGTTAACATGACAAATAATGTTTTTCCTATCAAAATCCACAACAGACAATTAAAACAATTTAAGATAGGATAATTTTTTTTTTCATCTTTGACTTGCCAAAGATTTTATTTTCAATGCCTTTTAATTTCCTTCCAGCACTCATTGCAATGCAAACATTCACATAGATTTGTCTTCTCCTGCCTGCAGTGCCAAACGAAAATGGCTCTCGAAGTCAAGCCAAAGAGGCACAAGAAGGACATAATATTTTTTTTCTAATTCATGACCTCAGTTGTACTGGCCTGAGTGATGGAAGCTCAGAGATTACATGCTTTCTTTAGTTCTAGCAATAAGAAAAAAAAATTTTAACATCAGAAATCTCTGATGAGATTCTCATAATTTCTAAGAAAACATCGAACATGTAATTTTCTAAATTCATAGTTTGCTCATCTTTGGTACTTACCATAACATTCTGGATTAAAGTAAGCAATAATAGCAATTCCTAATAATTCATATTAAAAATTGATTTGTTGCATAGAAAATGTTATTTAAATAAAACTTTATAACGAATGTATTACTTAAGTGCAATGTCATTTCTAAATGTGTGATTTCTTGATTGTGAAATGACATAATACAGCAGGCCTTCTAAAATTTTATTATAGCACACACCATTCACAGAAGAAACCCACGGAAGCTTCTAAAAAGACTTACTATTTCAAACAATAAGAAGCTTACATTATACTACTTCACTGCTTCTAAGTGACTGCTCTGTTCCCATGAATTGTAACTTGAAATAATAGTCTTTTACTTACAACTTTACAAGCTGTTTTTGTGGGAAGGTTTGTAAAAAAGGCAATACCTACAGGTCGTTCAATAAACATGAGGAACTCTTAGGAAATAAGGGTAATATTTTCAGCTGAAAGTTATTTAAAAGGTGCATTAGAGGGTAAGAAAACAAACCAACCAAAAAAAAAAACACAAACCACCAACAAAAAGTATTATAGCTGTGGAAGTGTTTCTAAATAACAATTTTTATTGTGTTCTGTGAGATATTAGCCTTCAGAAAGTTCAGCACAATGTCTACAGAGAATACAGTAAAGAAAATACAGCAGTAAATAGATCCTTTTGTATATACACCACCTATAGAAATACCAGCCAAGAAGCCACAAGGTCTAAAGACAAGCTTTGTAATTTCTCCCTGCTTAAGCTGTAAATAATTAGCTTTCCGTAGGCTGAAATGTTTACTACTAGCATTAAATGTCAGCATCTCCATTAACCTTGTACCTTCACTCTCAGGGTTGCATGTAGTTTTGCTGCAGGGCAAATATGGTAACTAACAGGAAATCCGGTATATATCATTTTCTTAATGCTATTTGTTTTCTATAAGGTCAAAATTATAATTTTTTAGTCAATCACATAGGTGGACATGTAATTAAAGTATAAAGCTACAGTTTAGTGACCCTGATGCTGTACATGAGCACAGCACACCAAAAAAAAAAAAAAAAAAAAGAGTGAAGCATTTTAGCTACAGCAAGATGAACATCTTGTTAAATTAATAGCTCCTATCATTTCCAAGGCATGTGCTGCACAAAATTTGTTTCAGTCACTAAAGAGGCTAGAAAGCATCAAACCTGCCTGCCTCAAGAAAATGCAAATTCCTGCTCAGCCTTCTTTTTAAGATGCTTCCTGTTCAGAAGTCCACAGCTTATGTTAGAAGTAGATGTGCTATAGGGGATTTCAGGAATAGGAGATTCCTGGAATGGGAAATTCTTAGAAATCAGAAACTCCTGAAAACATTCAAACTAAGGTGTATGAATGCCTTTCCATCCATCTCTATGGTTGCATGTAAATTAAAAGGAAGCAATTAGATATAAATTAAGTAAATGCAGCCATTCTGAATGGTTGCCACTTAACATTTTTGCTTGAGAGCTGGAACAAATCTAGTATCTAAGTTTATTCTTGTTTCTTTCTGCACTAGTAATGAAAATGAATGATTTAATTTCTGATATGATTTCCTGGTTTGTGACAATCCCTTTGAACAGTGGGTGATGGGTTCTGGAAGTGCTGCTGGTTTCCAGCCGTCACCCGAACGTCACAGCACATGTCAGCAGCCAGGCATCCTCCAAGGCTGCTCTTACTGTGTGACATACAATAATATTTCCCAGATGAGCTCCCTGAATCAAATGACCTGTCACTCTTCTTCCACATCACCTGAGGAGATGACAAAAACTTCTTTCACAGAACTGGTTATAACAAATTTTCTCCTCCCCTCTACAGTTCCATGACATTTGTTTTTCACCTGAGCACTTCACTGATGCCCATCACTAGAGTATCTGATTGTCTTTCTCTGAAATGATAATGAAGGAATAAAGTCTCCTAAAAAGGTGTGGGTGGCATTTGCTTTTCACTAGTGGCACAGTGGCAGCTTTAATTTTATTCTGGCTTTAAGTGAGTATTGCCAGTTGTTGGCAGAGTATTGTTAATGGTTTATAAAATACTCTTTTAATTAATAAAATGCACCTAGAGGCCTCCTAGGGAATATAAGCAAGCTTGTATTTATATGCAAGTAAGCCTAAAACTGTTACTATTAAAAACCTGAATGTCAGCCAAAATATCATAGTCACTTAGAGCAAAGCACTTTTCAAACACTTTACTGACTCTAAACTTATGTGCTTCATCCCTTGAGTAGGATAAGGGACTACATAAGTGACATTAATTTCATTTTCATTCTGAGGTCTGGCGTTCACATGATTGCTCCCTAGATCAACTACATCCTCATAGACATTTAGATTTAAACATTTTTAAGTATAAATGCGTCCAAAGGGTCATAGCCAAGCCAAGACAGATTATTTTCATGAATAATTCTTGTGAGCTATGATATCAAATGCTTTACTAAGTTCAGATATTAATCTAATGCATTCTACTGCTATCCTCAGAATATGGAAATTAGAGTCAGTGGTTCAGAAAATTCCTCAGTGAGGCTGGAGGTCCTTGTGGCTGAAGCTATGAAATGTAATATGTCTTTTGCTTCAAGGATGGATGGATCAATGAATAAAAATGGGATAAGCAGCCTACATTTCGTCAAAGCTCCTGGAGGGGTAGGAAGCCTCATTGCAGTGTGTGTGTGAATTTTCTTGTGCACACTGAACAGAAAAATCTGCATCAAAGCATACGACATCATGGGAGTGAGACGTGTTGGATTCAAACATATTACAAATCATTTGGGATGGTTGCTGAGACTGTTTCCTTTGCATAGTATGTTCTAGAATTTAACTGTAAGGACGAACTCGAGTGGAAAGTCCCTGGATTTAAAGGAAACTCAACAGGGACTCATTCTCTATTTTTTTTTTTCCAACAAGGACTATATAGAACTGTATCAAACCTATCTCTGTGTGTTAAAAAACTGGGATTCCAGTTTGTTTTCCTAATGAAGATCAGAAACCTCATCAGCTTCTGCCCCATACCCCCAGGAAATATGAATATGAATATAACCCCAAATCTTCTGTTATTAGAAACAAAAGCAAAGTTCAAAGAAAATCACAATCTGTGAAGAGTCACTAGACTGGAAAGCTCTGGTTATAAGACCCAAAGAAGACAAAAATACAAAAGAAGGGCAGTTAGAAGTACAGGTTGACAACTTTGGGGCTGAGAAATAAAATAAGCTTAGATGTGGGCAGTAAGGAAATAAGAAAGAACAAGACTAGTAGAGGCAAAAAACCTAAAATCCATAGTAGAAATTTGACATCACAGAAATCTGCCTTTCCACTCATGTCATATTAAATTAACATAAATCTTGTTGGAGATTTTTTGTGGTACCCTTTGAGGTAAATTAAATGCATTTGTACTTCAATATTAAAAAACAAAAACAAAAACAAACAAACAAACAAAAACAAAAACAAAAAACAAAAAACAAAAACAAAAACAAAAACAAAAACAAAAACAAAGACAAAACAAAAACAAAAACAAAAAAACAAACCAACCCCAGAGCAACACATTGAGCAGAGTCCTACCACCACAAGCAGTTCTTCAAGAAGTTTGCAAAGATGCATCAGTCACCAATTCCTTATGCACACTGGCAGCAGCACCCATCCCATGAGCAGTGCCATGGGTGCCTCAGCCCAACCTTGGGTCCATCCTCCACCCAACTCTGCTGCCCAAAGGTGCTCCTGAGCATTCCAGGGTGGCTACAAGACAATGCTGAGGCTCTTCCTTACTTCCTCACCGAAGGAAACTTCTCTCTCTTGCAAGGCATCCTTCTGTCTGTGGCATCCTGGCTTCCAGCCTAAACGAGCTGGAAGAGGTTAAACTACCCCTTCTGCAGTTGAGTCTTTTTGTCCTCCATGTTAGATCATTCCTTAGTCACAAATTACCTCTGCTGAGCAGTCACAATTTGAATTTCCCGTTCACTGTAAAATAGTGATGACATATATTTTGCAATATACTTTAACCCTGTCTTATTTGTATGCATCTGGGAATTTTCTAGGAAGTAAGCAGAACTCAAATACTGATGTGAGTTGCTTCAGCAGCTTAAAATTAAAGTGCTAACACTCTCATGCATGTATAATTTTGGATGGTATTTCCACAGTGTTTGCATTCCATAAGCACTTTTAGCACTGATCTAATACCTTCTGTTTCACAGATGAACAAAACCAGCTCTGGTCAGTTATTCAAGACCAAGCTGAAAGTAAATTATCTCTGACAATAAGGGAATACTGTGAAAGTTCTGTGCAAGTGTGACTTGAATAAAACATTGAACACAGTGGTGAGGAAAATAAAGCTACTCTCAGTTAAACCAGCTGGACAAGTCTTTGAACTTAAGAAATTCTTACTTTAGAGATATACTTTCTGCTTGTATCCTGAACTATGGATTTGTATCTCTGCAGTCATATACACAAACTGACCAATTTTAAATCATCTAAAACACTTTTATCCTCTCAAAAGCATCAGCTCAGTCTGCATTCATGACATTCAAATTTTGAAAGTTCGTACTCAGTAATGCTACATTGTGCAGCAGAGAAGAAATGCTTCCTGGCAACAGCAAAAATCTGCTTTTAGTTTTTGTTTCTAAGAAATCAATGCTTCATTACCGTATTTAATTTCAATGCAGGTTTTAGTCCTGTATCAAGAAGTGACCACACAGATTTACAACAGCTCACTCAAAAGGGTTAAGGGCCTTTATTATCTTTTGGAATCCCACAGTTTTGATTTGTGAGTTACTTGTAGCAAAACGTTTACAGTGGTAACATTTCTATATACCAGATTGTTCTGTAAACATTACAGGTTAGTTCTACTCTTGTCTATGTAAGTGAAAACAGCTTTTCAACTCAGCTAGATCAACTCTGTAACAAATAAATTGATAGTTACAACGTGCATTCTTTCACACTTCTAAATAATAAAAAAAATGTTTTGGAACTTGGTGTGTATGTGTGTATACCTTGACAGAAATGCGTGATAGGGAGGGTCAGACTAAACTGAAGTTTTGTATCTCTTTCAGTGAACCTTAATATTAAAATAAAGCAGAATACTTGTGGTCAGCTTCTCTTACATACTGTTTCAATTCCTTTACACCATTGCAGCAAGACGTAGAAGTCAGTCAGCTACAGAAAGTGTTTCGTTAAAGAGCACAACCTGGCAAGAATCCATGGCTTGTAGCTTCTCAGTTGGCTACAGACCCTGGGACTAGGGATATGGGAAAAGGAGCTATGGAAGATACTGTGATCAGCTCCAAATCCACTGTGCAGGAACAACTGCAGCTTGGGCTCTCAGGCCATATTTCTGTGGTATGCACAAAGGTGTGAACAGACTTTGCTCTACTACAGTGTTATAGATTTTTCTTTGGACTGCAAGGTAATACTCTGTGATACAATTTTGCAGGAATGTGGATCATACTACTGCCAACTTGAGTATTAAAATTGGATTCTTCTTTTTCTTGTGACCAGCCTTTGCCATGGAATCAAAATCTCAATATATAAATTGATTTTTTTACAAAAGTAACCTTCAGCTTCAAGAGCTGAGTAGTGTGCTTTTGGAGACAGACCAAATACTGGAATGGAGGTGCCCAGGTCAGGAAGAAGATATGTCAAGTGTTGATGGCTCACTGTAGGAATTCAAGGATGACAAAATATGGGGAAAGGAGGCTGTTGTGGCTGTGTGTGTTTTCCCCTGTGCATATCACAGCACAGGAAAACCATAATCCTTCCTTTCCAGTTCAAAGTTCTACAAATATTTGTCTTAGCTGCAGCAGTAAATATTGTGATCAGTTTGCTAGACATCTGTTTGAAAGAAGTCCAACATTGAAAGGCATCTATTCACTAAGAGACATGATAGCACTTCTGAGACCTTTTAATAGTCTTTTAATACTATGCTGCTAAATATTCAATCACAGTGTAGCATCAGCAGCAAACTTGTGCACTGAAATGCCCTTTTAAAAAGACCTTATTCTAAACTTGTGCCTTCACTACCCTTGAGCATGTCTTCTGTGAATTATAGTACTTATATTAAGTCATTAATTGTATGCCCCTTTTTTATGTAGGCAGATTTTTTTTAGCTGACAATTTCTACAGATATATTGCATATTTTTTCTCTATTTTGCTGGCTGTGCATCAACTTTCAAAATCTATCATGTTTCAGAAGGAGATATGAAGCAAATATTAAAGGAAATGGCAGAATTTAAAAATTGTTTGCATATGTATAGCCTTCCACACACATGATTCCTGAGGTGAATCTTGCTTCTTCTGCCAGAGCACCTCTCCTATTTTTCCTCTCCTCTGAGTAAGCATACTATAATACATAGCTTCATTTTAGATACAGACTAATAACAGCTTTAGAATAACATTTGTTCGGCCCAGTTTTCTGGATTTGGTGACCCAAAATGACAATCATATTTAGCTGGAAATGTCAAGATGAAAAATGCTTTGAATTTGCTTATTTTTTGTTTCCCAGACAACTGTTATTTCATTCTTGAACCATATAATCTCACAAAATAGTCATTCACCATTTTGGGCAACTTCAGACATCTTTCATGGCATGGTTTGATGGCACATAAGACGCAATACATGTATTCATAAAGAACACATGGCGTACAAACGTCAAGGCACTGTTCATGTCCTTACAAACACTGGCAACACTAAAAAATATAAAGGTTAATTCATGCAATCTCTTACCTCTGTCTGAGAAGTAAAAATCCACAAAGAAGTAAAGGATGGAACTACTATCAATGAGCTACTAAACCAGCGTGGACGTATCTCAGGGGCATGTCATCGGTGCTAGTTGGTGCTAGCTGGTGCTCCCAAATACTAACATAATGCTAAAGTTTCATACACTAATTGTACAGTGAAATAGCCTCTTGATTTCTTAAGAATGCGCATCATGACAATCCATTATTGCAGAAGGCATTAAGATTAATACCATTAATAGCATTACTAGCAGAAGATTAATAGCATATGCCATGTTACTGAAAAATTACACCAGCATGGGCAGCAACTTTGACGTTTACGGCGTACTATGATGGCAAATTTACATGGTAAATGCTATGAAGAATGTTTTGGTTTAACAAAGCTTAGCTAATGTTACCTTAAGTCCTTCTGAATTTGCTGTTGCATGATTCTTTCTTTCTGCACAAAACCTTTGTGTTTTAGTAGTGTCCTCTCACTATCGGGCTATGAGATAAGGAGGAAAATAAAGAAATATTCCCAGGACTGTGTAATTAGCAAAGCCGTTGGTGAGTTATACTGGCACTCTATTTAATAAAGAGTGAAAACAGTTGTCTGCTCAGGGGGAGCTCTGTACAGGAATATCCAACAGTGTGCTGAAGTCGAAGCCCAAGGTGACACTGCTACAGCCTGGGGCTGGGCCACCAGCCAGGACTCAGGCACGTCAAGCGGTGGAAGTTAGTGTCCCCTTGGGTCCCAGGTGACCCTTTGAACTGAGCTGGAGGATCTGCGGCCTTAACAGGTGTGAGTGCGAAATGTATGAGCATCTGAGGACAGAAAGCTGGGAGCTGAAGTCACTATCTGCATGCTATTCCAATAAACAATTTCATTTATGTCAAGTATAGTATTACAAGTCAGCCGTTGTCTATCCCTTTATAAGGGGATACCTCTTTGCCAAAGTGATATGAGGATGACTGCATTAAAGACTGAAGAAATACTGCAGTAATTGAGACATTTTGAATTTCTATCACAAATAGAACATTTAGTTTTAAATTATTAAGAGATTTAGATAGTCATGCCTTAAGTCAGTTGGTGTAGTAGTAAGTAACTTCAGAGGGAATGCTGGAGGGCACAAACAGAACTTCGGGAACTAATTCTTCATTTTTATACCCTGTCACAAGGCAAAGATGTGAAAACAAGACTAATAGCTCTTAAGCTAACTCAAAGTATTACTGAACGCTAACTCAGTCTTAATCACAACACTTCTGCTAAGGAAAGGACAACATGTTTCCCATGGAAGCTGAGCACTTGGTTTCTGCAATGTAACAGTAGGGTTCCCAAGTATACTGAAGTGTGGTATTTTTACAATGTACTTTTCCTTTTCTTTAGAAGAAAAGAAGGAAGACAACTTTATTTAGACAAGTAATTGTCAGAAGACATATGTCTTTAAAGTTTTACGCTCAAGGTCTTAACAACTGTTTGATTTTGAGATCATACTGTGTATAGAAGGTTAATTCAGTGACACTAGAACAAGAATGGAAAGTGGCAAACTCAGAAATGTACTTGAGATAAGACTTGACATGGTTTAATGGAGAAAGATATGCTACCCTTGAAAACACTGTTGCTTTTTTTCTTTTTTGAAACAATTTAAAGTCTCACCTTCAGAGTCTGAATAGTTATAAACCGCCTATATACAGACATGAACTAATATTTCCCCCTCTTAATAGGGTAATTGTATTTGAGATGTTGAATAACAAAAGCTAAACACAAAATAATTTGTTAAATATCACTCTAAGGTCATCAAAATGGTAAAGCAATAAGAAAAAACAAGCTATAAAATGAACAAGTTGATAAGTGGGGAAAATCCTGTTGGATATTCTTCAGAAGTATGGCAATACAAAATATTTTGGATTTCAAGGAACATCTATTTACAAAACAGTGAGTTTGCTAAGAATGGGCTTGATATCATGGATGTTCAGCTGCTGATACAGGAGCATCAGCTGGAGACATAAAAAGGGTCAACTCAAAACGTTCCATAGTTCTTACAATCAAAAATAACAATTTAAACTGCGTAGGTGCAAAATGTGAAGTACAAGAACCAGGCTGAATTTAACTGTAATAACACAAAAGTATGTAATCATACAGTTGTCTTTGGAACTTACTGTAACTCAAGGGACCAGCCTCACCAATAATTGAGCATAAAATGATTACAAGAATTGAGTTCTGAGGATGCAGCAGTGCAAATTCTTACAGGATTGTCAGCAGATAACTGTATGTTTGAATGGAGTTCCAAAATCTACAAAAAGACATTCAATAATTGAGCACAATAAAAAACTGAGGAGAATCTTTTACTTAATCTGCTTCCCAAGCTTTCAGACAAGTTCTCCCTAGCAAAGGTGACAAGAAAGAATTATTGTATGAAAATAATCCTTATCCATCCCATCAGCTATGATTTTGTCTTCTTGGAGTGAATGAAATCTGCTGCCTCCAATTCATTATCATTTGGACATTTTTCAATCTGTAAAGATCCATCTGGCACAAACTACATAACTGCTGTTGTACCAAACATACTGATGTACCCAACCTTATGACATCCTCAGCAGCTTTGAAGATATGTCAAATTTTATCCATAAAATGAGCTTTGCCTAAGCTACAGTTTTGTCAGCCACTAATCAGTAAGTCCTTGCCAATGATTTTCCAAAGCAGGACTAAGTACTTCACATGTATCAGCAATATCTATTAGTCTCTGAGGCAACAGGACATACTAGATTGTACCAAAAAGTCACCTAAATGTATAACATAGCTAAGTTTTACTGCTCTCAGTCATGAGTTTGAGCACAGTTCTGCTGGAATCAGCTGCACAGCTACAAAGCAAAGCTGGAGAATGGGACAAACCTATCTAGGAGCCCATTTACAAGCATTCAGTCAAAGGGATGACAATGGCAATCAAAACTCACAATATTACTTCATCAGTAGAACCCACTAGTTTATGGAATGTAACCTCACAACTACAGCTGGCCAGCCTCAGGAGCCCAAGTAATTACTAATGTAATCACAGGCTAAATTAACACCATGAGGGGGTAGTGGTCTACTAGGATGCCAGGGCTCTTAAGAGCCAATCCTGAACTACTAAGGAATGGAGCCTAAAGCAAAGGTATCATATCCACAGAGAAAACTATTCCAGTTGAATGTAACTAGAAGTAGCCTGGAATCCACATAGATTCTAGTAAGCTTGCTGTTGGAAAAAAAAAATGAGGTGTCCAGCCTATAACCTCTTCACTTTTTATGTGTTGTTAATAACTCCAGCTTGCTTTTAATCCAAACCAGGAGGATTTTCCCTTAAAAATATATGTATTGATCTTCCTCACTTCTACTGAAGCTTTATACAATCATGAGCCCACTCAATGTTTACTGCAGAAATAGATGCTATTATATAGATTTGAAACCCAAGACTGAATTAGATGCATCCAGCTGGGGAATGTGCATTTCAAAGAGAAGGGGCAAGCTTTCCATAGCTCTTTCACCAATGTAAAATATATATGTCTCTTTGTATTGGTTTTGGCTGGGATAGAGTCAATTTTTCTTCTTGGTATCTGGTATGGGGCTGTGTTTTAGATATATGATAAAAACAGTGTTGATGACACAGGAATGTTTCAGTTATTGCTGAGCAGAGCTTACACAGCATCAAGGCCTTTTCTGCTCCTCACACCACCCACCAGAGAGGAAGCTGGGGCTGCAGAAGAAGTTGGGAGCAGACACAGCTGGGACATCTTACCCCAGCTGACCAAAGGGATATTCCACATCACATGGCATCATGCTCATCATATAAAGCTGAGGGAAGAAGAAGGAAGGGAAGGACATTTGGAGTGATGGCATTTATCTACTCAAGTATCCATTAAGCCTGATGGAACCTGGCTTTCCTGGAGATGGCTGAACACCTGCCTGCTGATGTCAAGTAGTGAATTAACTCCTTACTTTGCTTTGCTTCCATGTGTGGCTTTTGCTTTACTTCTTAAACTCTCTTCTCAATCTCAATCTACAAGTCTTCTCACTTTTACCTTTCTGATTGCCTCCCTCGTCCTATTGGGGGGTGGGGGGAGTGAATGAGCAGCTGTGTGGGGCTCAGCTACTTGAAAGAGCTAACCCGCAACACTCTTGTAATAATACTTCCTCTTAATATGAGAGTATGCCACACTTCAGATTACATAGAACTTCAATAACTCCTCACAGGCCTCCTTGGATCAGTTCTCCTACACAAGAGATGGTGGACAGTCTTCAGTAAGGAGTAGGAGGGCAGATTTCAGAGGTGTAAGGTATAGTATTAATTTAATAAACTCATTATTCAGCTTTCTCTGGTTAGTTTTATACAAAGGAAAATGTTTTTCTTTCCATTCTGTTGCCTTCAAGTGTGTACACATGGAGCCATAGAAATGTATTTACTGTTTGCACCAGGTCTTCTATGTTGAGGATTTGGGTGTTATTCTGATTCTGCTGCTTAGTCTGTCCTGTCATGTAGAAAAATGGTAGGCACTTCCTGGTGCTTTTTTCCACTGTCGTTCAAATACATAACACCTATACTACATGTCTCAGTAGAGTATTGATTTAAATACCACAGGTATTTGTAGGTGGAAGAGATATCTATGAAATATATAATTATTTATGAATTAGGGTATTGAAATCTAGGTCTAAACTGAAATTATATTCTGAATTTCTGGATTGGTACACAGATAAAAAAAGGGATTGTGTATGTGTATCATTTGGTAAAAATTTATCATAAAAATTGGGAACACAATAAAATCCATCTAGGATTTTGAATCTAAATCATAGAACGGTAGAATATTATGTTGGAAGGGACCACAGGGATTATCTGGTCCAACCTTTCTTTGGCAAAAACATAGTATAGACAATTGGCCCAGCGCTCTGCACAGCTGAAACTTTAATGTGTCCAATATTAGGAAACCCACCACTTCCCTGGGGAGATTATTCCAATGGCTGATTGTTCTCATTGGGAAAATTTTCCCTCTTGAGTCCAATTAGAATCTCCCCAGGAGTAACTTGTACCCATTGCCGCTCATCTTTTCCTTGTGACTCCTTGTAAATAGGGATTCTCTACCTGCTTGGTCACCACCCTGTAAATATTGGAACTTGGTGATGAGGTCTCCTCCAAGCCTTCGTTTCTCAAGGCTGAACAAGCCCAGTTCTTTCAGCTATTCCTCATATGGCAGCTGTCCAGTCCTTGGATCATCTTTTTGGCCCCTCTCTGAACCCTTTCCAGCCTGTCCACAGCTTTTTCGCAGAGCAGGAACCAAAACTGAACACATTATTCCAGGTGTGGCCTGACCAGCACTGAGTAGAGCAGGACGATGACTCTATCTCTGCTGGTGATGCCCTTGTTGATGCAGCTCAGCATCCCTCTGGCTTTCTGTATCACAGCAGCAGCACCCTGGTTACACATATTGAGCTTGTTGTCCACTAGGATGCCCAGGTCCCTTCCCACAGATTTGTTCCCAGCCGGACAGATCCCAGCCCATGCTGCACCCCTGGATTACGGTTTCCCAGGTGCAAGATCTTGCACTTGTCCTTGTTGAGGTTTGTAAGGTTCTTGTTAGCCCACACTTTCAGCCTCTCCATGTCATCCTGCAGGGTGCCTCTCCCTTCCAAAGTGTCCACTTCCCCACTCAGTTTGGTATCATCAGCAAACTTTATCAGGGCACACTTGATCCCATCAGCCAGATCGCTTATGATGATGTTGAACAGTTTTGGGCCCAATTTTGATCCATGGGGGACCCGGCTTGTGACAAGTTGCCAGTTTGAAAAGAAGCCATTTACCAGCACCCTCTGGGTGTGCCCCGTCAGCCAGTGCCACGCTCACCACAGAGTCCACTTGTCCAGATCATAACATGTCTGCGTCCCAAGGAAAAGGCTGTAGGAAATTGCTTTGAAAGCCTTGGAGAAACCTGGGAATACAACGTCCACTGCTCACCCCTCATCAATCAAATATGTTCCTATGGTGTAGAAGGCAATCAAGTTTGTGAAGCACAATTTGCCTCTGCTGAACCTATGCTGGCTTTTCCCAACCACAAGCTTCAACTTACATGTGATAACCCCTAGGAAGATTCCTTCCATAACTTTCCCAGGGACTGAAGTCAGACTGATGGGCCTATAACTTCCTGGATCTTCCTTTAAGCCCTTCTGGTAGATGGGGGTGACATTAACCTTCTTCTAGTCTTCTGTGGTGTCTCCCCATCTCCATGTCTTCTCAAAGATTATGGAGAGCAGCCTCACAGCAATGTCAGCCAGCTCTCTTCACACTCTTGGGTGGATATTGTCAGGGCCTATCAATTTGTAGGGGTGAAACTCCTGTAATAGTTCACATACCAACTCTTCTTTTACTGATGGAGGGTCTACGTTAGCATGAACATGGATTGTTTTTTCCGAGGCCTGGGGTTCAACAGTGCTGGTAAAGACAGAGGTAAAAAAAGTGCTGACCACCTTTTCAGCATTGTGGGTCACTACTTCACCTCTGCTTTTAACAGCAGGCCAATATTTTCCTTCTGTTTCTGCTTGTTGATTATGTACCTGAAGAGCACTTTCTCGTAGTTTTTGATATCTCTGGCCAATTTCAATTTGAGCTGAGCTTTTGATTTTTTCTAGCTGCATCTCTGCATTCCCTGACGATGACCTTGTAGTTATCAATGGGTATTCATCTGCTTTTCAACCTCTAGTATGCTTCTCTTTTGCTTTGGAGCAGACTCAGATGCTCGCAGCTAAGCCAAAGGGGTCTCTTGCTCCCCCTATTTCCCTTACCTTTGAACTGGTTTTGTGCTTCCAGGAGAGTATTCTTGAAAAATAACCAGCAGTCACTAGCTCCTTTATTCTCCATGGAAGTTTCCCACAGAATCCCTCCCGATTGAGCTCTGAGCGAGCTGAAGTTTACTCTTCTAAAAATCTAAAAACTTTGTCTTAGTCTCAGTACTAACCTTCCACGTGCTCAGCAAGATCCCAAAGTCTACTATATTGTGATCACTGCAGCCGAGGCTGTCACTGACTGAGATACTACAAAAAAGGTATTCTTTATTTGTTTGTAGTAAGTCTAGCAGTGCCTCCTTCTTGTCTTTATGAAACAGCCTGTAGCCATCCATCACAATCCTCTAGTCATGTGAGTTGTCCCACCATGTTTTAGTTATTCCTTTGATATCATAAGTTTCAGACCAAGCATGAAGCTTCAGGTCTTCCTGTTGGTCCCCAGGTTTCATGTATTGGCGTACACACCTCTGAGGTGGTCGTTCTTCTGGTTCTCCTCTTCGGAGGCAGATAAGGAACACCTGTCACTGCTCTGCTTGGCCTGGTTTATTCTCCAGTTGGCTGCAGTGGTCTGAGAGGTGTCATTTTGGCCCCATCCTCTCCCAAGTACTTCAGTTTAAAGCCCACCTCACAAAGTTATCCAGCCTGCTACCAAAGATTCCAAAATATTTTAATTTATAGTGGATGAATATATATTTCTGTTATAGCATGGGTAACTTCCAAATTGACATACCCTCCATAAACTCAGAATTTACTCCAGAATGACTTTGTCCATGATCATAATCTGTAATGGAAAGCTAAACTGAAGCCTGGCTTTTTAAAAACTGTTTTATTTTGTAAAATTTTATGGTCCAATATTAAGATAAAAGAGATGCTGAAATGAGAATAATTATATCTATTCATTTTAGGAAGCTTTCTGTGAAAATTACAGCTTTTCCATGTCGATTTTGAGGGTATCATTAGTGTTTTGGAAATTCGATTGCATCAATGATTTTGTTTTAAAGATAAGTTGTGTCCTGAAGGGTTGTTTATAAACATTTTTCCCAGATTATTTTATGACCTTGTGGATTCATGGTTTAAGCTCCAGCTATCTGACAAAGCTTTGTGATTCATTTTCTGTTCGCCTTTTCATCTAGGATGTCTATCCCTCATTATCCTTGCAAGCTGACAAATCTGATGAAACAGAAATGACACCAGAAAGATTGATTTCTCTCTTTTATCTTTACTTTAATTGCAGATTTGTGTGAAGTCATGCTACTTTCCTCTAAGGCTCGAATTGCTGATTTTGTTGTTATTTTCACTCAGATTTTTTGAATTCTTATTGTGGCAAAAAAAGTATTTTCTTCATATGTGTGTTGCTAGTGAACCAGTTGTGCGCAGCTTGCAGTATCTATATTTTATGTAGCTGTTTTACTGAGCTAAAGCTTGGCCAGTATTCCTACACATACAAATTTACATCCGTTTGCTGTTATGCTGTTGTTCCAAATTAACCATTTCCCCCAAACATCTGATGACCAAAAGAGTGTCCAAATATTAAAGAAAGAATTGTTCCTAGCAAGCAATGATACAAAACTGTCCTTCAAATAAAACCGCTTTTATGGCTTGCAAAACTAGAGAGCATTTAATAAATTTAAAAAGGCTGTTTACATACTTTTCAAATGAATGTATTTAAAAGGGATGATTGTGTGCAAGCCATACTGCACTGTTTCTAACAGAAATACACATCATGCTTGGAGATATTAATATAGTTCCCTGTCCAGCGTACACTCACGTCACTAGTTTAAAGGTTATATTTTTCTTTATTGAACTGAGGAAAAGATATCATTTTGGTAAAGCACTAAATTCAACATATGGCATATGGGAGCTGAGTTTTTCAGTCCCCCAGGGAGCCTTTATATGACTTTTGATAAGTCTCTCCTTCATTGCAGCCATCTAAGAAACAGGGTTGATAAGTGTGTCTTTGTCCAGCTCCCTTTTTGCTCCTTAGTACCATCCAGGTGCTAAGCACCCTCACACTGTTCTGTTGTTGGAAGAACTGGGCATGCACACAGAGGGGATTGTAGTTCTACAGTGATGCAAATGCCGGTAGCTGTGTCATGCAAAAACTACAATAATAAAACATATGACTCATGTAATCCAGCACAGCTGCAAACCATGGATATGAGTCCGGTTTTGTTATTAATGCCTTGCTTCAGGACAAAAAAAAAATATTATTCTCATTAAGGTGCAGGAACGTTGTCTTAAAAAGGAAGAATTGCACAATTTAGAAACTGCAACAGGTATGACTAGTGAAAATCTGTGATCTGTTTTCCTGCACTGAAAACTAGAGTAGCATGCTGCCTAACCTGTTTGACTGGCACAGTCCAGAAGATCTCTTTTTTTTCTTTTTTTTTTTTTTTTTTAGAGCAAGTGATTGTTATTCTCACTGCTAGTGTATGAAATAAAAGATGATGTCCAATGAAATGCACACAATACAAAATTGAAACACGGAGAAAATGCCAGATTCAAGCTCAGCTGAAGACTCTAGTTGAGGAAAGCATCTTTCAATAATCTGTATTTGCACTTTAAGAATCCTTTGCAACAAAGCAATCTTGATATGTTTACTGCTTATTGGTGGCCACAGTACTCAAAATACTTTCTAAGTTCCACAGATTTTCATGTCTGAGTGTGTCCTAAAATGATTAGAAAGCCTTCAGATTGGCCTTGAATATGGACTTACACTAAGCTCTCATATAACTGTGTTACAGAAGACAGTGGTGTTTTCATAAAAGCATGGGCAGCCTTTAGTATCTATCTTTTGGGCATACTAGCACACTGCAGTACTTACTGAAATATATAGATTTTAATATGTATAATTAAATAAATAAACAACTATTCATATTTTTATACTTCTGGGTGAATATTCCTTCTCAAACTATGTGAAGTATTTATGCAGCTCTGAGTTGTGTCTTCTGTGTTCTGCTCAAAAACTTAACATAATTGGATAAGAAATGCTATGGAGGAATCAAGCTGCTTTCACTGTTTCTGCATTTATTCTACTGCTGTCAACCCACATGAGTTTCTTCCCTTTTTCTTCTTGCTTGTCTATATAAAGTATTTCTCCTTGCCTCTCTGAATATTTTTAACTCTGAACATAGAAGATGCCTTAATAGTCTTATCACCAGCACTTTTTTGGTGTAGAACAAAGGCTTTTTAGAAGGTTAAACTGTAAGAAATGTCTAACAGCAGATAAGAAGAAAACAAACAAACAAAAAAGATTCAAGGGAAAATACCTGCTGGATTCAAATTCTCATCTTCTGCTATGCTAAAATAGCTTCTTTAAGGAAACCACTGTGAACTCCCATGAGCTGTAAAGGGACACACACCATGGGAACAACCATTTCCAGGAAATATAGCAAATTGTTAAAGTAAATTCCTTTAGGTATGAGCTAACACACCTTTTTGATCACTTTCTTCATTTTACTTCATCTGTTAAGCTCACCTATTTTACCTGGATTTATCAAACTTTTTTATTATTTTTCTTCCATGCAGGCTGTCAATCAGAGTTGCATTTCCTCAAGTAACTCTGCCAATGCAGTTTGGCTAACTATCTGCTTGTACTAAAAGCTAATAAATCTTTTTGGGACAGGCATCCTGAGAGTGCTCAGAATTTAGAGTCTGATTTATGTCCTTGGCTCACCAGAAAGATCCCCTCTGTAAGAACAAAAGCTCCAACACCTAAGTAGAGCTGAAAATTCTTGAAGTTGGAAAATATTACCTAAGTCTGCGCTCAAGTTTAATTCTGGACAATAAATCACAGCTGGGCAGTGTCTGAGAACCTAAACCATAACTGGCCTTTTACTTCACGCTTTCAAAGCTGATATAAGTGCCAATTAAATTTCTCTTCCATGAGTAAAATAAAATTTCGGAGTGAGATCTCATATTGGTCCATCGCAAAAATCATTCAAATTACTGGAAAGCTAGAAATCAATAAAATAAATTGTCAGCAAATAAAAACCCATTAAGGAAGGAGAAACCCATTTCTAAACCTTCTTTCTTTTTTTTTTTTTTTTTTTTTAATCTTTCTGGATAGTCTGATAGAAAAGTGATTGTAGTAAGTTTAGAAATATGTTGTTGCATGTGTCTTTCCTTCTCCAGGTCTGGATCATATTTGAGCATCAAAGAAAGCATCTTTATGATATCATGGGTGTTTGTGCTGGTATTACTTCATAGACTCACAGACTAATTTCGATCGAGAGGAACCTCTGGGGTTCTTTAGTCCAACCCCCTGCTGAAAGCAGGTCCCATCAGCTCAGGTTGCTCAGTACTGTTTCAATTGAGTTTTGAAAACTTTGTCCAGTCAAATTTCAAATGTCTCCAAGAAGGGAGATATTAATATTTTCCTTTATGGACAATTTTGTTGCTGCTTAATCCCTCTCACTACGAATTTTCTTCTACGCCCAACTGAAATTTCTCTCGATGCAACTTCTGAGCATTTCATTCTGGTATTGTGATGTCTCTGCCTGGTTCTGTCTTTATAACTAAGGCGATTTGTTCAGCTATCTGTGTAAGACCTGGCAATCTCAGATGGCTCTCTCCCCATCCTATGGCTTTTCCACTTCCATTTGAAAGTGTGTTACATATTAATATACCATAGCTCCTGCACTTGCATACATACCTTGTGAAAGCCAATCACAGAAGGGTGAGTCAGGACTCAGCTCTACCCAGGAAAAGAGGCGACAGTCCCCCAGGAATTTCTAACCACCCAGGAGGGAATAACCCAAATCTTATCAATTTTTAATGATATTTGCTCTTTTGGCTTCTGGCTAGCAAACAATGTTCTTCCATAACTAGAAAAAGCTGTCAATTGCAGGACAATAAGAAAAAAATATTGCATTTTTTGGGGGGTGTTTGGGGTATTGTTTGTTTTTACGTTTTGTTTGGTTTTGGTTTAGTTTGGTTTGGGGTTTTTTTGATGCTTTGTTTCCTCTCATGTATGGTTACTTATGGGACTGCAACCAGTAGGAAACACTGCTGCTTTTCTTGCTTTTTGGGTAGGGTAAAGACAGGGCTTCTCAAATTTATCGCAAGGCGTCTCCTCCAATGTACTGAAGAGGCATGACTCAAACAGGAAATAAAACAATTATACCAATATTATATGTATCGTTTTAACATATAGATGGATTTAGTCTCTCTTATCTGTATGACAATTTCAGATATTCATGAAAAATGATTTATTTCTGTGGTAGATTTTCTAAGGCTCAGACTTCTTGCGCTCTCTAAGCATAGTATCCTTTCTGTTGATAAAAAATTAGATTTAAAATAAGCTCTATGCCTAGCATTGTTATTTACACTTTGATAAATGTTACACTTATCCTAAATTTATGAGAAAATAAAAAACTTTTGTAGTTACAGAATATAAAACAGAAAATAGTTCCCTCATTTTAATAACTTGAATTAAATTTTTCTATCTACTATAATTTAAAAAAAAAAAAATCACAAGCAGGAATAGTTCCACTAGCAAGTAATAAGTCAGCCTTGCCATTCTTCTGTTATTACTAACCATGAGAGAATGCCATAGATTTATGTTCTGGTAATTCATCACTTTCCATCCATTATCCTGTGGATAATTCATTGTGTTCATAATAACAGATTCTTAAACTCATTATATTAAATCCTCAGATACTAGAGAGTATATAAAATTGAAAGTAAAAAAAAAAAATTGAATATGCAATCTGCTGCTTTGGTAAATTATGGATCAAAAGTTACAATTTTTTAATTTAAGAGGTAATAAAAGAGTATTTACCTGTTGCATCAGAGTGAAAGATGATGGTTAAAGCATCTGTCATGACAGCTAGAAGCGTATTAAGTAGCAGAGATCAGGTAAGCCCTACAAGCCCAGTCACATAATGGTTCATGCTTGAACTTTAGTTAACTTAAAGGTATTAATTTATTTGGCATCTTTTTGTTATGTGAAAACCTAGTCATTTTTCCTATCTAACAACAATTTATGTATGTTAGACATAATCATAGAATCATAGAATAGTTCGGGTTGAAGGGACCTTCCCAGCTTCCCCAGTGCCCCCCCTGCCATGAGCAGGGACATCTTCACCAGCTCAGGTTGCTCAGAGCCCCATCCAGCCTGGCCTGGGATGTCTCCAGGGTTGGTTCATCCACCACCTCTCTGGCCAACCTCGGCCAGGCTCTCACCACCCTTACTGTAAAAAATTTCTTCTCATGTCTAGTCTGAATCTCCCCTCTTTTAGTTTAAAACCATTACCCCTTGTCCCATCTTGCTGTCTACAACTGTCTGAAAGGAGGGTGGAGCATGGAGGGTGTTGGTCTCTTCTCCCAAGTACCCAGTGATAGGACACCAAGCCAATGTCAATGTCAGTGATGAAGACATTAAACAGTACTGGTCCTGTACAGACCCCTGAGGGACAGCACTTGTCACTGGTGTCCATCCAGACATTGAGGTAACGTACCTTCCAACCCTAACCATTCTGTGATTCTGCAATTCTTTTGTCCACTGGTATAGTCACTCCATCGTAGAAGAGCACTTGTTTGGTCATGCAGGGCTCACCCTTGGTAAAGCCATGCTGGTTGTCCTGAATCACCTCCCTGTCCTTCATGTGCCTTAGCACAGCTTCTAGGAGGATCTGTTACATGATCTTCCCAGGCACAGGATAAGGCTGCCAGGTTTGTAGTTCCCAGGGTCCTCCTTTCTACCCTTTTTAAAAACAGGTGCAATGTTTCCTTTTTTCCAGTTACCAGGGACTTCATATGAATGCCATGACTTTTCAAATATCATGGAGAGTGGCTTGGCAACTACATCAGCCAGTTCCCTCAGGATGCATCTGGGATGCATCTCATCAGGTCCCACAGATTCATGTATGTTCAGGTTCCTCAAGTGGTCACAAACCAGGTTGTTACTTACAGTGGGAACAACTTTGCTCCCCCAGTCCCTGTCTTGCGGTTCATCCACTCAAGAGGTGTGCAAGTGAGCTTGCCCATGAAGACTGAGGCAAAGAAGTTATTGAGTACCTCAGCCTTCTCCTCATGCATCATGTTCTTCAGGGGTACACTTTCTTTGACCTTCCTTCTCTGGTTGACATACCTGTAGAAGCCCTTCTTGTTATTCTTGGCATCCCTTGTCAAGTTCAGCTCCAGCTGCACCTTGGTCTTCCTGACCCCATCACTACACAAACAGGCATCGTTCCTATATTCTTCACAGGATCCCTGTCCCTGCTTCCACAGCCTGTGCGTTTTCTTCTTGCCCTCTAGTTTGACTAGCAGGTCTCAATTCGGTCATGTCAACCTCTTGCCCTCCTTATCCAATTTCTTACACCTGGGGATCGAGACCTCTTGTGCTCAATAAAAAGCATCCTTAAAGATCTGCCAGCTCTGTTCTGCTCCTTTGTCACTGAGGGCAGTTTCCCAGGGGATCTTGTTGATGAAATTCTTTAAGATTTGGAATTTGGCTTTCCTAAAATTCAGGGTCCTGACTTTACTATTCAGCTGACCCATATCCCTCAGGACTGTGAACTCCAGCGCATGATCCCTGCAGCCCAAGCTGCCTCTAATCTTGACATCACTAATCAGTTCACTTCCATTGGTGATCATTAGGCCCAGTATCACATCCCACTGGGGCTGTAGGGCTGTGTGTTCCCTAGCTGAGGAAGATATCCTTCTCAGAGGAACACTCCTTAATTCTTTTGAAGCATTTATCTGGTGTTTCCCTGTTGGCTTTTGTCACCTCAGGACCTCCTGGCTCATCTCCATAAGACTTCAAGTGTGCTCCTGTGTGTTATGTTTCTTGTTCTGCAAAGGTTGTTCTTGCAAGTCTAGCTGCCAAGTGTCTAGCTAGCCTTGATTACTTAAATGATTCAGTCACTTTTATGACCAATATCACCAAAGTAGGTGATATACAAGACTGATCTTGTCTATCATCACCACCGAAAGCAGAGAGTAATAATAATTGTATGGACATTCAATTAAAAAGGACTCTTAACTGACAGAACCTGTATCCACTTTGGCACATAGGAAGCAGGGACAATAGAGTTTCTCACTAACAGCCTCATCAGCTGTTTCATAAAAGTGGATGGACTATTTCTTGGTCTTTCATGGTGGCATGAACTTCTTCCGACAGCTACACTGAAGGCAGTGATCTGAACGCTGCTGCATCTTTGCCTTGGATTTATCTATCATTTATTTGTCTTTTACTGTCTTTTAGTTAATCTACACCATTGCTTGACTTACATGATAAATTACATTAGAAAGTTTGTATCTTTTGTAAGCTTATTATTATAATATTGGTTACATAATCCCACTAGTGTTTTGTTTTTTTGTTTTTTTTTTTTTTTAATGTATTTGTTAGTTTTGTTTAAATAATAGAAATATAACTAATAAACTCTGGAACCTTTCAAATGGAAAATGTATACTAGAATAAACACCTTAATGAAAGACTTAAAATCCGTGCACAAGAGTCTTTAAACAATTTTAAGAGATTACTGTGCAGATAGAGTCTTTCTAGTTCTTTCTAGATGCTTGATTTTGCAGAAAGTGTTGGATGACGTATTTATCCCTTTGTAATTGAAGCAGCAAGAAATGTTTGAAATGTGTAAAACTACACTCTATAACATAGTGGATTTTTAAGATATTTAGGGCATGATCTTTGCAGGTTCATCCATTAGCAAGCGATCTTTGGTACTTTTTGTACTGTTTCACCTAGTTACAAGTGGTTTAAATATTGTCTTATCTATGAAAATGTAATCAAAATATTATCTTATCCATTAAAATGTAATCAGAATATGCATTTGAATCATAGAAGCATTCTGGAAAAGACCTTTTAAGATCAGTGAGTCCAATCACTAACCTAGCACTGCCAAATCCACCACTAAACCACATCCCTAAGTGCCTTTGAAACACCTTCGGTTATGGTGACTCAACCACTTCCTTGGACAGCCCATTCCAACGCTTCTTTATAATTTCAATGAAGACATTTTCCATAATATCCCAACTAAACCTCCCCTGGTGCAACTTAAGGCTGTTTCCTCTTGTCCTATCACTTGTTCCTTGTGAAAAGATGCCAACACCCTCCATTCTCCTATCTTCTTTCAGACAGTTCAGAAATCAGCTCCTGTTCTCCAGCTGAACTCCCCAGGTCCCTCAGCCGCTCCCATCACACTTGTGCTCCAGCCCCTCACCAGCTCCATTCCCTTCTCTCCACTCGCTGCAGCACCTCAAGGCCTTTCTTGGCCTTGAGGGGCCCAGAACTGCCCCCAGGATTCACGGTTTGTCCTCCCCAGGTCCCAGCACAGGGACGGTCACTGCCCTGGGCCTGCTGGCCACACCAGTGCTGGGACCAGCCAGGATGCTGGTGGCCTCTTGGCCACCTGGGCACACGCTGGGTCATGTTCAGCCGCTGGCACCAATATCCCCAGGGCCTTTTCCTGGGGCACTTTCCAGCTGCTCTTCCCCAGCGTGCAGCGTTCATGGGGTTGTTGTGACCCAAGTGCAGGACCTGGCACTTGGCCTTGGTGAACCTTGGCCTCTGCAATTTGACAATTGGCCTCAGCCCATTGATCCAGCTGGGCCAGATCCCTCTGTATGGCCTTCCTACCCCTGCGCCCTCCACCCGCCCCATATAGCCTCAGTGATATTTTAAGTCTTGTCTATTTGCTGAAGTCTTTCTTCCATAACAAAAGTCAAACAGCAGAAGCTTGAGAATGTAAGTGTAATTCTGTTTGAACCACATCCCCGAGGAACTCTGTATGTGGCTTTTGTCAAGATCAGGCCTTTCGAACCTTAAACCTGAGTTCCACTTCTCGTAGCTAGGTGTAAGTAAATACGGTTTTCTTCCACATTCCAGTTGTGAAAAATAGACATCTTCAAACACAAACTCAAAGCAGACTAACTAAACTAGGTGCTGGGAAGCAAATAATCATCTGGCAGAACTTGTTTTGTGACTCTAAATTACACACTGGCCACGTTTTGAGCATCAAAGATGGTAGAGGCAGTTGAGAAAAAGCAATTTTTCCCAGAGACTTGTTTCCTTCTGATGAAAATTTTGAAATTGCAGTGTCACAGTTGCAAATGGGTATGAGAATATGTTCCTCAAAAGGTAGATTTCTTTGAAATTTCATGCAGATAAATGGCATGTATGATTAATGATACTGAAAGACAAACATTTCATACATGATACAAAACCAGTTCTAACAGCAGGGCACCCCATGGCTGCCAAATTCTCAGACCCTTAGCACCCGCTCATGAGATGGAAATTGAGAGATCCTGAAAAAACAGTCATTCAGAACCCCAGATGGAAAAAGTATTAAACATAAAATATGAGAAGTGAATTTTAAACAGCAACTCTATTAATGAAACAAACACAAAAAGTACTTAATACCTTATTTCTGAATCCTACCTCCAAATGATCAGTTGCAGGAGGACAGGCTATGAAAGAAGAAATCCTGACTAGCTTACCTAAGCTTCAGGGACTAACTGAGACTGCTCTGCCCAGGAGGCTGGGGTGCTTCAAGTCATCATCTGATGACAAAAACCTCTAAACAAATACAAGTTCAGTATGTGGCAGCACTGCCTTTATGATGATATTTGCAATCATTTTTTTTATTCCTGCAATCAAGTCAGTTTTCATTTATCTGTGTAATGTAAATTTTCCTGTAGGAGGATTTTGCAAGACCTGGGCACTATTTTGAGTATGAAGACCTAAAGAGAGATCAGCAACAAACTATGCACTCTCTAGCATATTTGTCACAAAAGCTTACTGCAAAATTAATTACAGATAGGTGAATCAGAGAGGCTTCTTCTGTACAGGCATGACTAGCGCTCGGTAACCTACAATGAAAGACTGAAGAAAAGACCTGAGAAAAATTAAGCCCCTGATGTGCAGTCTACTAAAACTGGAAAAGATAAGTATATTCTTACCAAAAAAATAAAAGAGTAATAGCAAATAGATGTAAAAACATTCAGAGACTTCACTGCTGAAAACCAACATAAAGTGGTAAACTCTAGCTAAGCATCTTTATTTATTTATTTATTTTCTGATAAGATAGTTCTTAAAAAAAATAAAACAAAAATACATTTTTTATGAACAGATACTGAGAAGCTAGAAGAGATCTCAGGACATCTCCAGTCCAAACTTCTGCCCAAAGCAGGGGCAACTCTGTGGTCAGACCAGGCTACTCAGAGCTTTATCTGAGTGGTGAAAACCTTCAAGGACGGATATAACAGTTTTACCTGCTTTTATCTCCTGAATTATCGAGAGGCTATGAAGAAAAGCATGTTTTCAAGACAAATTTCTAGTCACAGGATGAATCAAAAGAATTCAGTGGGTCATACCTGAAGCATGTGTTTCAGAGTATCAAATCTGGCTCTCAAGGAGAGCCAGAGACATTGTCTTGATAATTTGAATTATATCCAGTGAAAAAATTCATACAAACTGAGAATTTCTTCCCAAAATTAGCCCATGAAAAAGAATAATTATTTGCAACAAAGAGTGGCCAGCAAAATTCTTGGAAGTGTTTGTGAAAGTAGATACCTATGAACTGAAGTTATAAAAATGAAAACTATGTTGTAAAAGCAGACCAGATGATGTTAAAAAAAAAAAAAACAAAACAACAAAAAAAACCCCAAACAAACAAACAAACAAAAAAAAAACAACCAAAAAACAAAAACACAAAAAAACCAATGCCTTGGGATAACAAGGGATCTAGAGAGCTTCAGTTCTGCTAAGGATATTTACAATTCATGTTGGCAGAAAATGAAAGGATAGTAGTGTCCTCTAAAAGTTATTTAACAGTAATAAATGTCCACAGATCTTGCATGTCTAGAAATAAAAATTTTTCATGATAGGCACTGGAAAATACCACTGTGCAATTACAGACACAGAAAAAGGGGAAGACTTTGTGAACGTACCTTCTGAGCTGCAGTTATCTGCAATACCTCCGTCAAACAGATGAAAATTAGCTACTAGTAGGCTAGTGTTTGTTAATTTATCAAAACAGAAATGAGCTTAAAAAGTGACAAGGAGCTACTGCAGGGCCCAATACAGAAGTAAAGCTTGCTGACATCAATACCTCTCACAAAAAACTAGTTTGTTGTCTGGACCCCAGAAGAAGTATATCAGAAAAAGATAATGGGTTAAAATAACATGAGACCAATGTCAGCTCATCAAAAATCCTCTTTTGTAGATTGGGTATTATTTTTAAACCTTGGAAGTAGTTAAATTGTGCTTATCTGTCTTCTGATTGCATTTCCTACAGGGCAACTTGGCATTGCTTATTAATTTAATATTATGAATACCATGTCAGTCCAGCCTATGCAAGTACACTCTGTGATCTTTTTCAAATTCAAAAATATGTTAGCTACACTTGCCAACAGAACAGAATCCCTGCAATGTTTGAATTCATCCTGGAACATAATGATATCTTTCAGCAGGGGACTATATGGTTGCTTGAGCCCAAACCTGCTTTCAGAGGCAAGTGGTGTTATCTGAGTGTTGTGAGACCCCAAAATGAACACAGCTTTGAGGTTGATCTGTGCTGACCTCTCCTTCATATAAACCACCCCAAAAGACCAGAGGTACTACTCCTAGTAGTCAAATAAAGATTTAAGAAATGAAGAAATAGAAAGGAGCCCCTCCAACTTCAAAAACATGCAAAACTGAAAGCAATTGGAAAAGGTAAGGCAGAAATTAAAAATCCATTTATGCATTGCTTTCTATCTGTCCCTTCAGAAACTTCCCAGGACCTCCAAAGGATTTATTTCCCTCTCATCTGCAGTCTGACTGTCTCCTTCATGCTTCCATAACAGTTTCCCACTATAACTCACTTGTTGGCTCTCTCTGAAAGCAGCTCTGTCCTAGCTTTCTCAATCTCTTCTTCACCTTCAAGAGTTCAGTTCATCCTTTTCTTTTATAAAAGCAAAACACAAAGGTGGCAGGGGGGCCAGGAGGGACAAAGAAAAAGAAAGGAGAGGAGAGGAGAGGAGAGGAGAGGAGAGGAGAGGAGAGGAGAGGAGAGGAGAGGAGAGGAGAGGAGAGGAGAGGAGAGGAGAGGAGAGGAGAGGAGAGGAGAGGAGAGGAGAGGAGAGGAGAGGAGAGGAGAGGAGAGGAGAGGAGAGGAGAGGAGAGGAGAGGAGAGGAGAGGAGAGGAGAGGAGAGGAGAGGAGAGGAGAGGAGAGGAGAGGAGAGGAGAGGAGAGGAGAGGAGAGGAGAGGAGGAGAGTTCATCATCATTACCAGGATCCATTACACAGAGCTTGGCCTCTGCCGTACTTTATAAACAGACTAAATGTGATTGTACTTGCAGGTGCTATAGGATGAAACACAGTATTCATATACAGAAATGAGTTTCCTAATTAAAAAAAAAAAAAAAAAAAAAAAGGAGACAGGAAACTTAATAATATTGTTTCTAGACACAATGGCAGTTCAAGTTTTTCTTCACCAGACTCACTGATATGACTTGAAGGACTCTGGAGTTTAAAAATAAAACATGGTAGATTCTAGTAAAAGCAGACATTGACATTTATCTCAAAAATAGTAATAAAAAAACTTTAGAATTAGTCTTCATCCAAAATGTGTTCAACATATCATTGGAAATCCAAAGACAGACCAAACAAATTTGTAATCAACCATTAAAGCAGAGAAGTATATAAAGAAGTCCTCTGTTTCTGAATATTAAAATATCGATCAAGAAACATAGGAGCTTAATAGGTCTAACCATAATGTATAGAAATAAAGTCTTGTCAATTTAGATAGAATGTTAAGTACTGTGTTTGACTCAAGGAACATCCGATATGTATTCAAGAAGGATTCCCATATTAATGAGAACCCCGCTAAAGTTCCTGTTGCCACCTGACTGAACAAAAATGGAACTGATGGTGATGAGCTACACAGGAAAAAATCTCAGTTCCAGCACTGGTCCCTGATTATGGTGCTAGGGGGCTGAGACAGCAGTCCAAAAGCAGAAGGAAAGAAAACCCTTCAAAAATTAATCAATTATTTCTCCCTAACGAAAGCCTAGTATTTCAGAAGAGAATATTTGTTACCAAAGCATGATGAAAGCATTTCTGACTTTATTCCCCGCAAAATCCTGTATCATCCACTCAAGCAAAATGCTCATCCTCTGAGGCATTCAGCTGCTCCTACACTAGAGGTTCTAGAAGTGGAATTCAGTCCTGATGAGTTTATCAAATATAACTTTAATGCATAGTGCTACAACACTACTTAATAGCATGTGACAGGAGAGGTGTGCTGCAGAGAACTACCAAGTGTTTCTCATACCTTTCTACCACAGAGAACCAAACATGTTTCAGCCATTTATTAGCAATGACAAAGGAGGATTCTGACTTCTGAGAGCAGAGGTCTTGATGTGTCAACCCTTCCAGTCCTTCTGTCCTTGAAGCTTCAACAAATCTCCAATTTCCATTTTTACTGTATTCAGCTATACCTTAACTCCCATGAATAGAAATGTGTTGCTGTAATTAGTCAAAAAATGCTGGCACAGGCTTTTCACTTCCAAAGGTATAATCCAGCTAATTTTCAAATGTCTTCAGTGCCAACACAAGGGGTTCTCTTTCTTCCTGTGCAAATGACACTCTGCACTATGGGGTGTATAGAAAGGTGTCCACTATGATTTTAGAATTTCTTTAAGCTCCATGAATTTATTATTAAGGTCATACAAACTGTGGAAAGACATTTGTATCCAGAGATGTAGCCCCAAAGACTATCACAACATGTCAAAAACCTTTTTGGCACTATTAGTAATACTGGATATTAAACACTATTCTTCAAAGACCATAATTTATTTTCTGAAAGGAAAAATTACTTCATTAAGGAGAGTACAATTGAAATATAATTATTTTCAATAACATTAACTATGGCTGATATTTTTTCCATAGTTTTTTTATCTACTAATTCTCTTTCCAAGTGAGAATATCCGTATACCCATAAACACCAAAACCAGAAGCCTTTGAATTTGTATTGTCACATAGTAAATTGTTTTCTCTTATCAGCACATTTTAAATAATAAACCCAAGGGCTTTTTTGTTAAATACTCTAGATCTATAATATCACCCATTAGATACTATAGGGAGAGAGATTAAACCATAAAAATAACTGAAGTGTAGCAGAGAGTGGAGAAATTAAAAATATAATGCAATTAAATGAAAAAAGGTGAAACAGTCCTTCCAGTTTTTGTATTTTACATCGCTATTGTCCACTGTTCGGTAATTTCTACATTTTTATAGTATATTATAGCTGTATATTATACCTTTTCTTTAACCTCCTTTTATCTAAAAAAAAAATTTCCATTCCTATAAAGAGTTATCTATGCAATCATATGGTTTTGTCACAGCTATAACTTGTCCTACAGTAGAATACAATATCATATACAATGTATAGTGATTTGACTGGAACTGTCAATAGGAAAATAGATGGGTTTTCTCCTTTTTTTTTAATGTATCTAAATCAAAACCAGGAAGGAAAATACATCTGCTGGTCAATAATGCTAGGTTTAATACTTTGCCATAGAAATTAATCTTTCTCTGAATTGAACAAAGAGGGAAAGTTTTTATAATTTTGTGTGTGGTATGTATTAGTTTGACATAGCAACAGAGATTGAATGACTCTATTGCACAAACATACACAACAATGTTGGGGTTTTTTTTAATAAAATAATTTACAGTTTTTATAAGTTCAGTCTTCCAATGTTGTTTTATTTCAAGTAAAAAATGCACATTTCTCCTACCTATAGTTACACTCTGCTGATAGTGGTTGTTATAGAAAGATAATATCAGGACAAACAAACCTATCAATATAAGTTCTGAAAATATTGCTGTTTTGATGCTAACATGACATGTGCTAATAAAGAATTTTCTAAGTGACAGATCAGGCTTCCTTGTCAAAAAAGCAAAATAATCAACAGTTTGAAAGTATAGCAAATAAGCCAAAGTTATTCATTTGCCTAAATATAAATCTGGAGTTATGTGAAATACCATAGGAACACACAGAATACTCCCGAGATTATCCTCGGGTAGATAATTGAAAACCAAACATTCCAAAATATTCTTGTAAATTCCCTGATCTCTGACACTGAAGCTGGTATCCACAGCTGGCTGAACATGTGCTGTCATGTGGCACCACTGCAAATACCTGAAGTAGCTAAAAGCTCTGCTCAGAAACTACGGAACAATTGTATGACCCAGGAAGCCAGGCCAAATATTCATAGACACTCTTTCCTACTCAATAAATGTAAACATTTTGTTTGCTTTCATTGCAGGAAAAGCTGGAAATCTTCACTAAGACTAAGGGAAGCGTTGCAGTGGCTTAGGCTGGTTAAGCTTGGATTGCCTAGGGAGAAAAGGATGCCTAGTCAGGCTGTCTGTGACATTGTGGAAGTGATCATACCGGGCGAACAGCAGAAATACAACTGTAGAGCAGATAGGTGGAGTGAAAACATTCCTTTCAGCAGGTTAAGCAGCATCCTTCATCAATAGTTTTGACACATCCAGGATGGAGCCCAGTGCCTCACTTTTGCATCTCAGCTTGTCATTTACCAGGGCACCAGGATACAGAGCACCCACCTATTTCCCTTCTTTTTCACTGTTCTTCCTCTGAGACTAATTTTCTTTCATTACCTTGGCAAAATGATAAATTTTATATCTTTTCTGATGGGAACAACATATGTTTGAATAATAATAATAATAATAATAATAATAATAATAATTTAGTCTTTGATGTTAATGAATGCTTTGATCTCTAAGGTGGGCTTAGCATGGAGTGATGCTGAGATACTAAAATTAAGTCAGACAGCTCGTGTCCTCCATTTTCTGTCACCGTCATTTGACATGAACTGATACGGCTCCTGTTTCAGACTAGTTTACTGGTTGTCATGCATTCATTTCTTTCTTTTGTGGTCTTTTTTGACCTGAATAACAAGACATTTTACACATGCTACAAGATGTACTGCAAATACTATAATAACTCCCAAGATGCTATACTTTGTCCTGTGTCAACATTAAAAGCAAAAAGGAAAGGAAATGAGGAAAAAATCCCCACTCAAGTGCCTCAAAAAAAAAAAAAATCACATATTTCTCTGCTTTGTTAATTTAAAAATCATAGAAACAGAATCATAGAACACCAGGTTGGAAGGGACCACAAGGATCATCTGGTCCAACCTTTCTTGGCAAAAGCACAGTCTAGACAAGCTGGCCCAGCACCCTGCCCAGCTGAAACTTAAATGTGTCCAACTTTGGGGAATCCACCACTTCCATGGGGAGATTATTCCAATAGCTGATTATTCTCATCAGGAAAAATTTCCTTCTTGTGCCCAGTTAGAATCCCCCCAGGAATAACTTGTACACATTGACCTTCTTTTTTTCCATGTGACTCCTTGTACAGAGGGAATCTCCATCTTCTTTGTAGCGACCCTTTAAATACTGAAACATGGTGATAAGGTCTCTGCTTGAAAGATCAAGAGATTCTTTTTCCCCTTCTATACTAAGGATAATTTAATCTTATAAGCCTCTTACATGTTACTATTTTAGTTAATCTATACTAGAAACTAAAATGAATTTAATTTTTATTTTTTATCACAAGTAGTGATTTTTTTTCTTTTTTTTTTTTTTTAATCTAAAGTTCTAGTTACTAGAAGGTGTGTGTGGGGGGAACTATCCTTTACTCATTGCCTAGTTTTGACTCAAGCTAATTTAATGATACAGGCTGTGATGATGCTATTACAGGATGGTACACTGAAATGTGAAAAAAAAACAAAAAGAGAGACAAAAAAATAAAAAAAGAGAACACCTTGACACAGCTACCATTTTAATTTTTTTTTTTGTGGGGGCTCAGAAAGGACACTATTAAAAGGTTTCACTGTTTGGCTTTGTTTTCCTCCACTGAGAATAAAGCAACTAAAGTAAGTAAACATTTTGACTTTGATTAATATGGAATAACAATTTTCATTTCTGTAGTACCTTCTTAATTCCAAAATAGCATTAAGCTCTCAGACAAAGTTTAATGTATGTATAGGCTCCAGCGATGAATCACTGCAGCTAACTACTGGAGTGGAACTACTGCTGATGTGAAATATGAGAGGTGTGTAGTAGTGGTTCATGGCAGCATGGTCAGGCATGAGCAAGGAACTGAGGAGTAGCTTCTCCATCTAAAGCTGAACAGAAAATGAACTTCATGAATGGAAAGTGATACAGGCTTTGGTGCTCACATCCCTTTCCTTTAACACTTCTTGGCCTTTTGGCCAATGCATTCAGATTATGGGTCGTATGTCTCCCAGTCATGTGTGATCATTTCTATAGATGGATTTTTTGCAACTATATATCACTTTTTCTCTCTATCTATAATAAGAATTTCTATCTATAATAAAAACTACCTCAAGTGTTCACAAGTATTAGACCAATAGTTCTATACTATGGATTTGTACCAAATATGCTGCTCTAGTTTGGTTTACTGGTAACTTTATCTGCCAGTCCACACTGAGTGAGCTGTTGAATTGAAGAGAAGGGAAGGCTGAGAGGGGAGACCTTATTTATGCTTATAAATATCCAAAGGGTGGGTGTCAAGAGGATGGGAACAGATTCCTTTCAATGGTGTCTAGTGATAGAATGAGGGGCAATGGGCACAGACTGAAGCAGAGGAGGTTCTATCTGAATATAAGGAAAAATTTCTTTACTTTGAAGGTTACAGAGCCCTGGAACAGGCTGCCCAGAGAGGTTGTGGAGTCTCCTTCTCTGGAGACATTCAAGACCTACCTAGACACCTTCCCGTGTGATCTGCTCTGGTGAACCTGCTTTAGCAGGTGGGTTGGACTGGATGATCTCCAGAGGTCCCTTTCAACCCCAACCAGTCTGTGATTCTGTAAAATTTCTGATGTCTGAGATACCAGTTCTTTTCAGAGCACCTACCCCACTAGAGAACTATATTTTCTCACCAAGAAAAACAGTAACTCTTTCCTCTGCCTTTCAGAGAACTGGTTCTCCCCGCTGGCGCATGGAAGACGTGGCTGTGCCTGCTGTGCATTGTCCCAGGCATGGCAGCTGTGACTGCCTTTGACCCAGGCTGTCAGATGCTTCCTTCATCTCTTCCATTTCAGATGCTTCCACCTCAGTAGACACAGAGGGGCCTTTTGCGCTTGAGTCCAACATGCTAGCTTATAATCTTTGGTCTGAACACAGAGGGAAGTTATTAAAATGCGTTTTGTTTAACTTCTTTAGTGTGCTTGAGTGGCAGTAGTTTAAAGAAATGGCAGCTGCATGGCCCCAGGACTTTTTTCACATGTCCTGCCACTGCGATGCAAATAGCATAAGCGCCTAAAAAGACATGACCCAGCTGGGCATGTTAAGAGGCATGGCACTCGGTGGTTTAATAAAGATCCGGTTCTATTACTGGCACCAAATGTGAGGTCAATTCAGGAAACACTCTGTCTCTGATTCGCAACCTACTTCTTGCTCCCTGTTTTAGTGAGAAAACACGGTATAGCTTAAACTGGAAGAGAGACCTTGCACTGCATCTCACATTTGATTTTCCAACAGTAAATATATTTACATGGTTCCTGGCTATACTTGCAGAAAACAGGCTTTGATTTCCTATTATGTCCACTGTTCATTATCAGTTTCATAAACAAAACCCTACTTTTACATCTGGAAGCTAGAGAAATGGTTACAAAAGTCTAATATTACATATTTATATACTGTAGTCTGCCCCAGCTACCCTTTCTAGCATCACAAAGGCATAGAGAAATGCATAAACATTTCTGAAAGACCCAGAATCCAAGTGGCTTAGAAGATACTTCCAAAGCAGAGTGTATTTAATGAAGAATGTCCTGCTTTGAACTGTCAGAATGTCCTGAGGTATATGAGGTATTACATAGAAAAACAGCAACCAGAGTTATACCTGCCTAGAAAGAGTAAGGTGACATTATATAGTTGTTGAGACTTTCGAGCAGTTCATCTAGAAAAAGGCTGGTTGAAACCCTTTTGCAAGGAATGGGAGGGCAAGAAGAATTGGTTAGATGAATTGTACATCTCATACAAAAAAAAAAGCTGTTGCTGACATTATACATCCATCTAGTTATATATGAGCTGTATTTCACTTCCTTGCTTTACCTCTTGGTGATAAACACACCTTCAAGCCCATGTCACTAAGGTCATCTGAGATTGTTAGTAACAAAGAAGATACAGCCAACTGTCACATGACTGATTTACAGCATGCCACTCTCAAGTGTGAGAGAGGACTGAGAAGGAGTTTAAATGACCCAGCAGCGTCCCTGGAGCCAAGAGGGACCCGTGTCCTGGTGCACCCAACACAGCACAGCCAGCCAGGCAGGGAGGGGATTGTCCCGCTCTGCTCGGCCTCACCTGGAGCATTCACTGTGTGCAGGGCTGGGGACACAGGAGAAAAGGAGATAACACTGCTGGAGAGTGTCCAGAAGAGTCTACAAAGATGGTGAAGGTTTGGAGAGGAAGCCATATGAGGAGCGGCTGAAGTCCCTGGGTTTGTTCAGCTGGAGCAGAGCAGACTGAGGGCAGAGCTCATGGGGCTGCAGGTTCCTCAGCAGGAGCAGGAGGGGCAGGGCTGAGCTCTTCTCTGTGACAGTGACAGAGCCCAGGGAATGGCAGAAGATGTGCCAGGGAGGGTCAGTTGGACATGAGGAAAAGGTTCTTCACCCAGAGGTGCTGGACACTGAACAGGCTCCCCAGGGAGGTGTCAATGGCCCCAACCTGACAGTGTTCAAGAAGAGACTGGACAACGTCCTCAGACACACAGTGTGACCTGTGGGGTGTCCTGTGCAGGGACAGGAGCTGGACTCCCTGATCCTGTGGGTCCTTCCAACTCAGGACATTCTGTGATTCTATGACAAGGAAGGTCACAAATACAGCCTTTGCATAAGATACTTGAAATCTGTAAGTATTCCAGCTGAAGCAATTAGAGTAACAAAGAGAAAAAATAATGAATTTTATTTATAGCGTGATAACTTTGGATGAACGGAAGGGGTGTGCTTCGATGGGCAAAGTTCTTGAATGGTGTAGACTGTGATCATCTCCCAGAGGACTGCAAAGTGAGTGACTAGGCATGAGCCTGTAGGGCTCTTTATGTTGGGTGTGTCTAGTTGGTCTCAGAGGTATTCACAGTATTATGGAAAAGACAGTGTGGTGCAGAAGATTCACCGAATCAGAGATTCAGAGAACTGCTGATGCTTGCAAGTGAAGGAAAAACTTCTACCACGATACCAAGCTTCATTATTCCTTGCACAATAGAGGGGACTTGAAAATAAGAAACAAGCTAATGAAAACTTACTGTAGTAAGAGTCATTAACTGCTTAAATAAATGTAGTTTCTAAGATTATTACATTAGAGTAAGTGCCATTTTTACTGACTTGAAAATGCATGGAGCTGCTGCAAACTACTGCTGCATCCCCATAAAAGATAAAGGCAGAGGGATTTTATAGGCTCACAATTATGTTTACCAGAGGCTAGAAAGAGCAAAATGTGTTGGTCAGATACAAAATGATGTACGCGTCTGGAATAAAGAAAAGGAATAATCAGATATGAAGATAAGAAATAGAAAGCCTGTTCAAATTCCCCTGCTGCAAATGTCCTTATTCATCACTTTATTTATTTACATTTTTTATGGGAGGATACTGATAATTACCCAAAGACTCTCCAGCCTGAAATGCTTCTTTTCATATATGAGACCAATTTCTGTGGAATGAGATGATAAATGACTTTCGTTCCTTTCACACTATGGGGTCAGTTCTGCAAGACGAGAGATCTTTGCTCTAGTCCAAAAATACTTATAAATATCCTGGATAAATGAGACTGTTTAGTTATGGCTGTGCTCAGAGTGTCTTGTCAGAGTCCTAAGAGTCCTTTTCTTGCTGTTCTCTACCGTGTCCCATCTGTAAAGCTTCTGGGTATCTTTTCCTCCTACTATCTTCCAAAAGGCCTGGATCAGACCTCTCAGATAGAAAAGGCAAAGCAACAGCTTTACCTGATAACTGATAACATTCAACAGACTTTTAGAGGGACACATTTATTTATTGCATATTTCTCAGAAGGTGCAATAAATGGAATGGAAAAATAATGGAAAAAACACAGTTATTTAGGTGGTGATGAGCTGCAAGTCTTAGAGAGATTAAAGAACATAACCTATTACACCCTTTCTCAATTTCTACTGAAAAAGAAAAAAGGAAACATCATATGAATTTCTTTGCCTGACTGGGAGAAATATTACTGAGCTGTGACAGTACTCTGTAAAAGCCAATTTGAATATGCTTTTAATCATGACCTCATTGCCAGGTGCAAAACTACCTTAAATTGAAGTGAGATGTCCAAGGCAGATGGTATTTTACATTTTCAGTAGACTTCATGGCTTTACACAGCACAACCTGGAAATGAAAGGAAGTCTAAAGCCTGTAAACAGCTTTTCTTCTAATTTAAAATCTGTATATATTTCCTCCTAGCACCCAAATAAAATATTAAACTGAGCTAGAGTAGGACAGATATCAAATTCTAAAGCATCAGAGGAAAAGAAAAGGTGAGAGACTACTGCATGGTAAAAAAGAAAGGAAAGAAAGGGAAGAGGGAAGGGAAGAGGGAAGGGAAGAGGGAAGGGAAGAGGGAAGGGAAGGGGGAAGGGAAGGGGGAAGGGAAGGGGGAAGGGAAGGGAAGGGAAGGGAAGGGAAGGGAAGGGAAGGGAAGGGAAGGGAAGGGAAGGGAAGGGAAGGGAAGGGAAGGGAAGGGAAGGGAAGGGAAGGGAAGGGAAGGGAAGGGAAGGGAAGGGAAGGGAAGGGAAGGAAGGAAAGGAAAGGAAAGGAAAGGAAAGGAAAGGAAAGGAAAGGAAAGGAAAGGAAAGGAAAGGAAAGGAAAGGAAAGGAAAGGAAAGGAAAGGAAAGGAAAGGAAAGGAAAGGAAAGGAAAGGAAAGGAAAGGAAAGGAAAGGAGAGAAGAGAAGAGAAGAGAAGAGAAGAGAAGAGAAGAGAAGAGAAGAGAAGAGAAGAGAAGAGAAGAGAAGAGAAGAGAAGAGAAGAGAAGAGAAGAGAAGAGAAGAGAAGAGGAAAGAAAAAGAGAGAGAGAAAGTGAGAGAAGGCAGGAAGGAAGGAAGGAAGGAAGGAAGGAAGGAAGGAAGGGAGGGAGGAAGGAAGGAAGGGAGGGAGGGAGGGAGGGAGGGAGGGAGGAAGGAAGGAAGAAAGGAAGGAAGGAAGGAAGGAAGGAAGGAAGGAAGGAAGGAAGGAAGGAAGGAAGGAAGGAAGGAAGGAAGGAAGGAAGGAAGGAAGGAAGGAAGGAAGGAAGGAAGGAAAGAAGGAAGGAAAGAAGGAAGAAAAAAATCTGTCTTCTGCAGAAAGTATAAAAAAATAACCAGTCAAACAGTGGAAGTCACATCCTTATTCATATATTATTTTCTTCAAGGTCAAGTGGCTCTTTTAACATACCTGTAGTGAGTGCATCATAAGGCAGTCTGAGATTCAATACTCTTAACAGATTGGCAGCAGATGATGATGCAAAATCAAAATATTTTATCTGTGAAGTATTCTCCTGAACACTGGTGGCTGATAGTGACTTTATTAACTTTATTTTCCGGTGGAACTAAAACTGTAAGGCGAACCTCACCTCATATCGACTGTGATTTTAAAACCAACGTCCAACACTAGTTGATTAAAAAATAAAAACATTTCTGTTTTCTGATTCTTCAGTTCCAGTTTTTCAGCAAAAGCCCTGAATTATCTCTGGCTGGGATTCTTACAGGGACAGAAAGTCTTCTCCGAATTGAAGAAAACTTTATATTCTTCCCTTGTACTCTTTTCTTGTCCCGCAAAGTGCCTCTTTCATCAGTGTCACTGAAGCACAGCAACAGGACCCAAAGGAGGGATTTTGTAAGTAGAGTCTGTCACTTTCAAAAGTTCCAAATGAGATAAATAAAATAAATGAATAGGCAGTAAATTTATCAAATTAACATTAGGAGAAAAAAAAGTACTATAAATAAATCACAGGTGATAGAAATCCCTTAAATACCTATCCCTGTCCAGAAGTTTCCCGTGGAGAAATGGGCTCATCATGTAGCTATGTATGATTTTGAGGCTGCCCCTATAATGATTTACAATTCTCCTCCCACTTTATTTACACTTCTCTCCTCACATCGCCTTTGTCACCCACAAGTGACTGTGGTTTATTCGGCCATTGTTTTCTGTATTTCACCTCCAGTTGTGGTAGAGTGGATGGTTCACAGATGGGTGGATTAACATCCACAAAGCATCTGGGAGGATACATGCCCATGGTATTCAGCTTTGCTGGGAGCTGAAAGCATTCAGCACACTACCCAGAATGCAATATTTTACCATGGAAGAAAATTTCTTCATTGTTCTGTTGGTTACCAGTTCAAAAACCAAAATATGGACACTAGCAGCCTTGACAACTTCATGTTAGAAAGTCTAGAGCTGTTAATGCTGTTCATTGAAATATCCACACTTTTTGCACTCTAGATAATATATTTCTCCTTCTACTATCCTGTGACAGTATATTCCACAGATTTAGTTGTATGCTATCACTTGTATTTTTAAAATATCCTGCCTTCTTTGTTTCATTGAAGGACTTAACACTTCCACTGTATAAACACATGGAGGGGCCCAGTGGATTTAGCAACATACCCCCATTGGAACAAGAGGTGCAGAACGGCTGTTTGACTGACGGAGCTGCTGTGTGTGCATGGGGAGTACACGCAGCATTTTCTACGCTCAGCAAACCAGCCAGTACTGTTGCTGCCTCCCTTCTGATTTTTGTCTTCTATCCTATGCCTCAGAGCGATGCAGACATGTTATTGTACAGAATGGTTTCATCAGTTTTGGCAAACAGAGAAGAGGAAGAACAGGGAATATCACAACGCCACTCCCCCATGGAGATTTTATATTCTTTGATTTGGGGGAACACTGCTGTTTTTCAGATGAAGTATTAACTTTCCAAGAAATTGCTGGATCATATTTTCTTTACCTTTTGCTTGTATTGTCTCTATGATTCATAGAAGCATAGAATCATTTTGGTTGGAAGAGAACTTCAAGATCATTGAGTCTAACCATAACCTAACTCTGACACTAAACCATGACCTTAAGAACCTTGTTCCTATACCTTTTAAACAACTTCAGGGATGGTGACTCTACCATTTCCCCGGGCAGCCTGTTCCACTGCTTCACAACCCTCTCTGTGAAGAAGTTTTTCCTAATATCCAAACTGAACATTCTTACACACTTGCTTTACTTGATGCTATGAGTATCCCCTTGCAGACAGGAAACAGCACAGGGTCTCAGCTTGTGCAAAACTACAGCTTTCATTTATAAATCCAGACACGAGATATGTTTATAGTCAGTGAGATCATTGTGTATCATATGAATAATAATCTGACTGATGACAACATGCAAAATAGTAACCAACTGACATTTTGATAACAACACAAGAAAGTGCTTTGCTTAGGATAAAACACATGATTTTCCAAAGATAAGTTTGGCATCAAAACTGAGGTTTAGTTGACTCATTTGTAAAAGAGGTTATCAAAATCTATGGCATAGAAATATGGGAAAAACTCAGTCTTTATAAACAGTTTGTATCATAGAATCACAGATGGTTTGGGCTGGAAGGGTCCTTCCCAGCTCCCCCAGTGCCCCCCCTGCCACGAGCAGGGACATCTTCACCAGCTCAGGTTGCTCAGAGCCCCATCCAGCCTGGCCTGGGATGTCTCCAGGGATGGTTCATCTACCACCACTCTGGCCAACCTGTGCCAGGCTCTCACCACCCTCAGGGGCAACAATTTATTCCTCTTGTCCAGCTTGAATCTCCTCTCATTTAGTTTAAAACCATCACACCTTGCCCTGTCATAACATGCACTTCTAAAAGTATAAACTGTCACAATACAATTTTTTCATGTTGTGTAAATCCCATATACTTGTTTTTAACCAGAATCAAAGCGCGCATGAAAATATACTAGTGTTTTAAAATATGCCTTCTTGTAGTTGTTCAATGTGTTCGCTTCCTATTATATACGACTAACTGCATGGAGAAGGAAGACGAAAGTTTTTATTGGTATCACTGTTGTCTCATGGCATTGCAAGGGTCAAGTGGAGTTCCATGCACCATAAATGAGACTGGAAGGAACTGAGACCTGTTTTACTATACAATCTGCTACTAAGCCTACAGGCAGTCTGGCTTACCTACTGAATAAAACTAGAAATTCAATTTTCAGTCTTCATTTACAACTTAAGTGTTATATAGCCACAGATTACATGAGAAGGATGTGATGACAAGGGGTAGCAAAGACGTGTACTTAGCACTGGCTCCTCAGTTTGGTTCGGGATCTAAACCCAGGAATTTCAATTGTTCAAGTTGGGTTGACAAAGGTTTATTACTGCTTAGGATGTGAACCATAACGAAAGGTGCTGGGAAAACAGTAACAGGGTCTGACCGACAGCAGCAGGGAATATTTTGTGGATACAAGGTAGAAAGTCTCCATGGAGGCATAAATGTTTGCTCTGCCTGTGGCAGGATTTGTCCCAGGATACCACTGCAGTATGGAAAGAAAAATGGGTAGACTTTGATGATTTTGCAGTAGTAATGACACGAGCTGTGCTTGGTCCCATTACAGCTCTTCTGGAGAAGGTTACCTGGGGGAGAGTGCTCTTTTCCCTGTCCAAACAGAAACAGCTTCACTTTAATCTTAGAACATTCGCTTTTCAAAGGCATTAGAGAAGTTTTCTAGCCAAAATCTCACAAAGAAGCCATGGTGCAATGGGATAAAAGAGAAGGTCCTCTACTGGATTAATAACTTGCTAAAATACAGGAAACAAAAATAGGAGAAAAAAATGACATGTTGTGCACAAGACAGAAGATTATCCTTGTGTCCCACATGGATCTCTCTTGTTCAGCATATTCCTAAACCATCTGGAGAATGGGGTGAGTAATGAAGCAAAAAAGTCAAAATTCAACATTTTTAAAGGGCAATAAAGATCTTCAGCTGAAATGAATAATTTCTCTTTGGATTGTTGGTTCACAAATACTTTTTTATACTGAAGCTGTTCCGTCAGTATTTGAAGCCTATTTTTAACATGGGAGACTGTTTTCTTACCCAGCTCTCTTTCTTCACATCTACTAGGTTTGCTGAAGAAATAGTCAAATTGTGATGGCAATTACAAAATTCACTTGCTAGTCCTTCCCACCTTCCCAAGGTACTACCTTACTACCTTATATCTCAATTACATTCTAAGTCAGAGACATAGTAATTCTTCATGCTTACAACTCTTTCAGAAAAGCATGACCTTTTCTCAAATCTACATTGCAAGTAACTTGATATGTGTAAATGCAAGGAAACAGATAAACAAATTATTTATTCCTTTTCATTGCCTGTCCCTAAAGTCGTTAAATCCCTGTGCTGCAAAATCTTGATCCCTGTTGTCCAGGTAACTCAATGAGAGAAACTTTGATATTAGCCCAAATCTATGCCTGCTGCACCTCTGTCCAGTGAATAATGAATGAAATCAATAAAGCTTTTACCCTTGTTCTTCTGTAATATACAAGAACACTTCTTAACCTCCGAACATGCTACAAAGTTCAGTTTGCAACTCTAGCACTTGCAAAGAAAAGTATCTGGATCCTAGATTGGTGTTATTATTGTCATCACCTTGACTCAGTATAACAGACACTCAGAAGCTGAACACAGTGAAATTACTGGATGTGAATTGTTAAAATTTGTCTTAGCTGTATTGTTTTATACATATTGGTTTATTCCCATATTTTAACACATCACAATAAAAAGACTTGAGGGCAGCTCCCAGTTGTCTCAAACTGTCTCCAATGATTCAGAGGAATAAAACGGGCATCAACTAATCCCTATATCGTTCTCAAGTACTTCTACTGATTAATGCAGTGTAAGTACTGGAGGGAAAGTAAGTACAATGTACTGTATAAAAAGATAGAGAAGGTGCAGCAGATGCTTTCATTGTGTGCACTGTCCCCTCATTTCTAGTGACACAGTGATGAGCTACAGGCAAGATGCATCCTTGTTTCAGAGAATCATAGATTCATGTGTTTTAAGGCCAGAAGGGACAGCTGAGTTCATCTGATCTGACCTGCTACTGCGCAGGGCAGTGAATTCTGCCTCATAATTTGTCCATTAGAGAGAAAGATTCCTCCTTCCTGCACGAGTGAATGATATTACCCCAGGAACTGTGGCTGAACGGCAGTATCTCTCTTAAGTACATCCAATCACGTATTGAGCCCTCTGGATCTAATTATTACTTGCAGTGCTAACAGCTATGGAAGACAGCGACAAAGTCCTATGAATGTCTACAAATTCTTAAATGTGGTGAGGTTACATTGGAAACTAATACTTAGTGGGTAATCCACAATAATTTTTTGTTCCTTTCAGCTTCCAACTTCTGGGATAAACCTTCCTCCTTCCCCACGTTAGTCCAGGGAAAACTCTGATCAGACTTTTCTGATATTCGTATTTCCTCTGTGACCCTGCACTTTGTCATCTCCAGCTGCAAGAAATTCATTAACAGATCTGTGTGAAGCTGTGTTTGAACTACAAGTCATCTGCAGTTCACATCTCACCATCACTCCTTCACAAAGTCATCACATGGAAGCCAGATCCCACTTCTTCCTGGGTGAAAGGATTAGAAAATTTGTCCTGAAATCTTCCATCTGTGACTTTTTTGTTCATTCTTCAAAGAGCAAACACCACCTTGAAGTAGAAATCAAACCTACAATACCCATTATAACATATTTACAGTACACTGTAAAATGGAACAGTGCTGTAATAATCAATAACTAAACTACGCAACATGTTATGACTGAAAAAGTTAAATTCCACCCTCTGTGCTAGCAGAAGTGACACTTGTTAATTGCAAACTCAATTTATAATCACTATCAGTGCTTCCTGCTATGTTTTTCATTTCTAGAGGATTCAGCTGAGGAGACACACATACATACAGGAAACAATGTAGCTGCCATCATATACCACTCTACTGAACTGATCATCAAAGGTGTCTCTGAAACATGGTGGTACAGCTGATAATCTTGATTCCAAGAGGAAAAAGAGACCATAGATATTGTCATCCCAAAGCATTGTTTTGTCTCCTTGTTGCTTTTGTTTTAATTCTTACTAAAAAGTCAACATTTGACAAAAATAATGTTCTCTGAACACTTCTAACAGCATGACAGTCCATTGTCAATAGCTCACAAACATCACAAGGGTCATAGAATCACAAGTTCAAGGGCTGCAGGCACCTCAGCAGGTCTCTAGTCAAACCGCCTGTTCAAAGCAGGGTCAACCCTGAAGTCGAGAAAGGATGGAGACTGCAAATTCTCTCTGAGTAGCCTCTTCAATTTTTAACTGTCCTCATGGAGAAAGTTTCTCCTTACATCCAATCTGTACCACTCTTGTTTCAATTTATATCTGTCTCTTGCACTCTTATTGTGCATTTGTTTCTGTTGAACTTAATTGAGTTCCTCTAAGTCTGCTCCTTCAGCGTCTCCAGGTCCCACTGGATTGCAACCCTGTCTTCAAAACGTTAAATGGTTCCAGTTCCTGCCAGTTTGGTGTCATCTGCAAATCTAACAAGACTGCACTCCAACTCATCCTCCGTGTAATTGACAAAGATGTTAGGGAAGGTCCTATGGTAGACTCCGTGAAATTCTGCTTGTTAATGGGCTCCAGGTGGAGTAAGACCAATTAACCATGACATTCTGCGACCAAACATTCAACCTGTGTTACCCATCTGATTGTCCTCCCATCTAGATTGTAATATCAAATGTTGTATTCAAGCATATTGCGGGACACTATGGCAAAACCTTAGTAAAGCTGACGTGAATGACATCCAATGCTCTCCCCATTCACTAATCCAGTCCCTTCCCTACAATGTAATCACATAGGTTAGATGTTATTTATCTTGGGTCAATCCATACTGTTCCCAGTCACTTTCTTCTCCTTCATGTCTGAGCCCATCAACCAAGAGGGTGAAAATGCATGTAAGAAAGGTAAAAAAAGGCTGAAGAGTTGGGGAGTATGGGGGTAAAAAAGAAAAGATAAACACGCCTATAAACACCAAGGTCAACAAGGAGGGGAAGGAGGTGTCCCAGGCGCCAGAGCAGAGATTCCCCTGCAGTCCATGGTGAAGATCAAGCTGAAACACTTTGTGGAGCAGGAGGACCACAGTGGAGTAGATATTGACCTTCAGCCCATAGAGGACCCCACACCAGAGCAAGTGGATGCACCCTGAAGGAAACTGTGGTCCAGGAAGAGCCCACACTGAAGCAGGGAAAAATTGTGACAAGGAAGGAGTAGCAGAAGGGAACTGTTCTATAGTGACCATAACTCCTTCTTCCCCTTCCCCCTGCACTGCAGGGGAAGTTGGGAATGAAGGAATGAATGAGTGACTTTGAGCCTGGGAAAAGAGGGGGCAGCACAGGGGGGTCACCAGGGGCAAAGTGTTATTTTAATTTTCTGGGTTTTGCTTCTCAATATCCAAGTCTATTCTAATTGGTAATTAATTATTTTTCCCCAAGTTGTGTCTCTTTTACCCATGGCAGTAACTGGTAAGTGATCTCAACCACAGGCTTTTTTCATCCTATTTTCTCCCCCTGTCCTGTTGAGGTAGTGGAGTGAGAGAACAGCTGGCTGGGCATCTGGTCCTTAGGCAAGGTTAGCCTAACACAGATTGAGTCTATTCATTACAGCATTGCAGTTGTATGAGCTGTCCCTCCATTATTCCAATAACGATGTAGCCCTGTGATTGCTCTTAGAGCTCCAGTTCTTCCCATTCATTTCCCAGGACACGTGTTTTTGTGTACACATCCTTGAGACAAGTGCCTCTTTGCTCTTCTGCCTATCATATTGCACTCTTCTTTCTTCAACCCAGGCCTGCACTTCTACGTTTAATTTTGATCCATTATATTCCTCCACTGGTGTTCACAATTTCAAGCTTTTCTCACTGCTTTGTCCAGTCTGCTGGAACAGATGCTCTCATCTCGCTTTGCCAAGTGGATCCCGTCTCTCTCTAGCACTCCTCGATCCACAAAGAAGGTCCCATGGTCAACAATACACCCGTGTTTTCAGTACAGGTGTTGACCTGCAGGATCCCACAATCATTCCCCAGCCTTTCCCCTTGACTGGGAGGACTGAGGAAAACAATATCTGAGGCTCCATTCCCTTGAGCTCCCAGAGACCATCAGTCAGTGTAGATACACATAAAGTCTCCTGTAGTGGCAACATTGGTGCCCCCATGGATGCGCTGCAAGACTCAGTGGTGTGAAGGCCAGACAAGCCTCAGAAGTGTCTTCACCATAGCTGCATCTGAGACCCCATCAAGCAGCAAAACTCCCCAGCTAGCAAGTCAAATCAGCAGATAGGGACTGCAGTTCCCAAGGAGGGAGGCGCTAGGAATGTTGGCATCATGGTAAGATATACTATATACATAAGGACTGAACACAAACCGGTTATGGAAGTCATAGTAGCAGGTTATAGAATAGTAATACCTAACAAATGCTTGGTTCTCGAGAGCAGTAGTTATCGCCTAGGGGAAGCCACATATGCAAGAATTTTGCACCCTCATGAACAATGGGAATATAAGCAAAGATGCCCTGGCCAGAGGTATTCCTTAGTCATAATTCAGAACCGTTGTAGTATCTTTGCACACTTGATTTCTTATAAAGAGAAAAAAATCCTGAAGATCTCCCTAATACAGAGATTAACATATTTCTTTGTCAGATTGTTCAGTATACTACTTGCGTTTCAGCAGGAGATAAAATAATCAGAAATATGTACGTTTCTGCTAAGCCTTTGATTACATGTGTTAGCCAGAGTGATAGCAGGGAATCTCGTTTTAGAGAGTGCCCCAGTTTCTTTAGCATTCATTTGACTGCAGACACATCTAAACTGTAGTTCTATAACAAAGTAAAAATGTATATTATAGGAGCTATTGTGCAGGAAAACTTAACGGTAGTGCATACAAGACTGCTGCCCTAAGAACGTGCACACAAAAAAGGAGGATCATTTGGCAATGCTATTTACCCAAGCTGAAGAAACCTTTCTATGACCTTTAGGAACTGCGCTAGCTAAGTATCATTTCACAGACAGTGACTTCTGGGCACAAACTTTGTTAACATGTGGCTTGATTTATCGTGAATTTATTACCTTTACTGAAAGGTAAATGATTGAAAATAAAATGGCTATAATAAAACTTCCATCTGTACTGGCATCCGTTTTAGTGGGTGGGCTCTAGATGTTAGATTCTTGAAGGGACAGGAAACCCTAAAACCAGTAATTTTATATTTCCAATCTGTAAATACTTTGGGTTTGGTTTTAAATACATACGTATAATGCTTCATGTGTTTGTTTTTGTTTGTTTGTTTCATTTTTTGATTGGGAGGTTTTGTGGATTTTGCAGGGTTTTTTATGATGTTTATTTGCTTGACTTTTAACAATAATGTGACAAAAGACCTTTATTCTACAGTTAACTACTACTGCTGTTTTTTGTTTGTTTGTTTGTTTGTTTTCCCCCACCTCTCCACCTGCTTTCTTTGCTTCTGACCAGACTGGAAGGAAAAGAGAAGGACGTGATGAAATAACAGTTTTGCAAAGAGGTATCAGGGGTTCAATCAACACATAAAAAGCTCAACCTAGTTCTGGAATATAAAAATGTTTGTAATTTTTGTACAAGAAAGAAGAAAGCTTATTTTAGATTTATAGAATCATAAAATTGTTTGAGTTGGAAGGGTTCTTTAAAGATAATCTAGTCTACCCCCTGCCATGGGCAAGAACATTCTACTTTGAAACAGACACAACACAGTGAAACTGAAATGCAGTTTTTCCTTATGAAAGAGCTGCAGAATTTTTTCCACCTTTTGGTGTATGAAATAATTTGCTGGATGGAATTGTAATTTGAATACAGTCTACTTCCTCAAAATAACATTTGAAATATATATTTGGAGGGAGGGAGGAAGGAAGGAAGGAAGGAAGGAAGGAAGGAAGGAAGGAAGGAAGGCAGGCAGGCAAGTCTAGCTCCATCTAGCAACTCGGGTAGACTAAACTAGAGCAGTTCAGTTAGAAGGGACCTACAATTATCTAGTCCAACTACCTGACCATTTCAGGGCTGAGCAAAAGTTAAAACATCTTATTAAGGACATTGTCGAAATGCCTCTTAAACACTGACAGGCTTGGGGAATTGACCACATCTCTTGGAAGCCTGTTCCAGTATTTGGCCAACCTCATGGTAAAGAAATGTTTCCTTATGTCAGGTCTGCACCTCCCCGGCATAGTTTTAACCCATTACCACACATCATATCACTGGATCCCAGGGAGAAGAGCTCAGCCCCTCCCTGCCCACTTCCCCTCCACAGGAAGCTGCCCACAGCTAAACCATTATTCTGGTTTCTGGATATATTTAAAGGATTATTTACTTTATTTAGGCATAACTATACCAATGTGAAAATGAGATATTCAGCAGCACGGAAGTTACAATTTTTGCCAGAACTGAGGGCTTGCATGAGTGACCGCCTGCAGGGAACATCTCTACCTCAAGAACTGTCTCAAACTAAAGACTTGATCAGAGAATCAGATGTGAAGCAGTCAATAGACACTAACTCCAACATGTCCTGCTGGTTTCATACTGATGATGAAGAAACAGTGGAGAAATGAGTGGCAGCTCATATCAAATCAACATTTTCAAGTAGTCATGTTTTTTTCTTCTCAAATATCACCATAATTACCTCATCCCCAGTAACAGCAGGGAAGATTATAGCATTAAGTAGTGCTAATACTGACTTGAGCGATAGCAGTCAAAGCGTGTTCATATTTAAACATTAAAAAGAAGTAATTGCAAAATGCTTTCTTAAAATGAAGGGAACTTTTTTCACTTAAGACTTCAGATCATTCTCATATTGCATTCATATAGAACTTAAGAAATAAAAGGGAAGAGCTTGAACATTATTTTTTTTTCCTTTTCTATCTAGATATAAAAATAAAGGGTTATTTGTTTTTATTCCTACATAAATCAAAGTGTAGGAGTTTTACAAAATGAAAAGAAAACTTAAACAAACAGGTGGGTGATGGTTACCTCCAGAGGGTAGCTGAAATTAGGATTTTAATTACTTTTTCGTCAGAATTTTGACTACTTAACACAATCTTAATCTCTACAGAATCACAAAATATCTTTTATATAACTGTTAACTTTTGCAAGTAATTACACCATATTATCTTCACACATCCTGATCTTTTTATAATGAAGTAAACAATTCCAGAAACTACCATGAAGAGATATGGAAAAAATATTAAGGAGAGATTTATGTTTAGATCATGCAGAAGTATTTAGTCCTCAACAACTCACTGATTTAAATAGGTGCCTAAATGAAATGTGAATGCCAAAAATAATTTAGAGATAATTTTTAAGTGCTTTCAAAATTTAAGCTTGTGAACATTAAATGATACTGAGTTTCTGCGCTTCAGATGATGAGCTGTTATTTAGCTGCACAATCTAGATTATTAATAAGAGTGCTTAAAAATTACAGTATATCATCTTTGTGGCTACCGCTGAGTCAGAACAACTGCTTTTTGGCACAGCATAAAACCAACATCACTTGCATTGCCATTGCCAGAGCTATAACTGGTTTTGAGAACGCACCAAAAAACAGCATTTCTATAGGTTATTTTCTGACATCTTCTACAAGCACTAATCTAACTTTCAGGAGAGGTAAACATAGTGAAATTAAAAACATGAGTAAATACTACATAACTGTGGATAGGACAAGTTGTGGTGTCAGGCAGTGGCATGTTTGTCCCATCAGGCCCTGAGAGACACATTGTAGATGTTTAGATTTCATCTATCAGTGCAGCTTTACCCACTCAAAGCACGTTTAAGGCTGCAAGAGGCTTTCAGTGAACTTTATCATGATGACAGGAAGGTGAGTGACTGCATTTGAATGTGTTTCTTTTTTACCCAGGAAAACAGATGCTGAGAAATGCAATGACTTAGTCATGCTAGGCCAGGTTCTCACAAGAGCAGCCTGTGTTTTGAAAAACTGTTGGATAATCTGCCTCTGCTAAAAGCCAGTTTTTGTAAGGAAAACAAAGTGATAAGAAGCAGACTGTTCTAGAAGATAGATAGAAAAACAAAGGCTGTCTAGGGTCTCACCTGGCCTCTCACCTGTTGTTGCTAAGAGGTTTGTGAGATCTGTGGCATATGTGACCGTGAAAGACCAGATGGGCAGCCAACCTACAAACCATGCTCAAAGGTGTCCCTCTGCTCAATGCATTCTATTTTCATCCAAGGTTTGCAGTCGGAAGGAAACACTCATTAATTGGAGTAATAGCCTGAACAACTTTTTAATTACATATACCAACACACCAGAATTTTTGAAGAATCTTTTTTTCCCCTCCAAGGAAGCCTTGTGACTGCTCCAAAACTGTCAAATATAGATATATACACCAGAATACTAGCAGGTGAGAAAGGAGCCCCAAAGCACTGAAGAAAACCTGCGCAGTTTATCATACAGACATGCTAATAAGTTCTTGACAACTTGGCTTCAACTTCGATTTTCTTTCTCCCAGCACCAAGTACCATATGCTAAGCGTTACAGTGAAATGACACTTATACCGTAAGTCTGCAATGGAGATGCTATATTTAAATTCAACTGTTAGGTGAAAGTGTGTTTTATAAAAACTCTGTGAAGCTGTATCCAGATGGTTACAGAGAAGAATCTTTAGGGATTCTGGAGAGGATAATAGGTTACAGCATTATCACTTATGAATTTGGGGTTATTTAGTTGCTATTTCCTTGCCTTTTAGGTAGAACTAAAAACATTGCATAATGCAGTTTTTGGCATATATCATCTTGACTATTTTGGTAGAAAATAATTTTTAATAAACTTAGTTTATTTGGGGTTTTCTGTAAGTATTTCTGCCTGCATATTATCAGTCTCAACATCTTACTTGAAATTAACCTAATGAACTAAAGAGAAATGTTAATCCATTTATCTCAGCTTTTTGGCAGTATGACTTCACTTTTAAATGGCAGAAAGACACTGGGGGAAAGATCTTTAACGGCTGGAATTATCAGCATTGAATATTTGACATTCTGAATTAGAACGTTTCCATCATCAGAGTCGGTTCCATAAAGGGAGGCATGACAGTCAGGGAGCTGATTATGTTTTTCAGATTGCCAAAGGAAATGTCAGTCCTGACAATACCTGAAGCACTTCAGCAAAGCTGCAACATTGGTGCAGAGTAGATGTCTTCAGTTTTTGGAGGAAATACTTTAGAGTAGCTGAGTATATTTGTGAATTAATGTTGAAGAGTTTCTTAGTCTGGCTAATGATTGATTGTACCTTGCAAAACAGTTTTGGAGCTTGAGAAGAGCCCATCACAAGAAAATCTGTAATTTCACAGTTCACTTTTTAGGTAAGGGAGAGAGCTGAACTCCAGCCTTATGCTACCGATAGGACATCATGTGGTGTCCTTCTACAAATCTGTTTTAAAACAAACAGATGAAACAGATCAACACTGTTTTCGGAAATACTTCCAAAGCAGACTCTCCCCAAAGTGTGCTCACATTTCTGCTCATTGTGTCTAGCAATGCTGTTGATGTTACCATGAAGCTGTTAGTCTAAGTTCAAGCAAAGTACCCTGAAAAATTACATCTCTTCATACACATCCACACACACTAATATGTGATGTGGACATATGCATATATGCTTACTATAAGATTATTTCATGAATATGAGCTCATTTCAGAAAAGTCCAGAACTTTTTTACCATTCTCCACTGCAATAAATAATATGAGGGCAGGATGTTCTCAAAGGCCACATAAGGCATCCTGCAAAGCAAGGATGATGAAAAAATGGATTATGCAGGTACATACACATGTATACACTCAAATTTAAAGGAACAAACATATTTCAGAACAAGTGCATTGTAAAATATTCTGATTGGGATGATGTCAGTATGCTTCTCGCAGAGAAAATAATGAAATGCTGTGAATACACAATGAAGTAACAATATCTCAAAAAAATAAAGTTAAACATCTAAAGTTTGATTGAATCAACCAACGTTTCTATTTGATCTGTTTACTCCATAGCGTAGCACCAACACCACACCCAATCAAACAACAAAACTACTTGTTTTCTTCACTTTTTTTTTTAGAGAAATTCTGGCAGGTCTCAATTCTTCTTTCCCCAAAGGGATCTGATCTGCAAAATTCATTTTAAAAAAGCTCAAGATAAAGCTTTTAAGATTTGATGAGTAGATGTACTCATTCAGGCTCATGGGTTTGGTGTTTCAAGAGAGATGAAGGTGAATATTGAGACTTGCAGTGGTGCCTGGGTTCCTGCCTTGCTCCAGGGTTGAGGTTACCTGCGCCCACCCATCTCTTGCCACAGGCTGTTTTCCTGGTCTACACCAGTTCAGAGTTCCCTCTTTTACGTTTATCCACAGAGCACAATAAGAGCAGGTTGAGGTGTACAAACAGCACAGGGTCAGTTTCACTCACTCCCTGCCAACAAAGGCTTCTCCACTGATTTATCTCAGTTAATGAGGCATAACAGGTTGGCAAAGCACTTTTTTTTATTACCCACACTAGACTTACGAGACACATCCTGTGCAGAGTAGCACAAGTTTCCTTGTACCTGCTTACGTTCCAGCCTCAGACAACCCACAAAATTGCCATTAATGTATCCAGTTATTTAGCTATGTTATGGATTCAGCTCTAATCTCATTTACACACAAGGAATAGACCAATCCGCTTTTACTCAGTATAGGAACAGAGATCTACTTTTTAATGACAATTACAGCCAATCAGTGGTTTCAGTAGAAGGAAAATGTACCACACGGGGAAATTTTACTGCAGGACCTCCAATCAGGCTACAGGAAGGCAGAAATTAACATCCACAGTCCTATCTATTACCAACTCAGCTGAAGCAAACTCTAGATACCATTTGCCCAAAACTAAATGTTTAAACAATCCCCATCTGACATATATTCACCAACATACAAATAAAAAAAATTGTCAACACAGTCTTTTTGCTGTCATTATTCTTGTTTCACTAATCCCTCTTTCCCTTGTGGTGATTTCTTCTGGAGAATGGAACAAGATATGCATGAGCTTCTCTTGCCTCTGTGCCCCTGCACTGTTAATGCAGAATTCTCCCTATTGCCTTGACACAGGGTGCATTGTGAGACCACTGGCCCGGTGTACATAACAGGGACATACAGGACACACAGATTTGGTAAGTAGATAGAAGTAAAATTTCAGCTAAAATGTTTCTCCCCTCTTAGAAATATTTCTTGATGTGTTCAGAACATTTGACAAGTAAAGCAGTCCCTAAAAGAAAGCAAGCAACCCATTACATAGCTTGTTAAGAGTTTTCATTGTTTTTTTATAGAATCATTTCAGTCAGAAGAGACCCTCAGGATCATCAAGTCCAGCCATAACTTAACCCTAGCACTAAACCATGTCCCTAAGGACTTTGTCTATGCAATTTTTAAACCCCTCCAGGGATGGTGACTCCACCACTTCCCTTGGCAGCCTGTTTCCCTGCTTCAGAACCCTTTTTGTGAATAATTTTTTCCTGATATCCAAACTGAACCTTCTCTGGCACAACTTGAGACCGTTTCCTCTTGTCCTATCACTTGCTACTTGGGAGAAGAGACCAACATCCTCCATGCTACAACCTCCTTTCAGACAGTTCAGAAATCAGAAGGTCTCCCCTCAGCTCCTGCTCCCCAGGCTGAACCCCCCAGGTCCTTCAGCTGCTCCCATCACACTTGTGCTCCAGGCCCCTGGAGAGCAAATCATAATAACCAAAGCAGATAAGTTGACTGAACTCTTCACAACATCCAGTAATTTTTCCTTTATCCTGGAGAAAAGGATTCAACAGATCACCTTGTGTTCTACTGACAGAGACCTGCTCACCCATGGATTTGCAATAACATCAACTTCTTCACAAATGGTCAAGCATACCATAAGTGATAAGCATACCATCCACACAGCTAGATAATGTTTTCTTGACTAATGCAGTGCTATCAGGAGCCGTATAGACACTTTACAGTGCCAATACTACTTTCTTTTGATTTTTTTTTTCGTGTTATGTTACCAAAATTTGTTTTATAGTTAGGTAGACCACCATTATCTATGAGTTCACAACTTTTGAGAGAAATTAATTTATAATTATAGCTGTTCAAATGTGGGGTATGCCATGAGAAACCAGAATGAATAGGAGTCCTCCTACTTTCTTCCACATCTGACATTGGGTCAAGATAACTCTTTGCAAGTAATGCAAGTATGCTGCTGTCAATACAATTGTCAGAAGTCAACACTAACAGTTGAGAGGGCCAGGAAAGGTGGAGGACAATGCTGTCTCCTCATTCCATAACAAAAGGTGGCTAGCAGCAATACTGAAAATAGCATGTTAGAAACTTATAAAAGAAAATTTCTTGTTTTAGATGAGTCATAATGTCATTCATTGACACAACACGTAGCAAAAATCACTTAATGCAGGGTGACATAAGCTATATAAAATGCTGATGCACCAATACATTTCGTATTATGTAAAAATACACAGTAAAAATAATTTTCATCTCAGTTATAGTTTTCTTATCTGAGTTTGTCACCCGTAAGTTTTTCCCCAGTTCTGTTGAGGACCACTTAATTTCATTATTTGATATAAATGCTGTTGTTCTGCAAACCCTTTCATCCTTCCTAATCTTCAGATCCATAGTACTAGGTCACCTCCTGTAAGTAATTTGTATCCATATATAAAACTCCATTACCTCACAAAACCATCAAGGCTCCCTCCCAATAGACTGAACCTTTTTCTTTTATTTTTGTAGCCTCACATTATTATTTATTTTGCTCCTCTATCATTTCCTGTCCCAAAGTTTTTGTAAACAGAATCTGAACCTGCTAATCCAAACTACAAGGTATAATCTTGTTAAATACATCAACAGTTTACACGAATTTAATGTAAGTGTTAGAATACCAATGACAGCAGAACCATCTGAGTTATTAATTTTAAAACTGGTCAGCCATTTTCTTCAGCACAGCTCTTACCCTTCTTAGGCACCTAAATAAATAAATGTCACACCAAGGGCTAAAGTCTTTTGAAAATACAAGGCTCTTTTGAGAATCTAGTTCTGAATGCAAATGCTAAGCTGTATAAAAAATTTCAACTAAGATGGACTACTGAGAAAAAAATAGTACTTAAACAGCATATTTAATTGATATGGTATTAGCTTCAATGATATTTAGAGAACATCAAAGACAGAACATGTGAGGAATGAAGTAAAATTGGAACTTCAGCAGAATGATCAAATTTAATTCAATGAGCAGCAATGGTTAGGATAACAAAATATTCTGTGCAGCAAGTTTACTCATCCTCTTAACTTTATTTGTGTAGCCTGAAATTGGATTCCATAGAAATGCAAAGTTTTTCAGATTGCTGAGATCTGAACCTTTATCTTTCCCTGCAGGCTATTTGTATTAATCTACTTTTCTTTGAAGCGCAGAGCAGTTAAACTGTTAAAGCTCATTTAAAATATGGCTATATTTCTATCAATGGACCCAGACAGTTGAATTATAGATTTTAATTATGCTTCTTATACTTTGGAGATGCTTACTTAGAATTATGTGCAACAAAAATATGCAATTAAAGAGCCTTTATTATTGCTGATTGGCGAATTGTGTCTATATTGACAGCAAGAGATGGCTTACTATTTAGAAGAATTTACATGGGCCACTTTTTATCAGTGATTAATACGAAGCTCAAAGTCAGTTTTGTTCCCCTTCCTTTTTTAGTTTTTCATCATGAAATCAAAACAGAGAAAAAGATGTGAAAAGAGAGAGAATAATATTTCGTATTTGAGTAACAGCCACCCCACAAAATTAATTAAATACGTAACTGAAAAATCAGAGTTATGCTTATGATTTTATCTACTATACATCTGACATGTCCAGCTAACCTTTCTAGTTTAGGAAAACCAAAGCAAGACAATTACCATCTTGCACCATTCAATCCCTTTTCTCAATGAATCAATGCATGAATAAAATTCCCCTCACTGACTGAAAGTTAAAATGGGGTCGAGACTGTAAATGTTTAAATAGAAAAGATAATCCAAATCATAGCTGGTGGAGGGAACCTACTTCTGCAGTCCATTGCATGCTGTAGCTATGGGGAAGAAAAAGTTATCAAAAATAAAATTAAAAAAAAATATAGGAACAAGCATTGCAGCAAACTGTGAAGGTGAACTCCATTTGCTTTTCAGGGTATTATTGGACAACAAGGAGGAGTGTGTTACTCTATGCTTTGCCAGATTTGGAATAAAAAAAAATCTTGTACCATCAAATACCCCTGGCAATAGAGCAGAAAGAGATACAGAATAAAGCTAATCCTTTCACAAATACCACTAACCTGACAGGATTTACACAGCAGAAATTACATATGAACATTAGAGAGGGCCAGGAAATAGGAGGTGTTTATAACAGACAGTTGTGTTCTTTCCTGAAATTGCCAATTTTAGCTTATTGGTATATAAAAAAAAAAAGGTTGAAAACAGAAATTACTACAAACTACATCAGAGGAAAAACAGTCTGTATATCTAACACACTATCTACCTCAAAATAAGTTCCAAAATCTATACTCTCATACACATATTCGCAAAGTTTTATTTCTTTTGAATAAAAAGTGAATTATACCATTGGCTTCCGTGAAACTGGTGGTTTAGGCTATTATTTGGTATGAAAAAGGTGTTTAAACAACCTGGAGAGGCTTCCGAGAAATGTAACAAAGCAGAAGCATTAAACAGTTTAGTGGCATTATTAAAGAGTGGTGCATTCTGCAGCATTTGTACCTGCTCCATGCTATGTCATTATCACTTCACACTATGTTTGAACCAACATAATTGGGACTAAACTTCCTCTTCCAATATTTCATTGTCCTATGTAGAGTATTTTGTTTTCCAGCACACCATGGATTGTCCATAGAGCAACAGGATGAAAACAGTAGCCATAATTAAAAAGCATTGGGCAGGTTTTTTCCTTTGTATTCAGGTTTAACTTGGGGCTGGCATTAGGAGTCCCATTGATGATCAGAATTGTTCATAGGAAAAAAAAAAAGGATAAAGAAAAATCAGATGTCAGGGCACTTGGTGTGGTGGTTGGGGTTGAGAAGAAAATTCTTAACAGTCTCTGATAGCTTTGCTGTAGAAATAAACTATTGTTTGCTTTCAAATCTTAGTTTAAGTTTCCAAAGATTCCTTAAAAATATGAAATTTTCATTTAATTGGCCATTGTCTTGCCATTAAGTATGGAAAATTATTGATGGCTCAGCAATTAGTGGGGTAGCAGTTTATGTGTTGCGTTCATTCATAGATGAAGGTCTCATAAAAAGTAACTAATGTGTAATCCTTGAACACATTAGTTGTGAAAGCCACCTTCTGCTTCTGCCTGTGAGGACTGTGACCATTCCTCATTTCACAGCATGAGAATTAAATCTCCATACAACTGTTCCAAATTCCGCCATTTGTTATCAGTGGTAAAAACATCTTTATTTATGTCAGGATGGAGTTGAATAAATCCAAAATCCTGATGCTTTTGCTGGATTAGTCTCATCATCAAATCCATGTTTATACTTTTGTAATATTTTCCTCTGTGTATGCTGTCTATTTACAGTGAAGATCAACATACCATTTAATGTCAGTCTAAATCCAGAAGTTTATGTAATCAGTCAGTTCAGACGATTTGCTTTAACTACAAATGGATCACTTACTATTCCAGAAGACTAATTTACATGTGACTCCTTGCCATTTTTGCATAACATTGTTATTAGACATAGTGTGGTCCCTGATTTTCAGGACCCGGTAACAGCCAAAGGGTAAACAACTTGAGGGGCTATGCTGAGGGAATCTGTAATGCAAAGTCTTTCATTTTGCTCCATTATTGCATTTCAACATCGATTAGAAGGTACTAGCTATCCCTGTGACAGAAGAATAATTTAATGATTTATTTTTCAATGAACCAAAAAAAATAGCAACTGTATTTGATTCTGGGTTATATGCTGTGAGCCACCTTCCACTGAATATTTTGCTAGGACTCAAAAGTTAGGTGAGACATATCTCATTAAATATCTCAGTGACATATCTCATGAAATCATAAACTGATGATAACTATATTGATTAACAGTGTTAAGGTGCAGAGGAAAACTGTTCCTGTTGTCTGATTATCTGAATGGTGAAAGCCACACAACTTCTCACATTCATTCTTCAAATCATAGAATAGCTTGTTTTGGAAGGGACATTCAAAGCTCGTCTAGTCCAACCCCCTGCCATAAGCAGGGACATCTTTCAATAGATCAGGTTGCTCAAAGCCCAAAACAACCTGACATTGAACACTTCCAGTGATGAGGTCTATGTCTTTCTTGTCCTGAAGGCTCATGAGAGCAGAGTAGACAAAAGAATCACCTTATTGCTTTGATCTGGTAAGAACAAATAATTCAATGAATGTAATATGTCTCAGCAGCAACACCAGGTGTAATGGTGACATCATTATGTAAGAAAATAGTAACATATATTATGGATTTTGGATGCAATATCCAACACCCAAAGCTTAAAAAACTCCACTTTTACCAAACATAAAGCTGTTCTTGTTGTACTGTCTCATTCATCTATACCCTGTGTGTTTTGTGGTCTACTTCAATGAACTGTTTATAGTGCTGTTAGAAATCTCCATGCACCATAGATCATTAGACAATCCCTAGAGCAAAAGTGATGAGCAAGCATTAAATCCATGTTCCATTTCTCTAATGCGAAAGAAATGTATCGGGGGGGGTGGGGGGGGTGGGGGGGTCGGGAGATGCCAACTGTGTATTTAAAAAAAATTAACTTCACGCTACATTGCCAAGACATGACTTGTCAAGAATACAAATGTCCCAGCTCCTGAAAAACAAACACTTACCACCTGCTGTGGAGTTAATCCTTCCCCACTACTAAACAAGTCTATTTATAATCTATAGAGCAAATATACTTTGCAATGTGTCTTTGGTTGTCTACGTGTCCTTCACAAGAGCAGGGACTATGGGGATGGAACGTGGTCCTGACTTTCCTGTTACAAATCTGGCTATGAAGAGACAGTCTGCATCACCTTCTAGGTATTAGTTCAGGCTTAATCTCCTGTCATACTAGCTCAAAATCTCACTTCAGTGAGATGATACATATTCAAGTCAGTGACTTTAGTGATTCTTACAACTCAAGAATGCAACCTTTCTCACTTAGGCTGCTTTTAGATTTGATTTAGACTGATTTCTTAAAAACTGGAGGCCATGTCATTGCATTGTGGTAGTAGATATAGGTGGGTGTTACTGACATAAGGCTATATCTCTTCCAAATAGTTTGTGAACACACTGTCCAACTTGAAACAAATTTCACCGATTTCTAGATGTGTTGAACCACAAATCACTTTAAAACCATTCTGACATTTTCTGACCATAAGTGAGCAAAATAATGTGATCACAGCCACTCCTAAAAATGACCCCACAGAGCTGAATGAGAGTGCAAGAGCAACGTTCTTACAAATGCCTTGACTGCAAGATAAGCTCCAGTCAGGCCCAGCCATCAATCAGAAGACCCAAAGCTGTAGGAAAGCAGTCTGGATTCATTACAGCACTCAAGGAACAGCTGGTTCCCTGTAATTACCCTGTGGGTATTAAGCTCAAGCTACTTTCCTCTTGCCCTGCGTTCAGCAAATAGCGTCAGCAGGCCATTGCTGCAGTGGTTTTTCCACACCTGGTGTTGTTACCATCATTTTCATTTGTTTTCTAGCTTTAAGGAATGTTACTTGCCAGACTAGTAACTTCTGAAATTACTGTTTTGTTACTGCATTTCAGAATGATCTCACATCCAAGCAGAGAAGAAAAGCACAAGTCTTTTTTCACCACAGGTGCAGATTTTGTGACAATAAAACCACCTCATATTTAGTATATACTGTTTTCAGACACGGGTATTAGCCACAAACCTACTCAATAATGTGTAACTGGATGGATGTCTGTTCCCCTCCACCATCTCTCAAAAATTCTGTTATCTGACTGAATTAGGAGAGACAGCCACCGAGTTTACGTAATTAAAATTTATGTTTTCCTACTGTTTTGTTCCAATCACAGTGATAGAACCAGTGCTTCTCAGGGCGAAGTGGATATTGATTCATTCGTATCAGCCGTACATTGGAATTTCCAAAAATTCGAAATGAGTTATAAACTGGAGTCACGTGACCTCAGTTTTCTGTTGTGTAGAAACTTGCCAAATCTCATTTTGTATTAGCATAAATACCAAATGAAGACTGTCTTATTGCTGCCAACAATGATAAAAAGTCTTGCAACCCCACTTGTGGTTTGTAAGTCTCATATTTTAACTGTGAAGACAAGAAAAATAGGGAGAAATGTGTGACTAATATATATAAAATTTTGTATCTTAATAAATATAGCATAGGTACATGGAGATATTTTTTAAAAGTAGAATCATATTATTTTCATGTCATCATAATATCCTAGTTCACAAACCCTTTAAGTTTAGATGTTAATTGTCTTTAAATTCCAATAAATTACTATGGTTAAAATTCCTTAATTCATTCATATTCTATCAATCTTGGTTAATGGGAAAGCAACCATCAACTTAAAAAAGTTTTTTCAACTCTTTCTTTGTTTATTTTGTTTGTTTGTTTTGTCTCTCATAATAGAAAGTGTGTCAGGGGACTCAATATATTGTATCGATATCAAACACTCCTTGGTGGTTTTGGTACCAAGGACACACAGAATCACAGAATCACAGAATCACAGAATCACAGAATCACAGAATCACAGAATCATGTCAGGGGTTGGAAGGGACCTGGAAAGCTCATCCAGTGCAATCCCCCCATGGAGCAGGAACACCCAGATGAGGTTACACAGGAAGGTGTCCAGGGAGGTTGGAATGTCTACAGAGAAGGAGACTCCACAACCTCCCTGGGCAGCCTGTTTCAGTGTTCTGTTACTCTTACTGAGAAGAAATTTCTTCTCATATTTAAGTGGAACCTCTTGTGTTCCAGTTTACACCGATTGTCCCTTGTCCTATCATTGGTTGTCACAAGTCACGCAGATCTTCACTGTCAGAACCAGGAGGCAAGCATACATTTGCTTGTGCTCATCCAGGCCAACAAGACAGTAGTAAAAATAGACATAGCCATTACTTCCTCAGGCAAAATTCTAAATAAACAGATGGACCTTCGGAATCAACCAGATGAGAACCAGATGAGAAATAGTTTTACCAAAGGAAAAACAAATTTCAGAGGTAACTTAAAAATATCTTTCAGATACTGTCCAATCCCTGACACCAAAAAAAGTGAAAAGACAAAGGTGTCTAAGCAGGAAAGCAGTCCTTGGAGAAAGTGGCATTTAAACAGAGGTTAGTGGGCCTTTTAAGAGGTATATGAAAGAACTGATCAGGATCCAGTTATTGCATTGTACTCACATGCTATTAGCCATAACTTGGGCACACAGCTTGGCCACTGAACTCAGCATGAACATCTTCCAGATTCCTTGAAAGTCAGGCGTTATGAACAACTTGTGATGTTTTTCAAACGGGTATATTGACAGTTGTTATCAGAGAATTCACTATCCAAGCACAAGCACATATTGGATACACAAGTGAAGATACAGGTGGAAAATCTATGACAGATGGATTTCACATGACATTATGTGCTGTTTTTTGCTGGGGTAGAGTTAATTTTCTTCACAATAGCTGGTATGGGGCTGTGGTTTGGATTTGTGCTGAAAACAATGTTGATATCAGTTATCACCGAGCAGGGCTTGCACAGAGTCAAGGCCTTTTCTGCTCCTCACACCACCCACCAGTGAGCGGGCTCAGGGTGCACGAGGATTTGGGAGCAGACACAGCTGGGACAGCTGACCCCAACTGACCAAAGGGATATTCCACACCACGTGACATCATGCTCCATATGTAAAGCTGGGGGAAGAAGGAAGGCAGGGACATACACAATGATGGTGTTTGTCTTCCAAAGTAACTGTGATGGAGCCCAGCTTTCATGGAGATGGTTGAACACCTGGCTGCTGATAACAAGGAAGGAATTAATTCATTATTTTGCTTTGCTCCTATGTGTGGCTTTTGCTTTACCTCTTAAATTGTCTTTATCTCAACCCACAAGTTCTCTCACTTTTACTCTTCCAATACTTTACTCCATCCTCTCAGAGAGGAGTGAGAGAGTGGCTGTGTGGGGTTTAGTTGCCAGCTAGGGATAAACCATGACACACAATTACACAAGGAAGCTGTGGAAAACTGGGGGTTAAATACAGAGCTTTCATAGTCATATACATGCATATATATTTTTTCTGTACATACAGAGAAAAATTATATCTTGTCAAGGCTATTTCACTAACTGTATCCAGAATCATACAAAAAGACAGAGAAAAAACAATGGAGTAAAGTCATAGAAGTCCCTATACAAAACCAAAGGTTCATGTTAATGTGTTTCAGTTACAGATCCTCAGATGTCTTGTATTGTAAAAACAGCTAAAGACTAATGTAAGTGACATAATCTAGAGTTGACCAAAAGCTTGGCTTAATATATTGGTCAAATGTTCTGATTCAGACACCTGACTGTAGAAGACGTAAGTTTTTCCTTAAAATAAACAGTAGTATTCTCACTGCAAAAATAAACTCATTTCATTCATCTGTATCTATCTATCTATCTATCTATCTATCTATCTATCTATCTATCTATCTGGACACACACATATATACACACACACACATGCAAATGCATATACATGTGTACATATATATACACACAAGAATATATATAAACAAACATTCATTTGTACTCACACCATTTTAAAATGACAGTAATCATAAATATTTGGGGTCTGGAAACTAGTAAATGAACAAGCTATACGAACCACATGTCCTCCTAATTTCTTGTGTCTCATGGTTTGCTATCAAAACACCACCAGATATTTTTAAAAAAGAAAAATAGTAATCAACATTTCTTTGTAACAAGAGACCACACTACAGGTCCCTCATTTTTAATCAGTTGAAATTATTATTTTTAATTTATTTTGAATAGTTAAATATGTGAAAAGTACACAAAAGACTTTATTCTGTTTGTTAATGTGGGTTAGTAGATTGGTTATGCTATGTAATGTTTAGAATTTAGTTTTGCTATTATAGCCTATAGCCAGTATTTTATGTAAATGGATAAAGACGAGGTTTAAATAAAATGTAGTTAGATACAACTCAATAAAAACATGTTGCCTCTGCTTACTTTCTACTAATAGAATATATTTATCAGTAGGCAAAGCTGCAATTATATTTGAGTTCCTAGTGAAATATCCAATTCTACTGCTAGCAGTCAGGGTATAAGTTAAGAATCCCTATTTGTTAAATTTCAAGAATTGTGAGAATGTAGTTCAGAATTAGTTAAGATACAAATATTTATTTTAAATTAATCAATTATATTTCCTCAAGTCTCAGATTCTGCTGATCTTTCAGAATATTAGACAGAATATGCCTTCTGCTTTTGATTTCACATTATGCTACTCATATAAGTCAAAACCTGTATTTGTCTTTTTTCCCTTGAGAAATTAATATTCATTACTTAAAGCCAGATGCTCAGTCTTCTGTGCATGTGAGACCTGCGTACACCACTTCTAAATTGCTAGTGGGCTTTGTGTGTGCAGTTTTCAGAGTTCTATACATATATCACATTGTCTGGTCAGTAAAAATATCTTCTCTTCTCAAGCTACATAAATAAAGCAGAAATTGAGAATATCAAAAGATGAATTGAGATATGGAGCCATTAATGACCTTAAGAACACTATTATCCATAACAATCATATTGGGATTCTAGGGAGAATCGAGCAACAAGACATTATTTTGAAGTATTGCTTTTCTTTGCAAGGGTCTCTGTTGGAATGAGTCTGGAGCTACACAATGAAAATTCACAACCAGCATAATGACTAGTAAAACCTGTCAAATCAATCTATCAGAGCTAGAAGACAACTAAAATTTGAATTCTGAGACACTGATCACGACCTTAAGTCAATGGTTGCAGAAGAAAATGGTGAAATTTCTTAAGTGAGCACATTTGATGTCAGTTGTTCTTTTTCTGTACCAAAAAGGCACAAATACCCGTCTACACAAAGAAACATATATTCCAGTCAATACTACTGTATTTCTATACAGAAAAGCTTTTGTGCCTTTCAGTTCTTTTCTCTATGTAAGATATAACATGCCACCCATATAGACATAACATATGGACAAAAAGAAAAACATGGCAGCCATTCAGTTTGGTGGTGACTACTGACCTAAGAGCAGTAAGGAAAGATGACAATAGAGGGCTTAAATTGAAAGCACAGAGAACTTGATTCAAGTAATTTTTTATTTTCAACAATCAAAATAAAGCTTTGTAATTGGTTTCCCCTTTATGAAAGCCACCAGCATTAGAAATCCTCTGCATCTTGAATATCAGCGATAGTGCTAGCAGTGATATTTAAACAAAAATTATAAGGAAGGGCAAATTAAGCAACAAAAGCCCAACTTACCAAAATCTTCAAAGAATTAACGAAAATGACCTGATTTCATGCCCAAGATCCTGGCAGACTATCCTGGTGACTGAAGAATGAATCTATTATTAGTATTAAACAGCTTTTATACTACTTCAGTGATTGCATGAAACCATTAAGTTGCAGCCTCTGTTATCCTAATTTTTTGGGGCAACTTAAATGATTTATGGACTTACTAACTGAAATGATGACACACCATATTCTCTAAATAACTGCTCTTTGTTCTAGGGTAACATATCAGTAGGAGGTTGGATCTAACAATTATCCTTAAAATATTAGGTTTTGAAAGTAGGTATATTCTGGAAATAGATTATGGTTTACAAAAAATAAGGGTCATTCTCCTCCTTGTCATTTCAGCTTTCATAGGATCTTTGATTAAATACAGCAAAGAAGAAAGAAGAAATACAAAGAGAGATTGTCAAAACACAGACTCCTGCGGTGTATTATTTAAAAAAAAAAAAAAAAAAGAAATACAGAAGGCAATCTTGGCGTCAATATTCTCCTTTGTTGCCAAGCTGAAACATGCTTGTGTTCTTGTCAAACAAACTGACTCCTGAGAACACTCCTCATCCTGCTGGCCCAGCCAGCAGCGTTCCCAAGTGTCCTCCCCAGTGCCAGCGCTTGTTTATCTCACCAGGAGAAACTCTGCCCTTGGTTTGAAATCCAGGAGTTTAATACCGAGCCAAGAAAATGCAGCCAGGGGATATGGGGTAGGTCTGACCCTGGTCAGTGGCAAAACAACTTTGAGGCTTTTGAACGCTGTGGGATTAGGCTCACTGGTAAATTTCTTGTTCGCTGAGATTTCTGCAAGATTCTGTAGGAAGTCAGCATCTCTTAACAATGTGCTGCTTCCTCAGGTCCTGGTTATGCTTCTCCCAAGACCTTCAAAGATGTTCTGAAGGTGTTGTGGATCAGTGGCAGAAGTGACCTTGATCTTTCCTGTGTTCTTGAGCAATACGTGCTCGCCCTTTACCTAGAGCAGATGATTTCTCTGCTGTGCTGCCTCATGTGTAACAGAGCTGGAAAGAGAGAAACATTTTGGGAATCAGAATTCCCTACCTCCCTTTGGTCCTTACTGCCCACCTCTGAGCCCCTCATTTCTGTCCACCCTGGACCACAAGCGTCCATGAGATCTCAGACTCTTTTATTGTTGCCCCTGGAGAGATCGTTTATCATTGTCTGTGGAGATATGTCTACAAGGGACAGACCTCCTGTGTAACTGGGTGGAGACAGACCTAAAAAGGTGTCTAGTCCTCATTTTCTACACCTCTGGTGTCTCTGGTATCCATCTGAGAGGCTTCTTAGGCTCCTATGTGGTTTCCTATGTGGTAGCCATAGGAAACATCAGTGAGAGGCTCCTTCACCCTTGTGAATATCCATTCTATGTACTCATCAACTCCTTGAGATTACTGGTAAACTAAGCCAGGCTGTGGCTATAATTCATCTGAAAACAGTTCTTAACGTTTTCTGTTATGTACACATAGCTTCTCAGTTTAAATTATCTGTTCCTTTTTTTTCCACTTTTTCACAAATATGTACCTTCCAGACAATCCTCTGGATAAATGGGTTGAGAAACTAATATGATTTTTATAAAAGGAATTGCTAATTGTAAAGCGTCACTACCTGATATGTGTTTAGGCCCTAAAGATAAAACAAAAAGCTTTCCTATGGAGGAGATTTGCATTTGAAATAAAGGGCTGGAAATTAGAGGATTTTGGAGAACATCATCCAGGTATTGTTAGACCTGGAAATACAGCCATTTAAAGCTTTTGTTTTGCTCAAGCATGTAATTGTTCAAGCAGTTTCACCAAAGTCATTTGTTTAACTTGTATCATGTCTTTGCTATGCCCAGGTAACTAGGCTAAGAGAAGCTGTTAATGTGTATCACAATCAGTAATAGGACTCATTGATCACTGATATTTTTCAGATCCAGACATTCTTAGAAAAGTCCTATTTGTTTTATGTTTGCTTGTTTAATTTTAGTTAAAATAATCAGTCCACTGTAGGAAACTATTGCTATTTGATTCCACAGGACCAAAATCAGCATCTTTTTGTTCTGTGAACCTACACCAGTTCCAATAATGAGGACACAGTACTGGACTACAAATGCTGGTTTTTTTCAGTGGAAGTCTATCAAGTCACAATCTCAGAGTCTCTCTCTGAGCTGCTCTTCTCTGTTTCCAACCTATGAGCCACTGGATTTAAAAAGATGACTTTGTGCATTCAGTAGTCTAGCCTTTTGTAAACATTCTGAGAATGATGATACATCCGATTACTGTTCTTTTTATCCACCAGGTTGAATGGAAAATTCCCTAAAGCAAGCTAAACAATTACGATGCAGGCCAGAAGCAATTTACTGATACAGTGAATTTCTGCAAGAGGCACACAGAACTGTTGCTGTTATTTATTCCCTATTGATACAGAAATTGTGGAAGATAAACTTGTTTGCTCTTTGGTGCAGTTATAATCCCAGTTCTCAGGTGCCCAGCAGTGACACTATCCATGCAATTCAACGCCCAAGGAAGCAAAGGCTTTGGAAAGTTGAAGGCAATGATTGACCAGTTTGCTAAGCTACCTCACCCTCACCTGTTAGAGCTACAGTTTGCTGACTACAGCCCATTTCTTTCCTCAACTTCTAGAGTACTAATTTGCTCTATTTCTTTCTTTGATATATCCTGTTCCACTCTCACTAACTCCCTTGCCTTTTCTGAGTTTTTAATGTATTAAGGAAACTCAGATCCATGGCTGAGAAATGAGCTCCTGCCTTAGTTTTGAAAGAAACAGTCTTATTTTAAAGAGACAACGTCTCCGATGCTTCCAGTAGCAAATGTGCCCTTCCAAAGAGTTGTCAGTGATGATGGATTCTAGAGTGTCATCAAATGTATAGGAAATAACAGCACCAAGAAATGCTATATCATAATTTTGTTAGACTTTTGAAGGTATGATAGCAGACATCTCTTTTCAGTTCTCGATTTTCCTAAATATTTGTATTAGACAAAATTGTTGAAGACATTTTATTAATTCTCAATGCCTTAAAATTCCTAAATTATCACTTTGAAGCAACCTTGGGAAGAGCACAAAGAAATGTCATTCCATACTGTACACTGGGCTAGAAAATTACAAGTCCATCCACAACAGAAAACCCCAGTTTTTTATTAGCGCTGTCTGTCAGGAGTAAACATGTGAAGAAGTCCAGTGGTAGTTGTGGGCTAAAATATGTCTATAGGGAATAAAAAATACAACTGAATTTAATGTTGTCTCTACTTGACTTCACACACAGGTGATAAAACATATTAGCGAGTGTTCCACCACAGTCTTCAGTCTTGCTCACTTTACCCTGTAGGTTCAGTTATCAGAGGATTCGGAACACGTGAGAGGAACCCAGTACATCCTGACACAAAATAATCTTTAATTTTATAACATTATTTTATATTATTTTTATTTTTTGTTTTTTTCGTGGACAAACACAATCCCTTTAAAAACAACCTTCAAAGGAACATTTCTTAAGCCACACAAATACTGTGCTGCACAGACTCGCTCAGTTCTGAGATTTTTTTTTTTTTTTTTTTTTCCTTTTGCAGACTATTATTCTACATTTGTCTGGGACACTTACCTCAAAGGGATATCAATAATTACTAAAACCTAGTCCGTCATCACAAGCACCACATCTTATAATCCCTTCCCCTATTCATAGGATTGATAAGGTTTTGTAACTTAATATGTCCCAGAACTATTTTACTCTAATAATTAGAAGTAGCCAGCTTAAATTTATTCATAGCCAGTTTATACCAATTTGGTTCTATGACAACGACGACTTTTGGTTTAAATGGTTCATCTCACTTTATGATATGAGGTCTTTTCCAACCCAGTTGATTCTGTGATTCTGTGAATTGTATCGTCTTTCAGCTCTCTCTTTTTTTTTTTTTTCTTCCCTTAATGTGAAAAACATTCCCACCTTAAAAAAAAAAGCTTGGCTCTTCTTCCTCTGATTTTTCGCATCTGTTTCATATTTTAAATCATTTTGCTTGAACAAAACTACACAGTGTCCCTGAGGATATTTCCTCAGGACCTTATTTGATAGCATGAATACTTCCGTATCTCTGTAGAAATTACCTCTTCTGATACAATGTAGATTCTTCACATAATTTCACAATCACTCTTTCCATCCCAGTAACCTCTCATCTTATTCTGCTTGGGTTTAAATTTCTTTGTCTGGGTAGCTGATTTACATAAGAGGCACAGTACTCCCAGTGTGTATCAAATAACCAATTATAAACTCAGTTTTCCCTGCCAAAATATTTGCCGATATTAACTACAGGATCCACCTTCTATAAAATATTTATACAGCATTCCCACTAATTCAGAGGTTTTCAGCAGCCTTCCAGGTGCTTTCCTGGCACTTCTTCTCATAGATCAGTGGCAATGAAGGCCACCAAAAACTGTGGAAGTTACTAAATTTCCTGCAGGAGGACATTTCCTTTGAAGAATTATAGGGAATATCATACTGCCACTTATTCAACACAACCAGCCCACTATTCCCAACTTACAACAATGTTGGTAACATCACCAGTTGCAATTGTTTAGTGTTCTGGAATACCTAGTACAAACATTATTACATATATATTTGTTTCTTCCAGCTCTGTCCTGTAATGCTGGAAGCTCCTCTTCTTTGTGAGCTAAGCACACTACAGAATAAGCTTGATTGCCCATGGACATAACCCTTAATGTAACAGATTAAAATATGGGTGACAGTAGATTGTAGTGTTACCTTCCCATCACTTATGCATTGGTTGCATTTATCACACGGTTGTTTTATGCCCTGAAGGCTAGATAGGGAGATAAGGCAAAGTGTAACTTCAATCTTTAAAAAACTTACTACAGTTAAAACCTCTCACAAGAAATTTGGCTTGGTTAATAAGCGTGCTCCTCAGTACCAATCTTCGGCTTAATCTCTCCAATTTGTAACAGATTCATGGTCAGTTAAACACTTGTTTATGGTGACCAGGGGGTGTGGATACAAAGCAGCTGCTTTTTGTCTCACTGGCATACAAGTATTCAGGAGGAAAACAGAAATGTTAGCACAGAGTCCATATAGCAATATTTCTTTCTCGTTTTAGTCTAAAAGTTGGACTCCACCTATTTTAAATGCAAACAGGTTATATAATTTAAGAACTGAAAAAAATAAGCCTACTGGACATTATGGAAAGTGATTGCCATATATATTTCCATGAAACTAAACTTTAAAATCAGTTTGACTGCTGCCATGCAAATGCCAGTAATAAAACAAGTAGCACAACATTGTTTTACTCAATAGCTGAGAAACAATGACCTTTCCATCAAGTTCCAAGTAATCTCATTTTAATATTCTTTGTTTGTTCTCTTTAATATGTGTTTTTCGACTTCTCTGTCTTGATTTTAATCATTCTATATCTTCCATGGGCCTGCAGTAAGTGACCTTGATCCTGTTTAAATCAGTGTCAAACAATGGTGCAGGATAAAGGACTTCATCTCTGGCACTTCAGTATTTACAGAAATATGCATTACTTGATTTAACCAAAACCAGAATAACATGTATCCTCTGTTTTTTAATATGATTTTGATTATGATAGGGAATGCTATTTTGAAATTAAAAAAAAAAAAAAAAAAAGAAAAAAGGGAAGATAGTGATTTAATTATTTTTATTTCCTACATAATTACTGCCCCTCCTGAGACTGTCAAAGGAGGGAGAAAAATAGTGGAAATCAAAATAACATTCTAGTCGCTGCATAATCACTACATTGTAGGAAAACGAAAGTCATAAAACAGTCTTCTGTTGAAATCTCCCCCTACACATTTTAAAATACTACGTGCAGTATGTGCAACTCATTGCTGGTTTTATGTTATTTTTACAGAGACCCTTTAATTGCTATTAATTGTAAACATCTAGTCCCAGTGTTAGGTTGGTCATCCTGAGTTAGCTCCCATGGACAGCAGTGTTAGGTTTTAGCAGAGACATACCATGGGTCATCTTCTGTCTATGGCTTGGAGGCCATTGGGCTGGAGATACAGAATCCCAGGTTGGTTGGGTTTCAGAACCCCTGTAGAGCCCCCCAGTGCAACCCACCTGCTCACACAGGGTCACAGAGCAGATCACACAGGTGGGTACAGGCGGGTTTGAATGTCTCAGAGAAGGAGACTCCACACCCGCTCTGGGCAGCCTGGGCCAGGCTCTGGCACCTCCCAGCAAACAAGTTTCTCCTCCTGTTCAGATGGAGCCTCCTGTGTTTCAGTCTGTGTCCATCGCACCCCCATGGCAACAGGGCTGCTGCTTGTTACCATCCCACCAGTTCTTTTGGAGCCAACTCCTTGACCAAAGAGAGGCACACCTCTATGTACTCTGCATCTACTTGCCACATTTGTACCATTAAAAAAAAAAAAATAAGATGTCTTCAGGCTTTTTCTGTCTTACCCCACTGCGCTACCCTGTTTCCCAGAAAATAAGACCTACTCCAAAAATAAGGCCTAGCATGATTTTTTCAGGATTTTTGAGGATGTTCAAAATATAAGCCCTACTCCAGAAATAAGCCCCAGCTAAAGGTCATTAAAAAAGTCAATTTAAATAACATCCGGGGAGCTACATATGTAAAAAAGTAAGCATCTTTTGGAGCAAAAATTAGTACTGCCCCTATGTTATTTTTGGGGAGACAGGGTACCAGCATCCTACCAGAAAGGATTTGAAACAGGACACAATCTTCCGGAGTCTCACCCTATACACTTCACTCTTCTTCGGCACCGTGGTTTTTGACCTGGCGTGGATGTTAAAATGAAGGGGCACCACTCTCCTTCCCCTTTACTCTTAAAATGTCAGGTCTCAGCTGCAGGTTTTAAGGGCTGAAATGAAGAGCAAAGGGAAAGGAGCCCCTCCTGTCAGCACTCTTTGGAGTTATTTTCTTTCTTGTCCATATGATTCAGCTGAGTCAATGCAGACCTGTGTTTTCCCCTTCCTTACCTCTCCACTTGAATCAGGACTGTGTCCCTGAGGGATCGTTTTCATTAGGGAAAGGATAGGTGAGGGAATGAACAGACCTAGTTCAGATCCTTCAGCCTGGGAAACCTCGTAGAAAAGCAACAGGGATTAAATTTACAGTGTGTGGCTCATAGCAAGGTCACCATGTTCTGCACCACTTGCTAATCGGAACATATTTTACAAGGAAACTTTGCAGTAAGGTTTGTATTTGGAGGGCTAAATCCAAAAATGCAGCTTTTCTTTTGATTCAGGTAGCTCTTTTGGCTTCACAGTTCATTTCTTGAAGGGAATAAGCAGAGAATAGACATAAACACAAGAAACGCTTTCTCTGGGCTTCTGTAAATTAAAGTAAATTGAAAGCTATGCACAACCCCCCAAAAATATTAATAATATGATTACAGATCTATAAAACTATAACAATGTTTCTGTAATGATGGCTGAGAGGAGAAAAATTCTCAAAGACCTGATTGAAAGAGCTGAAATGAAATACAGTTCCATCTTTCATGTTTTTAGCAAGATAATTTTGGTTCAGTGTTGACTAATACAGAATAATAGGAATAAAATATGCTGCCTCAGTCTCTGCATTATTGGCTTTACATTATTGGTCCTGACAGCTGGCTTTTAAAGTGCCGTAAATATTGGGCAATGCCGTTATGTTAAGACAAGCCACTTCATCAAGCATATTTCCAAATCACACTTTATTTTCAAAATGTGTTTAATTTATCTATATATGGCAAAGGAATCCACTGCAAAATTGACCTGCAACAGAGTGCCCTCTACTGCATGTATTTAGGAAAGGAAAATAAAGCAAGTTCTTGAAAAATAAAATCTTGACAGACTGAGAGCAGCAGATTTGACACAAGCCACTGGACATTGAACTAAATACAATATACATATAGTCATATGTCACTCTTACCTTCTTCTAAAGAGCTGGATACCACTGGGGAATAATAGTTTAAAATAGGTATGAAATCGGTACAAACTGTTTCATGGCTCTAAATGAAACCACCATATGTCTTTTCCATACTAATATGGTCTATGTTTATAGGTTGGAGAGTTATTAGGGAAGTTAAAAATCTGTCCTTTATTGCCCTGCTGCCACTCTTTTATCTTTGCTGCTGGGAGGCATCTATAACAATATGAAGTGCAAAAGTCTCTCTACTTACAGATTTGTTTTCTCAGTCCTTAATCTCTCATGCTCCCTCACTTCTGCCTATCTTTCTATTTGCTGCGAGGTCACTACTATTAAACTCAGCTCTCCTTTTCATTCCTGTGTCCTTGATAAACTTATTTGATGTAACTGAGTTATACCTCTTGTAAATGATTAAGAAGACATTTCACCAGTGCTGTTCCAAAAGAGTAAAAACTGACAGGTGACAAATGCATCATGAAAGCAATTTTACAGCAAGGCACAAATGCTCAAGCAGACCTATACTCTTGAAGCTTTCCCTTTTTTTCTTTTCTCAAACTAAACTGGGCCAGCCCAAAGCTGAGTTTTTTGACCGAACAAACACCTGCAGCTTCTGTGAAAATTCAGTGGTTCTTGTTGGTCAGTCCCTCAAGGATAAGAAAACTGTTTCTAAAAACAGTGGTACAAACTAGCATTAAACATCTTGAATCACATTTGAAATGCCCTGATTTGTACAATGAAGTCCATGCTTTGTCAGCAGTATCTGTGTAACCATAATTTTATCCTTAAAGTCTCAGCTTATGCCTTGATGAGCCACACTGAAAGCAATTGATCTGGATCTTGCTGCACAGTCAAAGGTGTTCCATGTTAGCCCTCTGCAATCAAAAATGGTGATTGAATACCTTGCAACATCTTTGAGTGTGTCACTAGGGCAGAGGAGGTAGTAAACAATTTTTTCCAAAGTAACATAATCAGTTACCAAAAATTCTTTAAACAAAATAGAAACAACACAAGCAGGCATTTCCATAGTACACAGTGCATATACGACCTTGCATATATTTCAGCAATTAATTTTTTGACTATGGATTTTTTCCCACATCTGATTCTTTCCTTTAAGGAAACCCTTGTTGATAATTTACAGCTTCTAAGGATGATATATCTGTAATTGCTTTCCCTTTGCTTCATACCTGTAAATCTTGTATCTTGTGCTAAATCCCTGTCGACTTCTGTCCACAAAATCTGTGTATTCCTGTGAGCGATGAAAGGGTCCCTTATCAGAGAGGAGCCAGTCGAAGGGGCTTGTGGCATGCTGATCCGAAACAGCAGCAACTGCTAAAACCCAGCAATGAAGACTCAGTGCTATCCACTCCCATAGAGCCATCAGAGAGAACAATTCAGCACCAGCACTGCATCGCCATATCATGCTTCCACTGGGGACTTAGAGCCTTCATTCTCTTAGCTTTCCCTCAACACCTAGACAAAATACACAGTCAATTAGATAAGCACACACTAGGCATCCCTTGGAAGTAGAAACAAGTTTCCTTTCTTTCAGCTTAAAGAGATAGTGGCCTCTACTTTATTACATTTTACATTAGCATAAACCCCACTAGGCTAGTTAACAGTGGAGTGTTTCAGTACTTCAAATGCTGTGAAACTAATGTCTTCATTAACATCATCAGTGATAATATTTACTGTTGAAGGGAAACCTTCACAAATTATCAGGGGAGGGATTGTTAGGGGTTTTTCCAACAATGTTAGTCATTAATGAAAAATATGCAACACGAGAATTATTGCCTGTTAGCATCAGTACAAAATCATTCAGCAGTGTCTATGCATAAGGCCGCAGTTCAGATATTGGACAGATGAGATTCAGAAGACCCAGATTGCTTTCTTTTTTATGTCCTTGAAAAAGTCACTGAATGGCTTGTCTTCACCACAAACATAGTTAACAGACATGCTATTCTGTTCAAACTACCCGAGCTGGACAAAGTGACTACATTGATCGATGGCACTGGAGCTACCCACCGTGATGAGTTCAATGGGTTATTCAAGCTCCAGACGCTGCAGTTTTCAGTATCCCTAACAGCAGCACTTGACTTTCAGTCCAATTCACTCCAATCCGATGGATCAGCCCAGAAACAGTATTTTAATAGAGCCTAAACAGTTGTTTGGGTGCCAAATAAAAAATCAGCTATTAGACATAGCTTCATGTAGGAACGTAGTGAAGACAAGCCACAGTTTCTCTCTATACCTCAGTTCCATGGCTGTGAAAGGGGATAATGATTCTATATCCTGCTCAGATTTTGTAAAAACATCTATGCAAGAGCATGAAGTTCTCAGAAATACTGAAATGACAAAGGTCCTAAATATATAGAAACCATCAGTTCTAGTTTTCAATGTCAAGTAAAACAACACAGAATTAGTTAAAATATATTAATGCGAGAGCTTTCATTTTGCTAGCTGATGAGTTTACAAGGAAAAACATTTTTTAATTCACATTCACTCAAAACAGCACTCATTATTTCATTTTTACAGTGCCCCTCGCTATGACTTTTCACTTGGTGGGAATTTTTTTTTTAACCATCAATAATTTAATTTGTAAGTGTACCCTAAATGAAGGATGTTTCCAATACAACAGTTCTGCAACTGCATACTCCGTGCCACTCGTCCGTTATAATGGAAATGGTGTAGGTGAGTAACTATGCTTCATGCGGATATTCAAGACATTAATATTCGGAAGAGTCTTTTCTATAGTTTATAAATATATCAGTTGCAGGAAGTTAACTGCCTCCAGAAGAACATGGAAGTTCATATGAACCAACAGAAATTTACAGTCTGAGAATATAATAATCTGTCTATACAACCAGAGAAATAGTCAAGGTCTACCGTCTTCTTCGGCACAAATGTAATTGTTTCTAACATGATCTGGAGCTGATCCTGCAATCAATAAATATGTAAGTACACTCACTAAAAAAAAAAAATCATATTCATGTATTTCATGCTGAGTATATGCCAAAGCACCGAGTTGTAACCACAAATGGTTACAATGACACAGTAGTTTATGATCATAAAACACAGATTGCATTAATTTTATAAATCCCTCTGAAATGGGATTTCAGGAGTTCTCTAAAAGAGCTCTCTAAATTTTATTTATACTCTCAAGCAATCATTTAAATGCAAAAAGCCTACAGACCTGGATATACTGTCTGAACTTTGAGTATTGTCTCCCTAGATTGGTACTTTCTGTCACGGGTTGAAGGTCATGCATGTGAGGTTACGTTATTGTGTAAGCATCATCACATAATATGAGAAAGCATGCACGGATCTGAAGCAAAACTGAAAAAGTGATAGATTGCTCTCCTGACCCACAAAAGTCATTATGACCATTTGGTTGTCATTTGCTGTCAAAAATTAGCTCAGCGTAAATGAAGAAGACGTGTCAGTCATTTCCCGACAAGCCAGACCAGCTTTTGCATCATGGCAGCATGAAAACCCACAAATACTTCTGTCTCTCTTCTTCTTACCAATCAGGCAAAAACCAACCAAACCAAACCAAACCAAACCACTAAACCACAAACAATGAACAACTATTGCACAACATACTCATTCACTTCTATCGTTGTTTTCATGGACTAGGAAGGCCCTCGGTGTAATTTCTTGACACTACCTGAAGCCACAAAGACCATAATGAGAATCTAAATTTTCATACTTACTTCAGTTATAAAATTGCTAGCTAAGAAATAAGCTTCTATTTTTCCTAAATTATCTTTTCTATTGAAAATATAATGTAATTGTTTAAATTACAAGAGGTAGTTTACTTTTTTGGGTACTTATTAACACTAAGGTGTTTCAGGTAATTAAACTGCAATGATGACTAATTGAGTCCCTTTTGAATACAAAATTATATTAGGATTGGAAAATTAATTACTTTGAGCATGTAACATCTTCCTAAAACTAGACCAAACAAGCACTGGAAAAGCAACAGTGAAGAGCCCTGCTCTGCACTTGCCTTAGTGCTACACCATGGCATGTCAGACATTAACCACCGGCAAAACACTTTCAGAGAACCTGCACAATTACAGAAGAAAATAATCACCTTGTTTTAAAGATATATGAAGGTATTTTCCAAAAGAGTATAAATATATGGCTAGACCTTAAGGAGAGTATAGCAATGTGTGCATTTCTAACTGATGCTTGTCCACTTGTCTGTGTTGTCCAGTCATTGTAGAATCAGTCTGCACAGCATTAATTCTCATAACACCCTTGAGAACTGAACTTTCACCATGATTTAACAAACAAGGAACCGAAGCATGAAAAGACCAAGGCTAAGATATTTTTAAGCTGTTAGAGGGATTTAAATGTGTATTTCATATTAAAAATAATTTAGAGAATTCCAGCCTAAGGAATTTTCCTAAGCTTGCAATGTGAAAAATATTACAAAATTTTAAATACTCAAGCTCTCTAATGAATGCTCATGCCCTAACAACATTTTTCAAATACTGGTATAGTCATGCAGAGCATAGGTTGTAGTTACAACAGCCATCACAGAATGCCAGGGAGGAACAATCTGAATTAAATTTAAATTTAAAGCACCTGCTGTTTTCAGGGTGGGATGTGAGAACTGAAAAGTAAATGAACACCTGTTAAGTAACAGAGCTGGTGGATTTCTCAGTGGAGAATACTCTCTATAGAGAAGACATCTTCAAACAAAACTGTTGTGTCAGAACTCTGCCTCTTTGAAGTGCTACCTTAGAGGGCAATTATCAGGTACAGATGAGCAACACAATTACTTTGTTATCCCCAGGGTTTCACCCAGCTACCACTTGCAAATGTTAATACATTTTTGGTCCTTCCTCTTCTAAACTCAGAGGTGATAGTGAGTTCAGAATCATAGTGGGCTAGAATCTTCTTTGTTAGAACTCTATTGTCTCCTCGCTGGTGCTGACAAAGAATGAATTCCACTCAGCATCTTCTGAAAGTACCATAGCTAAGTCCTAGCTTCCATGAACATGCAAAGGGTTTTGAAGACTGGTAAACCCATGCATTTACATCATCTGAGAATACAGTACTGGCAAGAGTGAAACAAACATTGCAGCCACTGGGACAAATTCCATCAAGCTTCAGCTGTGAACAAGAAGGCAGAGGTCTGTAGTATTTCCATTGTAATCCTATCACTGGGCAAATCCCACCAAACTCAGTCCTTCTCTTTTTGGGTAAATAAATTTTTCCAACATTAGGAATGGTATATAATTATGTATGGGTAGTTTATGAACTCACTAGGTTACTGTACCTAAAATAGTACAATAGTGCAAACTAAAGTGTCTGCTTGATCAGTGGGTTGAGCTGTCTTGCTTACAGAATCTTAATTGATAAATCATGGATAGTAAGATATACAGAGCAATATAAGGCCAGCCCAGACATGTGGACAGCAATGTTCAAGAAAAAGCAAATCAATAAGTTTAAATCCTTCCTAAAATGGTAACAGTATAAAATTTTCTCTAAAAGAAAAAATAAATTAAAAAAATCTGTGGTAATCTCACAGTATGCAACTTTTTTTTTTTTTTTTTATCCTAAAAGTTGAGAGTCATGTATAAATCAGATGTGCTAATATACAGAAGAGATTTAGCTACTAAATGGATCATTACTGGTCCACTAGTGGAGTAATATTTTATAGAAGAGTCAATAAAGCTAATGCTAGGCATCATCTATAGCTTTTGGGGGCCACACCTGCTGTTCTCAACAATCAAAATAAAATAACTGTACAACAAATGTACAGACACTTTTAATAAGGTAAGGTTGTTTGGGTTTTTTTCCAATATTTTTTTTCTACTATGCATGTTGGGGAGATGCTGTGGCCTTGCTCTGAGATGCTGTCTCCTGTTCCACACGAGCAATGTCCTTGCAATCCTTGTTGGCATCCAGCAACAAGCACAGCCTTGCCTCTGTCAATCCCTTTCTCTTTGCGTCTCACAGAGATCTCCTTCTGACAGCACCAGGATCTCTCTGAAGCTCTTTGGGATTTATGCTCACCAGAATTCCACAAAAATGCTGAAACACCCCCAGAAAGCCTCCCACTGAAAGTCAAGAATCCTCTATGCTGCAGTGGCATCCTCCTGGCTGCAACTTCCCATAACAATGAAATAAAAATTTGAGATTGTTATTCTCATATACATCCTTTCAAAGGAAAGTAATAAGCAGCTTATCAGGAAACATTATGTTCATGTCCCCACAGGAGTCAGAAACCTTAATATCTCTAAGATGGTGGGTTTTTGTGCAAAACACAAAGCCTAGTTTTCTCTGAACTAATGAATAACTAATAAGTATATATTCCTTTAAAAACAAACAAAGGAAAAAAACCCTAAGAACAGACTGAGGAAGACACAACCAATTCTGTTTGTAGGCAGTTAGATTTCAGTAACATCGTAATTTTATAGTCTATGAGGTTTTTGGCACTCCATCCCTCCATTCATTTATCAGCTGTAGGGATCTCAAAGTTACTGCTTTTGATGAAGTGTGATACTAGGTGTAACAGGGTACACTTGGTATTTCTTTTAGATTGCACACCACGGAAAACAGGAATGAAGTAAATTCTTTATTTTCTAACGATTACACAAAATTCCCATGCAAACTCCCAGTGACCTCAACTTTGAATCAATAACAAGAAGCAACATTTTGTTCACTGCAGCTGGATTGAAAGCAGTTTGAGCTCATAGAAGGCAAGATAAGTCAGAACTATTTTTTCAGAGATATTTTGTCACTGAAAAATGGAAGGACATTTTGCATAAAGAATAAAGCAACCGTCTGAGTCTCAGAAATAACTTTTATCTGCTATAAGACCTTGGGTTTATCACTTTATGTCTCTTTGCTTCCACTTCCTCATCTGAAGTGTGATGATCACCTTGCCCCTTTTGTCAAGCATGACAGGACCTACACCTAAGAACCCTCTGTTTTAATCAGTGATTTTTTTTTTATTTTTCTTTTTTCCAAAAAGCAATTTTTCTCACGTTAACAACTTTAAATGAATGAGACCTGGGGAGGTGCCTGTCCTTGAAATTCTCACACAGTCCAGTGTAAATGAAACAGCCATGGAGCTGGTCACATACTGGGGAAGAAAAGAGCAGAAAGTGCTGCCATCAAGATCAGTTAAAGGAGAGAAGGGTATAGCAGAGAGCACAAGGGCATCTCACTTTTGCTCTGCACTACTCTCAGCCACCACATGGATTCTGTCCTGCAAAGGAAGATACTCAAATCCACAAAATAAGCTCTACCAAGCTGAACTTAATGAAGGGCAGCAAAAGGACTGTGGTACTGAGGGGGACTGTTCTGTCCTGTCCTCAGAGGTAGCTGTTTGACAGTGATCAGCTTTCACAGATTTTGAGAACCACAAGAAGCCTGGTGCAGTAACAAAAGAGCCAACATGTATGTTTGTTAGAACAAAGAAACAGAACAGGGGTTTTGGGAGTTAAAGGATGGAGAGCTCTCCCTGCACCAAATACAATACTCATGAGCTGCAGGCTACAGCTTGTGCCATTATGCAAGAAGGAGAAGGCATCTGGATAGACAGAATATATTTGTCAACAGTTGATTTTCAGTGAGAGGGATTAAATCAACTTGTTCTCTGTTATTCATTGTGAGCTACAATAAGTCCTGACCTAGGAACTGTCTTCAGCAGAGACTCAAAATCTGATATGTTGGCAAGTCTGAAAGGAGAAAATAATTCTATGTCTAACATCCTTAGCTGAGTTTTACATTCCCGGCTTAAAAATAAGTGAGGTCCTGGTATCTGCTTTGACTATGTGCATGCTAAAGCAACATCTTTTCTTTATTTAAATAGAGCTTCTTCCACTGCTGGATGTCAGCTTTCTTCTCTCCCCTCTATGTTACACATGAGCAAGACCCCTGTAACTACATCCTTGGAAGCTGAAACAAAGAACAAACAGGATGTCTGGGGGCTTGGGGGTTTTTTGTTTGTTTGTTTGGTTTTTTGGTTGGTTGGTTGGTTTTGGTTTAGTTTGGTTTGGGTTTGTTTGTTTGGGTTTTTTTGTGGTTTTTTGTTTGTTGTTGTTTTGTTTGTTGGTTGGTGGGGTTTTGGTTTTTTTTGTGTGTTTTTTTTTGTTGTTGTTGTTTTTTGTTTTGTTCTGGTTGTTTTTTGTAAAAGCTATCCTGCTACTTTTTCTTCATCACAACCTTCAGAGAAGAGGAGCAAAAATAAAATGCACCTGCAGACAAAGTGAACATATGTCAGCCTGACCTCTGCAGCCATTATCAGGTCTGCCTGCAACAGGAGAGATGATTGCCACAAGTTACAACTTTTGCCCATGAAATGTGCCTTGTCCCTCCAGAATTTCACTCCTGCAAGTGCCTGTGAGTCTTTAATTAGATGTACACATGTGCTTTTGATTGCATCCCAGTACAGCCAGTGCCAGTCCCCTCAGCCCTTGAAGTCCACACCGGCTTTCAGATGTGCCAAGGTAATTGTTTTAGTGCCTGATGTTTGTAAAAGACCTATCTTTTTCCTTTGCTGCCAAGATCATAATGTATAAATTCCCTCAGATGCTTATTCAATCTGTTAATCTAAGTTCATCCTCCTGTGCAAACGGATCCTTATGTGTCTTAGCTGATGACCGAGGTCAGAGTCCCTAAATTGCAATTTTAGTCTTTCTACCTTAATGAGTGAATCTGTTCCAGCAAGGAACACACTGAGGGGAGAAAATTGGCTGTCAGTGTGCACAAGTGGGCCTTAGTGGTCCTGAGTGGCCTCATCTGGGGCTTTTACCCATCCCTGGGGCTGACTGGGGCTCCTGAACCTTCAGTCCCTGCCTGGGTGGTGCTGGTGTGGCTGTCCCAGGCCTTCCCCTGCACTTGGGCCGGCTGCTTCAGCCTTTTTTCTGTGCTGGTGAGCCAGGAGGAGCTGTGCTCCTTGGCCATGTAAAGACAGAGCACACAGTTTGTCAAAGCACTTGAGGCATCTGGAGGCCTCAAACGTGAATCGTGTAGGTACATAAGAGAGAGAAATCACAGAATCATTTTGGTTGGAAAAGAAACCTCAAGATCATTGAGGCCAATCATTAACCCAACTCTGGCACTAACCCATGTCCCTAAGAACTTCATCTCCGCATCTGTTCAACATTTCCAGATATGGTGACTCTACCACTGTCCTGGGCAGCCTGTTTCACTGCTTCACAACCCTTTATGTGAAGAAATTTTTCCTGATATCAAATCTGAACCTCCCCTGGCGCAACTTAAAGGCTGTTTCCTCTTGTCCTAACACTTGCTATGTGGGAAAAGAGACCAACACCCTCCATGCTCCAACCTCCTTTCAGGCAGTTGCAGACAGCGAGAAAATCTCCCCTCAGCTCCTGTTCTCCAACAGCTCCAGTTCCCTCAGTCACTCCTCATAATCCACCCAGTCTTCACGATGTCTCGGTTCCTCATCTTTAAATGGGAGATAGTACCTAAGTCCTTGACAGATGACATCCATCAGTCACACAGGGAGCTAAAATGAAGTTAATTCCTGGAATGCCTAAACATGACCCCGACCAAGCCTGGGTTTTAGCTGACCAGTATCCAGGATGCCACAAAGCCACAGAAAAACCTGCTGCTTCAAGAGCTTTAAACCTGCTCCAGGCTGGATGACTCTACAACCATAAAAGTTCACAGGGGATCAAATCTTTATCTTTCGAAGTCCACGTCTGTGCATGGACTGTCCCATGTGGAAAATATCTTTGCATGTAGAACTGTGTGTGACATTTCAGTTTTAAGTCACTCTTCCATTGCACAAGTTGCACTAAGCATTCTCCTAATTGTCCAAAAATGTTCAGCTAAATTTCTGATAGTATGAAAAGAATTAGAATGGGAACAGAATATGCTCTATTTGAATAAATTTGGGATCTGCGCTACAGGAAAATAAAAAGAACAACATAGGGAGAGTTTCTGGTCCAGTATTTCCTCAGGCACAAGCTGACATATATCACTGTGACATACAATTTTGCATACTGGAGCATTTGAGTTTGTAGAAAAACGTAACAGGAGACAGATAGTTAAAAGCTTGCATTCTAACTTACTGGAATTTTTTTAAACTCAGCACATCCTAAAAATCTGCTATGATAATCTCGTCAGGTGTGTTTTGATGGCTATTAACTGTTTCCTTAGGATTTGCAAAGAATACACCCTAGAATTAAATATTAAACTATCACTGGAACATCATGAAGTACTAGTTCTAGTAGTATATCTCCTTTCCACCCTTAACTGTTAGTCTGCAGACTAACAGCTAAGTATCACTTGGCTAGGGAAAGAGCGTGCATACTAAGAGACATGTAAGTTAACTGTATCCAGTAAACCACATCAGAGTAACAAACAGCTCTTACCGGTTTAATTTCATCCTTCCGCTAGTCTTAAAACCTAGGGCTGTTTCAGTTGTTGCCTTCTAGAGTGGGAGGACGCAACTATTTACAGGTTGCATTCTAAGGCTTTGGCTCTAGGTTTTCCAGTCAGATGTTCAATCCAAATATAACTGATTATTCTCTAATGCAGAAGGGCCCCGTCTAAAGGGAGATGGGGTGGGAGGAAACTTTGCTCACCAACGGATTGTTGAGCTGAAGAAGATTCAGTTTACACAGGAAGGAGTATACTTGGACCAGAGTTACCTTGAAGTGTAGCTCTGATTTTACTGTGTAACCATTGACAAGAACCTTAACTTTTTTAGTTACAATTTCTGTTCATAAGATTGGGAAAGAAGACTACTGTGAAGCCTGAACAATTAAAGTCTACATAGCACTTTCAAATCATTGAATGACAGAAATATCATTAAATAAAAGGAAGATGTTCATTCTACTAATGGAGTGGCTGACTATTCTTGTTGTTTCTTAAATTTCTGTTTCTGGAGATGCTGCAAGAAATCTTCTGAAAAGGATGGAGTGAAAAGAAATCATCAGTCTCAGACAAAAATAGAAGTCTTTTGAAGCTGTTTAAGTGCTAATATTGTTTGTACAATAATGAAGAGAAAAAATAATGGTGTGTAGCTGTTCTCTGGTCTTAAGAAGAGGGCCAAAGAAGCAATGAACTCTATTGTAATGGGGACATATTTACAGAATCCAGTTTACAGTCTAGATTAATGTACTTGCATCCCCTCAGATATTGCCTAAACTAATCCATAAACTTGTTCATGCCTCAAAATGTCATCACAAAAATAATGGTGGGTTTTCTTTATTTCTAAGAAAGAATTTCTCAGTTTAAGATCTCTGACTCAGGCATGGGATATAGCCCTGTAATTTCAGCTAAGTGATATCTGATCAAGGGTTCACACTCTCCTTGATTTTATTTTCCAAGTGAAAATGAGTGGTTATGGTTTCGACCATAGTTAGAAATAATCTCCATAAAGATCTAATGGCATGACATTTTTCTTCCAGTGCACTTTTCTGGATACGCTGCAGTTAGAATGGATATTTTATACATTTTATATCTTAACGCTGATATCTAATAGAATGGTAATGTTTTTGTTTTGCTCTTCTATTATGACTTTCAGACAAAAGTACTCCAGCATTCATAGCATATTTTACAGTCGATTTCACAGATGGTGCAGCTGGTTTTCAGCTGGTGTAAATGGATGGTTAAAACTCCTTTCAGGTTCCTAAGCTTCAGCCTACTTATGCTAGCAGTAAAAAAATAAAAATAAACTTATACCACTGCTGTCCTCCTGCCAGAAACCACTTGCTACCTGTTGTGGAAGCTCTTTAGACGGGACTCACAGAGGATTCAAGAGACCATGGCTCTACATTTGATCCTACTGTAAACTGTTGCATGACTTTTCATAAGTCCCTTTGTCGCAACATTCTAAGCCTGTAGCTACTAAATGGGCAGCAGCCAGATCCTCTTAAATGTTCATGTTGCAGCTATTATTTTTTTATAGCGAGAGCAGGGACTTTATGGCTGGCTGAACAAAGATTCAAGCCTCAGCAAGCCAGTCTGGACCTAATTGCATCTCAGGATGGATAATACACAAAGTTTGATTGTGCAAGTAATAATTATGTCATGGGTACTGGGCAGCCTGCTATCTCACATAAATATGACACCAAAGCTTCCTTGTAGGTCTTGATATTTTACAAGTTTAGAAGAAATTACAAAGAAAGAAAAAAAGTCTCTCTAAAAGACGTCTTTCTTGTGAGCAGCATGTTACAAGAAGAGAAAATCTGGACTTTAGATCCTCATCACAAATTACAATCTCCCTACTGTTTTAATTCAGCTACGTGATAGTCTAAAACCACATTAGTACAAAATTATCACTACTTCTTGTTCTAGCTCACAGAAAAACACATTCTGACTTAGCAGAAAGGTGCTAAACTAGTGCTGAAAAGTGTTAAACTTACAGCTAATATCTTTTCAGTGCAGAATATGAGACACATCATCTGTTTATTAGAGATTACGTATCACTGCAGTCTAAGTATGAGGGTCATTGGTTTTCTTTATTATAGCCTCTTTTTTTCTTTTCTCCAGAAAGGCTGAGGAAAATAAAATTTTCTAGACTTTGCCTAGCCAAGACAAACCAGCATGAAGAAATTAATCTGATTTATAAACAAGAATACCTTTCAAAATAACCACTACTATCTCTTCAATATATGTGAATAAATCTAATAAACATAGGCTAACAGATAGCTTACAGGATACTTAGTAAGTTACTAAAGCTTTTAGTTTTTAAGCCAATGAGTCAGATTCGTATCCCACAGGAGCAAGGATTAAAAAAGAGAACATCAACAACTAATGGCCATCACCAACTAATGGCTGTATGCAAAATAAATTCATAGTCTCCAGAGACTGGCAGCAGGATGAGTCTCCACTTGCATGAACCTTACTGCTTTACATAAACAAACATCTTTGTTGGAAATGTTGGTACAAAACTAAGGAATAAAGTAATTAATCCAAGCAATTCTGAGCATTTACACATTCTCAAGGAAAAGAGGTAGGCATCAGCTCTGCCCTGTAGATCAGCCAGCAGTGCAGGATGGAAGAGCAGAAGGCTGAATGCTGACACCCTGCTTGCACTGTTTTTAAATCTTTCCTATACGTAAATACAAGTGCTGATATGATACTGAAGTACACATGTACCTATGAACTACACATATGTAAAAGTTCCTGTTAGAAATACAGTAATTCTAACTTTTGGAGCTGCACATTAAGGACAAACAAACAAAATATTATCCAAGGTAAAATTTGTTGTAATAAATATTTGTTCTGCTTGTCCTCCAAACTAGCATTGAACAGGGATCAATAATGGTTTAGGTGAAAAGTAGCTAATTAAAAATATACTCTTGGGCTGCCACCTCAATCCACAATACTATTTTTCAGCATGCAGTAGTATTTTTTATCAGTGATGTTAAGCCTCCTTAGAAACACAGATTTCAAATAGATGAGAAAAAAAAAAAAAAAGAAGAAGAAACTTATTTATAATGGATTTTAATAACCCCAGATGACTTCAGAGTGGTCACCCATGGTCATCCTTCAGTTAAGCAGTTGTTTTTTGTTATTTCTAATAGATTTATAAGTACTGAAAAAGCTAAACTAGCTCTACAGAGTCCTCGGTAGCCCTGAATAATGTGGGATTAAAGGTATAGAGTAGTGCTCTCATTCCCTAGATTTAAGTCCTTTCTTTCACAATGTATAACAAATAGCTTGGAAACCACTTTTCTCATTAATCAAGTGCTGATAGATGTGGCAGTGAAGGTGTTACTGCAAATTAGCAGAATCTTCTAATCACCATTAATGTGACTGCTATAGTAAAGGTATCTGACTGACAAGCCTTAGGATCCCACCTAATTATAAGAGAAACAACTATACTTTAAGAGTCCAAATTTAGCTATCAGTATAAATTGCCCGAATAATCTTCTTTAGTAGGTGGAAGAAAACCCATGGCCTTTGTGAGAGACTCGTTAGTTTAACATGAAAAGCTTTGCCATGGCCGAGTGTCCTTTTTTCTTCCCATCGGCAGGTGGTTTTGTGGCACCCAGAACACATGGGGACATTCAACGGGAGATGGGAAAAAGACTGTGCTAAAGAATCTGTCACATGGGGTGACCCAGGGCAAAAGAGTAATTCCAGAACCACGTGTGTAGAGGGATGAACGGTGTGGTGTGCATCATATGCCATTATATCTATGTATGCATATGTATACACAAACTGTATTTACACATGCACACTCCATGTGGTACCTATCAATGATTAAGTTCAGAGCTCGGAGTCCAAATTATTCACATGACAGTATCCAGCAGCATGATGACTTGAGTCACCAGGTGCTGAACGCCTGCAGCTCAGTGGGGCACTGCAGGAAATGGAGCTCACTTAATGTTCCCCAACTTCATCTAGAAAAACTTTGATTTATCAATGATGATAGAGCACTGAGACCTAAAACAACATAAGATCAGGTTAGAAATCATTCAGTTCTTTAGTATTTTAATGCTGTTTGACTTAAGCTATGCAAAACCTTCCACTGCTCAGTATGCAGCATGTAATTTCATGATGCTCACTACTTTTTTCTTAAACTGAAGTTCATTTTGCTTCCAAATTATTATCTTGGAAATTGATCTTGCTTTCAGTGAAGTTAATAGCAATGCTCTGATCTCCTTTAATTGTACAAGATCAGGCCCTCACTAACAGCAGACATATTGAACAACAGGAAAACAATGTTATGAATAGAATGTGATTGCAATTTTATTTTTTTAAAAATACCCTCTTTTATGAGTGTATAGGATGAGAGCATGAAGAAGAGTAAGATAAGTTCCCCATAAAACGCCTCACTGTAAGTTACTGCCTACAGCAGTCTAACAGGACAGTTTTCTTTAACACATTCTTTCTGAAAGAGTATGTTGGCTTGATTTGTCAAAATGTATTTCTGGTGATTTACTCCCATATAAGATTAGTAGTGTTTCAGGAGGAGAAAAATAAAATATAAAATAAAATAAAATAAAATAAAATAAAATAAAATAAAATAAAAATTAATGTCTACTTCTGTCTTTGAGGAGAGATGAAGATTTGGGAGGAATAAGGAAGGGCTGCACTAGGTGTATATGACAACTAGAAAACAATGTTTCCAGAAAATGCCATGTAATGCTCCCCACCACTCCTTTTTTCTTCTAAACACAAGCTCAAACAAATCAATTGATCTTCCAATTTTCCATTCAGATTTTCAAAAATTGCTGAAGAAGAAAGCTTGCTGGTAAAAAAGAGCTTTTCAATTGGTGGTGCATTTTTCTGTTGAAATCTCAAGCAAAAAATTTCTTAGACTGATCATAGTCAGGTATGATTACTCAATTTCAGATTAATCCAAATGAAGTAAACCAATTTTAGTCCCACAAATCATGGTCTCTACCTGGAGTTGAAAGGAGTGAAAAGTCACTGCATTCTGTGTGACTAAAGAAATAACTTTTCAGACACACATTGGTGTAAGCAATGAGTAGACATCTGTAATTAATTCTTCACAGTAGCATTCAGACAGTAGTAGAAAAAATGGGTAAGGATGAGACAATCCTCAAGTTGTTTTGTTGGCTTGCTATACAAATGCTGCCTTCTTCAGCGAGATCTGTAAAATGTTCAGCTGCTTGTTTTCGTGTTTCCTCGTTAACGTTTTCACTTACAGTGTTTCAGCATTTCATGAACAATCACCCCAAACACAGCAGCTCTGGTGAACTCAGCGTCTGGTGGGGAGGTTCACTCTTGCTGGAGGTGGATTAACTTACTGAAAACACAACATATTTTCTTTTTTTTTTTTGTTTGTTTTTTTGTTTTCTCCTCCACTTAAATTATGTACATGATTTAGAGAGGAAAAGTGGTTGAAAGCAAGAATTTGTAGGCAGTTTTTTTATGTAACTGATAATTAGCCAGCACTGCAATAGCATCTAAGACTCCGGTTCTGTTGCTACGCTTAGAGGGGAAGAGATAAAAGTCAAATGTTTCTATTCTCAAAGCTGGGTGTTACGGTAAAGCTGATATAGCATGTATTTAAAATGAGTAACTCCTTGTACGGTTGGAGTTGAGCATTGGCAGAAGTCTGTAAAGCCTGATATCTAAATGGATTGCTCCTCTGAAGTTATTTCTTATATCCTGTAAATGTAAGTAGGGCCACTCTAGCTTTATCTCTGCATGGTTAATGTGTCAGTCACTCATCTTGGAAAATACAGACTCTCTAAGGTTTTGACTTCACTTCTTTTTATAGCACTCTTTCGTGATGCCATATTTAAATAAAGTTAGACATGGGCTTTTCTAAGAAAGAAGTTATTTTTGTTTCTTCTGTCAGACTTGCTTGTCAGATACGTGTCTCTTAATCACTCTGTATATTTTTTTCCAAATCAGGTCTGTCTCACAATGGCCTTCATTTGATATGGATCCATGACAGATTTTGATGCTTCACTTATCACATGCGTTACATTTTTCTGCCAGTCATGAATTCATTTTACTTCACATGCATCTACTTGCCTAATCTCTAAAAGAAATTGTTACTACCTGAGACTGATGCAGTCTTTCAAAAAAATTCCTAAACAGTAAATCATACTGTATTCTAGCTTCTTCCCACTCTCTGTTCTACAAAATTTGACACTTAATGGAAGGTACACAGAAAATACACTTGGATTCCAAGTGAACCACAATACAGATTGCTGGTAATAAATCCCTTACCTTTTTAAATGCATGATGCTAAGTAGCACAGCAATCGCAGCCCAGAAAAGCACCTCTCCTGTCTTCCAGTACACCGTGACAGTTTACACCCTATTTTCTTTACTTTGCTTTTACACCATGCTACATCTAGTTCATGGTTCTGTTGCCCGGGATTGGCTGCTGCAGCTGTGAGGTGCACACAAGACCCATGCTTGGAGCACCCTGAATCCCTCTGTTAACTCTTCACAGCCAAGTGTCCCTCCCCGCAGCATTGGCAAGCCCATTGGGATGGGGCTGGAGCGGAGCATCACCTGCTCCCTTGAGGGCTGGATTTCTCCTCCCCCTAAGAAGTGGGAGAAGTTGCTGAGGCTGGTGAGGGGCCGGGGGTCCCGGAGTGCCCCCCACTCCTCTACCCTCTGCCTTCCCCTCGGTACCTCACCCAGGGGACACGCACAACTTGAAGGATCAGAGTAGGGTTAAGTCTGGGTGACCAGGCAGGCTGGGCACTGACCTGTATCTTTCAAGGTGTTTTGTCTGCCACAGCCCCCTACCTGGGTGCTACAGCCAATATTTGAAATTAGGAAATCAACTCCTGGCCAAAAGGGAGCCACACAGCTCCAGGGGAGATGAAGGCAGCACAGAAGGTGTAGGGAATCCTTGCTAGTGAAGCCAGACATGGACAAGCAGGGACAGTGGACACCTAAATGAAGGGAAGAGAGGGCTGTTTGGGACCATTCCTTCTAGAACAGGCCACCGGCTTGGGAGTTATTTCCACACTACCAGTCTTTTGTACAAAAAGCAAAAGAACCAACCAAAGCAAAGTCAGAAAACGCCAGGCTGCTGCCTGGCATTCCGATGTTTTTCTGAGTCATCCAGCCCGATGTGAAAAGAGGGTCTGGGAGTGCTGAATGCTGGAAATGAACCATCAAGGCTAATGGGAACCTTCTCTGTTAAGCATACCTCAAGTCTGCTTGTTGCAGCCACCCATTAAGCCTACATTAATTGCATTCATTTATTTGATGTTTATATGCAAAGGGTTTCGGATGTGTGACACCCTCCCTGCCCCCCCGCTCCTGCCTTTTACTGGGTATAGAAACGCCACCCGGTCCAACCTGTGTCAGTTTTACTACCCAGGCACCGTTTTACTGCTATCCATCACAGCGACTGTGATCTAAACAACTCCACTGCCCTCATCCTGTGTCCTACCATCTCCCACCCCCGTCGGCACAGAGGGAATACAGAGTGCTCTTAAACCTGGGAAATATCCTCCTGATGGGCATATAAATCTCTTCTGCAGAGCGCTATCATTTAACCAGCACGGTGAAGTGATGCTCACCGGCTGAGCTATTTCTACATCGAGTTAATCCCTCAGGACCTTCTGGGGTTTTTTGGTTTGTTTTTTTTGGTTGGTTGTTTTGTTTTGTTTTGTTTTGTTTTTTTCCAAGGTTATGTTTGTTTGGGTTTTGTTTGTTTGTTTGGTTTTTTTTTTTTAAGGATTAAAAATCAGGTAGAGCTTTGGGAAAGCGCAGATCTAGGTAATCCTCTGTACCCAGGAAGGCAAGGGCGGAAACTTTCCTGAGCAGCCTGGTGCGGGAGGATCCCAGCAGTAGCAGTGTCAGAGGCGGGTAATTGAGGAGAAAGGGCCTGGATTTGGTTAATTACCCCCGCCCCGGGGCAGGGGGAGGTGTGCGCGGCGGAGGGTGACCGGCCAGGTCGGCAATGGAGGTAACGGAAGACTCTCCTGGACGAGAGACTTCGGGGGGAGAACACTGTAAGGAAAGAAGGAGACATGGGGGGGTTCGAGCTGCTGGGAGAAGAGAGGAACTAGAGAAAGGATGAATTTTGGATCCCACTCTAGAAGGGATTTTTCACTCCCCATTTCCCGACATCAGCCAGCAATTTGGAGGCGAATGGGGGGGGGGGGGGGGCGGGTAAGAGGAGAAGGGCTGGGGAGCACTCCCGGGAGCACGGTATTGAAGGGGGCATTGATCTTTCCTATCCTCTGCCTTCCACCAAGAAATAAATTCGTATCTCGGGTATTTCTGACTGGCATATCTACCTTCTTGCAAGCTTTAGGCACCTTCCTTGTGATCTGTACATGTACTGTTTTGGAGACATGACTGCACACACACACACACACACACACACACACACACACACACACACACACACACACACTTTTCCTGCACACCAAATGGCATTTAAATGGAGCCCGGTCGATACCTCCCCATTTGAAGTAACATGTTCCCTCCCTACCTTCTGCTATTGAACGTGGGTGGATCTCTGTCGCTAATTAGAGACACAGAAATATTGGAAGTATTAGCCACAAATAGCACTCTAAAGGCACTTGTCCTTTTAACAAAAAGTATTTCTTTCCCTTGGTCCTCTATTTTCCTTTCAAAGTAAAGAAGCCCCTACTTGATTCAAAAGATATTCTATGGTTCAAAACGCGGCAGGTGGATATAGAAGTGAGTGTACGTGTTGCGAAGATGAGTCTTACTGCGCTCCTCAAGGCCAGCAAAAATATAGGTATTTCAGGAGGTGCGATGGGATCCAGAAATGCGAGAAGGACATGAAGAGACAGCAGGCAGCGGACGGGCAGGAGCAGGCAGCGGACGGGCAGGAGCAGGCAGGAGCGGGTAGAAGCAGACAGGAGCGGGCAGAAGCAGGCAGGAGCGGGCAGGAGCAGGCAGGAGCGGCCAGAAGCAGGCAGGAGCGGGCAGGAGCAGGCAGGAGCCGCGACCCGCCCGGCTCTCCCCGCCCGCATACCCCGACGCGCTGTCACCTTCCAGCACAAGCGACAGGACAGATTTGATTAGGTGTGAAAATCATTTCCTATCCCTTCTGGAGACTCCTTCCCCATCGTAAATCCAATGCAAGCTTCTTCAGGGGAACAGAAAGAGTAATGAACTTTTCCAGCTTATCTCCCCACGCAGACTTACAGACACTCTTGCTGACACGCTCACGACTCAACCACCAGCGATTTCTGTCCATTCTCCTAACACGGGGAGAAACCCTCAGCCCTTCCAGCACCCATGCGAGCGGTTGTATTGCAAGGGTTAAGCTAGCAAATGTAGCAGGTACAGCGCCTGATGGAAACATTAATAAAATGTGATGAATAAGCAGCGGAATGGTAAAGACTCTGCGAGTGAGACTGCGGCGCGGGTAGCAACTTAGTGCCGAGAGCGGCGGTAACGTGCGGAATGGATGTGGGCAAACGGGGTTGGTGCTTCGTGATTTCTTCGAGTACAGAAAGTGGAGCCAGCCAGGCTACTGAAAGGTTCAGAAGCAAGGCTAGGCGACTGAGAGGCTGCTTTGCTTTTTTTGATTTTTTTTTAAGTGTCCTTTATGTTGAAAACAAGCAATCTGAACGTGAAATAAAACCTACTCACCGGGTGAAACTGCAGAAAGCGAAGCGGCTGTGGGCAAAATGCATCCCGACTCCAAACATATAGTCCATGATCTTCGGCTTCAAGCTAGAAGAGGGCTTTGCACGGTGGTGAGACTTTGGAAACCATCGGCAGTTCTGTGTGGCAACAGTAGCGAGTGTAACAAACCATTCACACCGTGCGTGCCTCTGTGTGTGTGTGTGTGTGTGTGTAGGGGAGAGAGATGCTCAAGACCCAAAGAAAGGGGGGTGGGGGAAAGAGGGGGGAGGAGGAGGAAAGAGGGAAGGAAATCCGAATAGCAAGAGGAGTTGCGGGGAGGGATAGGATTTGCTGGGGTTAGGGTGGGTTTTTTTGGTGGTGATGGTAGTGATCCTCACGGATGGAATAACAAATCGTGGTACCTCAACAGCGGGCAGGAGGAGAGGGGTTTTGCCAAGCCAGGCGGAGCAAAGACAAGACCGCACCGAGCAGTGGGAGGCTGCAGCGAGGCGAGGCGGTGCGGAGAGGGACGAGAGGGGCTCTCATCCCACCAGCTGCTGCAGAGGGGCGGGCTGGGCTCCGGGGAGGGGGCTGCGCAGGGCTCCCCGCGCCCGGCTTGGGCTGTGCGGGACTTCGCCAGGCGCCCCCGGGGAGACCGAAGGCGGGAGAGCGGGAGGCGCTGCCTGCGCGGGGACCCGCGGAGAGGGGGACGGGCGGCTCAAGCTCCGCCGCTGCGCCGCGGGCAGCGACACAGGCGGGGGGTGCGGGGGGACACGGCTCGGCCGGGGGCAGCCTGGGGGAGCGGGGCACGGCCGGGGGGGCCGGTGCGGCGGGATCTGCTCCCGGGCCGCCTGCTGGGCGGCGCGGCAGCCGCTCCTCCTCCTTCACCGCAATCCAGCGAGCCACGGCGGCGGTATCGACCGGGTAAGAGCACCCCTGCTCCCAGCCGCTCCCCCTACGCTCGGCCAAGCCTTTGTTTCGGATCTTCCTTTTTTTTTTTTTTTTTTTTTTTCGTTTTTCCTCTCTCTCTCCCTTCTCTCCCTGCTGGCCCGGCTGTGGCCGCCCCATCCTCCCCGGCTCGGCCGGGCCACTCGGCCCGTCCCCGACAGGGAGAGGAGGCGCCGGGGGCCCTTGTTGAGTGGGGAAGCGGCTGCTCGGAGCGCCGCGGGGAGGCGGACATCGCGGCGAGAAACATCGGCGAGGCGGGGGGAGAGGGATGGGCGGAATGTGCCTGCTAATCATCCGTGCCCCCTCCCTGCCCTCTGTAAGCGAAGCATCCCCCGTTCATTCCCCCTTCACTCCCCCCTTCCCGGCACTTCCAGGCCCTCTGTATGGGAATCACGAGCAGGCTCGGTGGAAAAATCTCCCATAGTGGCTCCAGAGTGTGTGCTGAATTTCAAGGTGTGTGTGGGAGGGGGAGGCAGCACCAGCATTTATGGAGCTTGGTTACCCTCCCTCCCGCCCTCGTCCCTCTTCTATATATGTGCTGTAAGCAGGCAGGCGCCTTTATGGCTAATAAAAACGTGTTTCCCTATGTATAGTTAGACTGAGAGCTTGGCACCGGTAAACTGAAAGCCAGTCAGTGCCAGGGAGCAGCCTGCAGATGAACAAGAAGCTCTGGCATCCCTGCCCATGGGTAAGGTAGCCTGGCCGTGTTCACACCGTGCTTCCCAGGATAAGTCAGCACAGTGACCATGTAGACTATTTGTGATGTGTATGTTGGACAACATGGAGTGAGCACTAATACTATACCAGCTCCTGTCCGTTGTGTTATATGCTGTCTGCAAAACAGATCGTCATTTCTCTTGAGATTTTTGATCAAGAAGGTTTTTGTCTTCTCTCCATTGTCTCCCTAAGCACCAGTGTGGAATGTTGATGTAACATTTGCCAGTCTGGCAGTTTTATGTTTCCAAAATCCTTTGTGGGAGGTTCAGCAACTGCAGAAACCCACGATTCCTCTGGCATCGCATTTGTTTGTTCCCGTAAAAATGTTTAAACATTTCTATGCTAAAGAATTGTGCAGTGATCTGATCTCAGCAGTTATTAAGTCTACTTTGGTTTTTATTGTCTTTTTCTTTAGAAAAAGCAGCACAATTTTGTTTAGAGAGGAGGGAAGAAAAGGAGTGAAGAAAGGATGTTATGGTTAGTAAAGAAAAAAATGTATAGTCCACTTCAAGTGTAGTGGCTGTTAAATACGCATGATTCACTATGCAGTTATAAAAATGAAAGGCATACCATCTCGCTTCTTTGCCTCAGAACATACTTTCTCTTACAGCAACAAGTAGCACAGGCTCCTCTCCCTCTCTTCGCTCCCTCTCCCGCCTTCGGTCCATCCTGATGAAATGCCAGTTACAAAGGTCAGCCTGTTTATGTACAGATCACTGTGCTTCTTAGCAAAGACTGCTGTACATCAAGCCTACAATGTCTATCAAACAGACTTTTGGATTCAAGACACTCAATTAGAGCACTGTCCATTTTTGAACACTGATAAAATCCTAGAGAAAAGAAAAGACAAAGAGACATAGTGGGTGAGTGGGATGGATCAACAGTGCCAAGGTGTGCATGGGCAGCAATATCATATTTGTTGCTGCGAACACTGGCAACATCAAATGAACCTCTGTGTGTGTGTCTGTACAAAAAGGGACTTGCTGATATGCTAATGCTTTTCTGCTCTTCTCTTTAGGTTTCTTGTTAACCCTAATGATGTCTTAGGCTGAACTTGCTTCTGCAGCTGCTTCACACCAAAGGCAGCTTGAATCAGCCATGGAGAATTTTGAGCCTGACCACCCCTCCCTCCCCCCCAGTAAAAGCGAAGAGGTTGACTTCACCAGGCCTTGGCTCAGACCCTTCACAATTAGGTGCAGTTTTCATTTCAAAGCACCCAGCTGTGCAATGGACATGGATCTTTGTTTCACTGTGGTCCCTTCCTCTCCCTGCCAGCTTCTTTAATCTAGAGAGCAGCACAGTTTTGTTTCCTTGACTAGTATCACCTCCCCTGACCCTTTCCCACTTTAAATCTAGCAAGTGTATTGTGATATTATTAAATTGTATATAAATGCCCAATAGCTAAGGGTTAAAAAAAGTTGCCTTCAACTAACAACACGGATCTTCCACTGTGGGCTATCCAAGAGCTATCTGCCACCGTAGTTCCCTCTTAGCCCTTAAAATAGTCCTGAAGCAGAATTGAAGTGCTATAGAGGACTATGATGCCTTTTGTTTAATGGTTTTAATAATCTATGGCCTTATAATGTAACATTACAAAATCTCATAATGAGGCAGAACACTGAAGTAACAAACAATGGAAGAAACTGTACTCAATCAGGGCAGGAAATTACACCACCCACTGAAAATATTAAATCCAAACTTGTGATCAAGGTTAGCCAAGGAGCTGCACAGAACCATTCCTCCAGCCTTGTGGCCTTGAATTACAGGTCTTTAGGTTCCTTTATCCTGTAAATCTGTGTTAAATAGCAGTGTATATCTGTGTTGGTAAATGTACTTTTTAACAGCTTATCCCATAATATTTTATTTTTTTACTTCATTTAATCAGGCTTTTTCTTCCAGAACCTGCTGCATGCTTCTCTTTAGCTACTGAAAAATGCATGTAATTCGTTAAGCCAGTTCAGCAGTTACCCTTAGTTTGCAACAGGAAAACCTATTATGCAAACAATACTGTCACCTTTTTGAAGTACCTTCCCTCTCCTAGCTCTAATGAATTCTCTGCATGCTACTCTGCTGTAAATTCTCCATCTAAAAATTCCATCCACTACATGTTTCGTCAGGGGAAATTGTACTTGACTTTTGAAACAGGTGGGAGGAGCAAAATGATAACCTACTAAAGTGCCTTGCCCTTAACTGAAATCATGGCAAAGTAATTAAAGTTAGAGCAAAAAGTCTTAAACTTTGGACTGCTTATGTTCTTAGAGTTTTTGCTTAGCTGATTTTTTTTAGGAGTCTGATTTGAACGTCAAATTTGCATATTCAGCTAGAAAACATAGGGAATGCTTAATTTCCTATGTCTGGTATTCATATTTTGCTTTGAAAACAATGTGTCACATATTCCTGGGTTTCATTTCTAGTTACTATTTGCATCTATAAATTAAACTGTGCATCTAAACAAGTGCTAGATTTGCTCATTATGGAAACAAATGTGTTGTGTTTAGAATTTTGCTTTATACACATATCTGAGAAATATGGAATCATAGAACAGACCAGATTGGAAGGGACCTCAAAATATCATCTGGCCCAACGTTTTGTGGAAAAGCGACCACAGATAAGATTACCTAACACCCTACCCAATCGCATCTTGAAAACCTCCAGCAATGGGGACTCCACTATGGCCCTGGGGATGTTATTCCAGTCAATTATTGTTCTTACTAAAAAAAAATTCTTTCTGATGTTGACATGAAACTTCTCCCAGCGCAACTACTCTTTGTAGCCACCCTGTAAGTACTGGGACACTATGACAAGGTCTCCCCAAGACTTCTCTTCTCCAGGGAGAAAAGACCTAACTCCTTCAGTATTTCCTCACAAGGCAGTTTCTCCAGCCCTTTGATCTGCATACAGCTCTGGAGCTCTCAGCACAGGACAGATGTGGACCTGTTGGTCCAGAGGAGCTACAGAAATGATCCGAGGCTGGAACAGCTCTGCTGGGAGGACAGGCTGATAGAGCTGGGGTGTCCAGCTGCAGAAGAGAGAGACTGGGGAGACCTTACCGTGGCCTTTCCGTACTTAAAAGAGACAGATAAGAAAGATGGAGACAGACTGTTTGGCAGGGCCTGTTGCGATAGGACAAGGGATGATGGTTTTAAACTCGAAGAGATTCAGGCCAGACATGAGAAAGAAACTTTTTATATTGAGGGTGGTGAGAGCCTGGCCGAGGTTGGCCAGAGACGTGGTGGATGAACCGTCCCTGGAGACATCCCAGGCCGGGCTGGACGGGGGCTCCGAGCAACCTGAGCTGCTGAAGATGTCCCTGCTCATGGCAGGGGGGATGGACTAGATGAGCTTTGAAGGTCCCTTCCAACTCAAACTGTTCTATTATTCTATGATCATCTCCGTGGACCTCCTTCGGACCCTCTCCCATCTGTCTGCTTCTTTCATGAATTGTAGGGACCATAACTGGACACAGTACTCCAGGTGCAGCCTGACAAACGATGAGTAGAATGAGATGATCACATCTCTTGCTCTCTTAGTAACATCTCTGCAGATGCAGCCCAGGATTCAATTTGCCTTTGTTGCTGCAGCAGCACACTGCTGACTCATATGCAGCTTGTTGTCCACCACCAACCTATTTTGAACTATATATTTTTTTTCTTTAATGGAGATATGATTCATTTGAATAAAATTATATCCACTTAATTTTTATTTTCTTGCAGAGGAGATTATTTTTAGCATTTCTCAACATTTCAATGGCGAGGAATGATCTAGTATTGTAGAATCTCTTTAATTTCTCCCCAAAAGCTAGATCAAAGAAATATAGCATTAACAATGATTACATACTTGCCTTATCCTTTCTCAGAAGAGGACAAACTTAACGTGTTTGTTAATTTTTCAGGGTCTTGCTATCACTAAAACACCAATCTTCTAAGATAGGATAGCCTTGTATTTGCTATTTTCAGAAGATATTAATTGCAGGACCTGTGAGCTCACAGGAACTCACTGGACACAGCTAGACATACATATCTAGAAGGGATACAATACTATAGCAGTTGTGATGTTGAGGCATGAATGCCTCTAGTGTGGGCAATCTACTGCCCCCTGTTGGAAGATTAAATCTGTTCTGTAGAACCTTTACAGTTATTGTCTGCGCTAGGTTGGGTACTACTACAAGGTTGTCTTCTCATACTGCAAATACACACAGCAGCCTGGACCACAAACTGTGTCTTTGAATGAACAGAGGGGTTTAATGGCTCTACTGTGATAGACATTGTTTATAACTGTAAATTCTCCTTAAGACGTAGAGCCAATGAGGACTGTTGTCACACAGCTTGATAGGTGAAACCACATGACTTCTTCAAAGCGTTCCCAACCTTGACATTAGAACTTAAGTGGACAACAAAAAACAATGTAATTTCTTCCATATCCATAGGTCAATGGCAATAATAATGTGTTACAATACTGTTACTGACTTTTTTTTTTGCTGTGTTTTTTAAGCTAAGACATATTTTCTCCGTGTTTCCATAGCCAGTGGCTATGCAGGCAAAAATATGGACTTGGCATTTTTAAAGTAAACTCTGATGTACTCAGGCATTCACTTTTTCTTGCTAGCTGGACTTCAGAAAATCAGAAAAGACTTTCTTACATTCAAGAAAATAAAAAGATAATTAGAGAGAAAAAGGTAAAGGAGGAGATGCATTGCATTGTGGTGGAGAGTCTTATGCATTAAATACCTGTTTTTCTCAGGGAAAATGTGGCTGTGGTAGCTCAATACCAGAAGGAATGTCCTGTGGAACGGGTTCAATATGTATCTCCAGAAGCTGATACAATGGAACTGGAACGGAGGCCTCCCACAAGCACGGGGTTCACAAGCAGTGTGAGAAGCACTAGCCTAACGCTTCAGCATATTTGTAGAGAACGGAGGTTACTTTTAGTGTGTTCATGTTTAAATACAGAAGCCATGCATCTTCTATCAAGTGCCTATCCCTATGTGATTTTAGTGTTGTCACATAAGTAAAATCTAGCTGTCAATGTTGTGTTCTGAGTGGTCTGAATTGAGTCCCTTCCAGATTAGGCAAGGTATTAACACACAAAAAATCTGTATTTCAGAGAGCTCAGAATCTGAAATGTGTTTGAACTAATGATGGAGGACAGAAGAAGTGCTGAAATTACTAGAAGGCTCCTCAATGTGTTTTCTGTGGTGCATGTGAAAGAGCAAGACCCACTTTTGGACAAGTTTCTGGAAGGGCGATGGAGTCAAATGAAATTCTGATGCCTGGTACAAAAGACAGACTCGCTATAAGTTAAAGCAATTCTGTATTCAAGGTGTAAAAAATCCTGGTTAGAATCTATGCACTTTCCCTTTATGAATGTTTGCAGAAGTAAAATACATGTTCACAAGAGTGTATAAAAGAAATTAGTCATGGACCGAAAAGGGATCAGACAGGTACCAGTGATATTCTCAGCTGATGCTTTCTAGTGTCAAGGAGTTATACACTAGAAAGGCAGAGTTTTACAGGGTGGTTATGCTGGAAAGAAAGGAGCATGTAGAGAAAGCAATTTGCATTTGGAAAATAGATTATTTTACAGATATTGGTTCAAATTGATAGTCATTCTCTGAATAACATCTGGTGCATTATCTCAATAGATGTGGTTATGTCCCATAGAAATCAGCTGAGTAAAAGATCTGTAGTAAGATTTGAAAATAACCTTTGTTATTATGTGTCATTACCTCCTAAGAATCAAAATACGTGGGCCACTAATGATAATGAACAAGAACAATACAGTTTCTTGAACAGTCTGTTCAATGCATTTCCAGTCTCCAGCATGCTCTTAAAATACAACAATATTACAAGCATTTACCATTTGTCTGGGCCATGGAGCTAATAAGATAGAAAAAACATGAAGAATTTGAATGGATGAACTCTATTTGCCTGATTTTCAACTGAAACAAAATTATATGAAAAATAAGATATATATGTATAAAGTTGTGGGTTTGTTTTTTTTTTGTTTTGTTTTGTTTTTTTTTTTTATATATATATATATATATTTATTTATTTATTTTTATTTTGGTTTTGTTTTTTTTCAGTTCTTGACTTGCAACGGCCTGGGTTGGGTCATTGAGGCACACAACAGGTAGGTGTTCTTGTGCTCTTGTTGGCAGCAGCTGTCACCCTTGTCACAGTTCTACTTCTTCCCGATTTGTGGGGGACTGATACTAGGAAGATGTCAGGTTCTCGTCTCAGTCACAAAGGAAAGGAGGCTGAAAAAAAGATTTCTCTCACATCATTTGTTTGATTATGTTCTCCATTCTTCAAAGCAGTGGAGCACAAAGCCCAAATGTGTTTTATGAAGCACTCTGGAATCTGCTTGGCTTTAGGCATGAGCTTAAAAACTTCAGCAAACAATAATGGCTTTATGTCTTTGATTAGTCTCTAGCATGTGTTGTACTGAATCACATGGCAGCAGTAATTTATATATTTAAGGTGGTGTAAATGTCTTTACCAGAAAGCCATGTTCTCAGTTGCATTTCTTTAAATGACATTGGAGGGAAATAAATAAAATTTTAGTACCTGATTTAAAAAAAATGTGCATTCAGTTTTGAGTTAGTTGTCTTCACTTTGCTCAGCCTTAGAAATAAGATTCCCTTTTTGCCAGAAATCTCTGACAGAGCAAAACACTAAGTCATGCTCCTATTTTGAACATTAGGAGATCAGACATCTGTTTCCTTTTTTTATTCAGGTAAAGACAGGAAAAGCAACACTAACAAAATGTATTAACACAGGATAATCTCAATGTCCCCATTACTTGTGCACTTCACATAGCTAGGTAAAAAAAAAAAAAAAAAAACGAAAAAACAAACCCACAACAAAACAACCCTAAAATACCATTCTCATTGAGCAGTGTTTGGACTGTCTAGAGACAATAGAATGTCTTCTCAACCATCTGCTGGAACTTACTGGACAATTCTTTGTGAGTATATAAAGTAATTGGCAGTTGCTTTTTTGAGACAAATAAGCGCTGTTGGAGTCTGAATAAATCATACACCTGAAAGCTGATGTGTATATGAATCCAAATGTGATTGTTATGGAGATAACCAATCTGTATCTTACAACTGTACATTACAGTTAATATTCCAATCATTGTATAGTGTTAAGAAATAACCATAGCATTATTTTTTTTTCAAATCCAGTAGTCATCACAATTGTCAGTGCAAAAAAGTGCATAAATAAGCAAAAATAAAAATGCAGTTACAAGTAGATGAGGAAAACATTTATAATTTCTCTGATTTCCAAATGAGTAAAACAATTTTCTCCGTATAATTAAAAATGAGAAAGCAAGGACAAGAATATTGAAGTTGTTCTACTAAAAAAATATTCTCTCAGCTTGTGTGGTGCCATATTTCAGATTTGTCACCAAAACAATGTCAATAAGACACCGAAGCTGTAGCTATTGCTAGGGTTGGTAGGCTGGGAGTGAGCAAGATTTTGGGAGGGGACACATCCAGGCCAGCTGACCTGAATTGGCTAAAGGGATATTCTGTAACCTATGATGTCATGCTCTCTACAGCTGCCTGAAAGGAGGTTGTAGCGTGGAGGGTGTTGGTCTCTTCTCCCAAGGAACAAGCACCAGGAACAGAGGAAACGGCCTCAAGTTGCGCCAGGGGAGGTTGAGGTTGGATCTGGGGAACAATTTCTTCCCCAAAGGGCTGTTGGGCATTGGAACAGGCTGCCCAGGGCAGTGCTGGAGTCACCATCCCTGGAGGGTTGGACAGATGGAGATGAGGTTCTCAGGACATGGGGCAGTGCCAGGTCTGGGTTATGGTTGGACTCAACAATCCTGAGGGGCTCTTCCAACCAGAATGTTTCTATGATTCTATTCTCGGCAATAAAACTGGGGAGCTTAGTTTTTCCGAAGTAGCCCTTGCTCATAGACTGGACAGGCATCAGTGGGGGGTGAGATATTTCATTGGCATCATGTCATTTTTTTTGTTTATTTTGTTGATTTGTTTGTGTCTTTTTGTTTGGCGGTGTTTTTTGTTTGTTTGTTTGTTTGTTTGTTTTTTTGAGACTTATTGAGCTGGCTTTGTCTCAACCTGCAGGTTTTTCTCCCATTTGCACTTCCTATTCTCTTCCCCCATCCTGCTGTGGGGGAATGAGTGAGTGAATGAAGGACTGGGAGTGGGTTCAGCTGCCTCCCCAGTCCTTAACCCACCACAGCCTCCAAGGCCAGTTTTGGAAATAGAGAAGTTGGTCTGCCTCAGCAGCTGTGGAGTTTTGAAACAGAGAATGGTCTTGTCTGCCAAATACTACAGCTCCATCCAGTTTTCCTATTTCACTAATATCAAATTCTGTTAAATAAATGGCTATCTATAATCCTAAGAAATGTAAGAAATCACATGAAAATGAGAAAAAAAAACTTAAAAAATGTAGGAGGTCATTCTCATACAGATAATACTAACGGCTTTTGCTGCACTGTTTCATTCTCTAAGTAGCTGTCAATCACTGTCATGTTTCTCTGCTAGGTGAGTTTTCTCTGTTTGTATTTGTCCTTTCATTTGTTCACTTATTTCCTTGAGAACTGAACACAGTTTGTACTTTTCCTGCTACTCCACTTGTGGCTGAGAGTACACAAAAATAAGCTATTGACAGAACCACAGAGACTCTGATGGCCTCATTTTGCTTTGTGATTGTGCTGTAAAGTCTGTGTGGGATCAGTGAACCTAGTCAGGGTCAAGTAGAGCCCTTGCTGTAGGTGGATAATAATATTTACTGGTATTTGACATGTTAAGTGAAGCCGACGTATTACATAACGCAGATGAAGTTTTATTTGGGAACCTAAAAGTTGTAGTACAAGCCTGTGGGACCCCATGAATATACTATGTGGTGTGGATGTGGTTGTGCAACATCCAGCTCGCGTTGGCTGTAGATAGACTGTGACTTTGCCATCCACTTAGGCACACAGCTGGTAAGTATAACTGAAGGATCTTATCACTGCCTTAATCCTCCATCCACATTGATTGCTATCATGTCTCATGCTTACTTGTTACGCTTCCATCATAGCAAGGTAGGAACTTTTTTGGTTATAGGATTCTGGCTGTAAGTTGGCTCACATGATGCCTGCAGGGCTTCAATACTGCCTGGTAGTATCATGGCAGCATGGTAGGAGAGGAGATGCTGTTAATCTGTGGAGCACTATTACATTGTCATGTTTTGACCTGTGCTAGTAACACAACCACGATAGCTGCTCGCAAACCCTGTCCCCAAATAGGGGAAAAAATTGAAAGGGAAGGAAGGAACTTTAATTGAGATAAACACAGTTTAATAAAATAACAAAATACTAATACACTACTAGTAAATATAAACATATAATAGAAATAGTGTATAGAATAAAAGGCACTCAGTGCAGTTCCTCATGAATTCTGTCCATGTTGAGCAACCAGTCCCAGGAAGCAGCACCTGGTCCCGAACAGCTGATCATGGAGAGAGAAAGGAGGAAAAAGGCAGAAAGGCCCAGAGGCCTCTGCGAAATGGCAGGATGGCAAAGACCAAACTAAAGAAAGTCCCGAACAGAACTCCCACAGCTCTGACAAAAACAGCAAAGAAAGCGAAGCGAACATGAAAGCCACTTGAAGATCCCATCTCTCCTTAAATCAGAAGCATGACACTTATGGGCTGGAACACTCTCATGGGTCAGTCTGGGTGTCCGTCCATCTCTGTCCGTCCATCTCCTTCCTTGCTGCCTCACACCCGTGGGCAGATCTCAGAGTGTCCTTGCCTCTCAGACCAGAGCAATTAAAACATTCACTCTGTGCTGGGTGTTACCTCTTGTTCTCAAACTAAGGCCAAATAATGACCTTGTCAGCTATGAAAAAAAAAAAGATTTCTAACTGCATGAAGAAAATGAACTCATTTTCAGTCAAACCAGCACACACATAGAGATCAATTCTACCTGTTTACGACTTGGAAATTATTTTATGTGTTTTGTATTTAAAGAATTATTAAAACACGTGAAAACCAAGCTGGTGTGGCAACACATAATTTTCATAATCTCAGCAAAATAAGACTGTAAAATCATTCCTGATTTGCTTGCAAATTAGAAGTAATCCAAAGCATATAAGTTTTTAAACAGAACAATTTCTGTGGCAAATGTAGCTACTAGATCAGACACTAGATCATTTTGTTTGTCAGTTGATATTTAGGTTATTGAACACTTCTTTTTCTGAACCACATGGGACAGACACTTGTTGCTCAATCAGATCCACTGTACCCTGCCTTGCATATTACTGGCTAACTGAAGTAAGCCTGCTAACTAAAAATTTTACTCTGGACATAAAAAAATTTGCTCTCTTTCATCCTCACTTTCTATAGGCCAGTTTCTGATTGAATTTACCAGGCATTTCATTGACAACTTGCAATCAGCTTCAGTTGTAAATATATTTTAAGGACTGCATTTTAACTGCATATAATATAAAACCACCATAAAATTAAGAAAACACGTATATAAACTCAAATATTCCAGTTCTTCTAAAATGCCTCCTTCTTATAATAACAGGACACTTTTAGAAGCCCATGAAGAAAAGAACTCAGCAACATGCATTGATAGTCACCAGATCTCAGTTTTTTTTCAAATCTTAAATGTTTCCATAGAAATGGAAGATAAATGCCTTTCAAATATTTTTTTTAACATCCCATGTTTTCTGCACTACATTTCATTCTTCTCATCAGTTTGCATGTCAATGATCTTATTCTGCAAGGTACCCTATGCAACAGTTAATAAAAAGGTGTCTAATAAAGTAAAATTTTATGTTTGTCACAGGTAACTGTGGTTCATTTACAGTGGTTAAACAATTTCTCTTCCTGTAGGGTTATAAAGTTGGCACGCAACAAAGAAGAACTCTTCTACAAAGTTTGCCAATGTGTCTGCTGTTTATAAGAGTACTGGGAATATTTTCCATTCTGAAATCAACAATTGAAACAACGAAATAATTTTAAGTTACATTCTTTCTCAACATGCTCATTGCACAGTAATTACTGTATCATCACCTGCAACATCTTGCAGTGCTGAAAACTTAACACCATTATCCTAACAAGTTTTCTACAGGATTTTTCACTCAAGTCAGATAAAGGACATGCAGAGTGATCCTACTAGCTTGTTTCTGAAAATAACTTCAGCTGTAGCACTAGATTCTCATATTGCTCAGACACACTCCAGTATTTAAAGAATTCTCTCCTAAAACATGTCACTACAACGGCTGATGTCTCTGGCCAGTCTTAAATGCAGTCTTTGGTAACAGAAAACCTTTCCAGAAGGTAAGTATATAAACTTTCCCTCTCCTCAACTGTTACAAATATTTAAACTGCAGTTTCTAAGTAGCATGAGAAAAGTTTCTTTAAATGTTCTTTTGATAATGTATCATCATTAAACTAAGATTTCTGAGTACATTCACAATGACCTAACTCTTAAACCTTGAAGCTGGTAGAAATTGTACAGAAACCACGTAGAAAGTGTTCCATGTACTTCCTGTGATAGAAATTATTTGTACTTGTGGTGGGTTGACCTTGGCTGGCTGTCAGATGCCCACCCAAGCCACTCTTGCACTCTCCGCACCTCAACAAGACAGGCAGACAAAATAAGATGAGAAAGCTCACTGGGTGAGGTAAGAACAGGGAAATCACCAGTTACTGTCATGGACAAAGCTTACTCGACCTGGGGAAAACTCATTTCACAGAATCACAGAATGGTTGGGGTTAGAAGGGACCTCTGGAGATCATCTAGTCCAACCCACCTGCTAAAGCAGGTTAACCTAGAGTAGATTGCACAGGAATGTGTCCAGGTGGGTCTTGAATGTCTCCAGAGAAGGAGACTCCACAGCCTCTCTTGGTTTACTGTAAGTTAAAATAGAGTTGGGAAATTGGAAACAAAATATCACCTTCTCCCTCTGCCTTTCTTCAGACTCAGCTTCAGTCCATTACAGCTCCTCTACCTCCTCCCCAACCCTGGAGAGCACAGGAAGACTGGGAATGGTGGTTGTAGTCAGTTCATACAGCTCCTCTCTGCCAACCCTTCCTCCTCACACTTCTCACCTGCTCCAACATGGTCTCTACAGAGTGCAAGGGTACCTGCTCTGGCTCCTGGAACATCTGCTTCTTCACTGACCTTGGTGTCTGCAGGGCTCTTCCTCACAATTTTGTCTCTCACTCTTCTGCCTGTCTGGCATTTTTGCCCCCACTTAAGTACTTTTTCACAGAGGCACCACCAGCGTCACTGACAGGCAGCTTTGTCTATGCCTTTTATTTGAAGGAAAAGGGAGGAAGAAAGCAGAAGGGGAATTAACTTTCCAGAAGAACTTATAGCTGGATGAAGAGAGACCTTTGGTCAGTTTAGATTTTGAGTTTACCTGATGCTTCTCATAACATCTGTTGTCTTGAAGAGAAATGGATCCAGAAATATTCCTGAGTGCTTTCCTGAGCCATGGCCAAAACCTATACATAAATGAAAGAGAGTTTGTTCTAGTTTATTTTAAATATATTATTGGGGAAAAAAAATGGCAATCACATTCCATTAGTTATCAAGGTAGGCATTGAACTAAATACAAAGTCAAAAGAGGAGATGTCCTCTTGTTTGCATGCCAGCTTCTTCAGCTCTCACTAGAGGAGACAATAGAATTTTCACTAGGACTTTATCAGCTTTGTTAACTTACCTCTTTTCTGAAATTCTTATAAAACAAAGATCAGCATAAGAGTGTGAGATAATATCTGTCCTGTACCAAAGTACAGTGAAACTACAAGGAAATAACCAGGTGATTATTATAGAGCTAAATGACCAAATACTCAGAAGGCAGATACAGTAAAACTGTACAAATGTATTGCGGCATGCTATGCTGAAAAAAAAAGATAAAAACAGTCTCAAGTTTCTTTCCCCATCTGCTTTTGAGAGAGGGGCGTGCACCAGAGAGTACATGACATGAAAATCTAGTATTTTCTGTTTGTATGCAAATTGCAGCATTTTGGGTAGTTTGGGGGTCTGGGGGAGGTAGTAGTTAAGATTGTTTTAATTTCAGACTGGAGAGTAAATTCCACTCCCTCCTTAAAAAAACAAACAAAACCAACCAACCAAACAAACAAACCACAAAAAAACACAAACAAACAAACAAAAAACAAAACAAAACAAAACACAAACAAAACACAAACGAGCACACCAAAAACAAACAAACATTACCAACAAATAAAGATTTCAAAAGAGAGGAGAAAAATACAGAGCCTTGTACCCATACAGCAGACTATCTGCTTTGGTATACACTGGCAGTATGAAGTGAAAAATTATCTTTTGACCTCAGCATATTTCCTCCACAGTAAGGGGACTGTCTCTGAGGGGTTCAGAACCAACTTAATAGTGCTATATTAATTCACATTTTTCACATTTCATTTAAACATGTTATTGAATTATATTTAAGACAGCAGTTCTCAAATAATCTTTGTGGCTGGATTTGTAACAGCATTTGCAGTTACACTTCCAGAAACACAATTTCTAGTTTGGGAACTGGTCGTCTAAGGGAAATACCAGGTGATCTGTGTCTTGACACAGAGTTTAGACTCAGAAGAGCACAAGCTTGGTTTTGTAAGCCAGTTCTCAAAACCATGTGGTACTGCTTTGCTCCATTTGAGGGCCTGGGACCATAATTCTCTGTGGCAATCTGGATCTGAACAAAACCACAAAAATGGCAAATATTTCTGAGCTTCAAGTGTAGGCTCAAGATTTAGAGGTATAGTACACATTGCTTTCAGTTATATAGAGCAAAATCGTGTGGTGACTGAGAGATCATAGCCAGCAAAGGCATTAAACTGCTTTCCAACACCCCTTGAACGGTCATGGTTGGACTCATGGTTTGGAGACATCTGAATCCCAAACTAATGCCCTATTTAGGATTGGAAGGCCATATATCTATATCCATATCTATATTACCAAAAGGTGTAGTGCAAACAGAGAAGATTTGTAGAATGACAAAGTTAGTGTTAAGGACCTGAAAGCCTGATCGTGTGTGTTTCAGGAAGAGGTTACTTCAGACAGGCTAGAGCTGTGAACTGACTGTCTACTAACACTTACAGTGAGTCTCCTGGTTTAATTTTATTAACAAGGGTTCCAGTCTGGGAGGTCCAAGATTGCTCCATGATGAAAGCCAAAGTACAGCAAGTGACAATGACGACCAGATTGATTTTAAAAGCACACTCCTGTTTTGAATTCAAATGCTAATCCCTTATTTTATTTAGTTAAAGCATAAAAAGCAGTTAGGTCACTTGCTCACTGAATCTACATGTTGGCAAAATTGATATGACCTGAGAACACTAGACCATCAGAAATTCCAGCCCTGGAAGGTACAGTAAGCACATACTGATCAGAGAAACCTAACCCCTGAAACACTGAAAAGTTCAAAAATGCCACCAACCACCACAAATCTTGCATTATTCTCTCCCTTATTTTTGGTTTTCTAAACTTATGCTATGTTTGGGGTTTTGTTTGTTTGTTTGTTTGTGGTTTTCTTTTGTTTCATTTTGCCTTTTCTTTCTCTAGGGACAATAATGCATGTTTGTCAGAATAGCTTTAAGTGTATATTATTATTTAGAAAATATTTTCTCAATGCACTGTATATGTAAGAGTTGTATATTGACAGACGTATCCCAGAGTTTGCTGTCAGTCTTGTCTGTGCTTGATTTACCTCTGGCTTTTTCACAATCCATTGTAATGTCATTATCACCCTCCCTTATTCTATGGCAGTTGGAATTCAGTCTGTTTTCAGAATACATGTAGCAATTACCTTAGGACTATGAGTTTACCATACAGAAACTTCAATGGAGAAATGCACACCCTTAGGGACTTTGTAGGGGTTTTTTGGCAATGTGCTGAGGTGGTTTCTACAAAAATCCCCAGAACCTTAAAACTAGGCCAGTTTCATTAAGGGGTCGAGTAATACTGACGGGTTTCTAGTGGTTGGAAGCCATCTGATGCTCTGAGAGAACACTGCAGGTCACAGAAATGGTTCCTACATGTTCACCTACATTGTGTTTTCCAGAGTTATACTGAGTGTATATAATACACAATATACATGAAAATCCTTGGAGTGAGAAACCTGTCAGTCAAATTGTCATCATTTTTGTTCTTTATTCTGCTTTTTGTTGGTTTTGCACTAGATTGGAGTAAACATGATGCAGAAAGCAGCCTCCTTCAGGAACAAGCTTTGTTCTGTTCGAATCTCCATTTCAATGATATTCCAGAAAATGATGTCTTGTTTACCTATCTCTGGATTCTCTAAGTGCCTCATTTGCACTGTCAAAAATTGACCTTTCATGAGCGTACAGTCCATGGCTTTGATCTAGAGCTTCCTTGAAGTCCCAGCTTTTATTATAATGTGCTATTATTTTGAGGTTTCCCAATTCGGAGTATCTGATACTACAAGTAGCCAATGTAAACTAGAAAAAGTTCATGACAATGACATTCTATAGCATGACACTCAACTGGTATGTGAGCTAATGGAACGTGTCATGAAGACATGTGCATAGTCATTGTGACAGTGCTTGTGTTGGCTTCCTAGATTGTGGGAAACAAGTTGGTACAGTTTGCACTCCCTTTCTCAGACCTGAGTCAATTATATCCAGGTTCATTCTGACAGGATTTAACAAAATAGTTCCCTCTGCAAAGCAACAGGCAATGAACAGCAGTCAAGCATCATTGACAATCAGAAGTCTGGGGCTCTGGGAAAAAACAAACAAACAATCAAACAAGGAACAAATCAAAATGACAGGACAGAGTTACCATTACATTCATAATTTTTAAATAAATGTGTTATCCAAATATTTTATTTTTTTTTTATTTTTTTTTTTTTTTAACAGCAATGTTGTCTTTCTAGTCACAGAAATATTTCCTGGAAGTTATGGAAATGTTTTAAGCAATTCACTTCTCATCTCCATCCAGAAAGTATTTGATCATTAAGTAAGAGCATATAAGCATGCTGTTCCCCATTTTCTGCACCCTTTTGGTTTTGCTGTAGACAGTTTCATAGCCCAGGGTTTGGAACATGTGATGGAGCCTGTATGTTACATTACACTGAACTTCAATAAGGCTAAAACCACAGTGATGTTTGTAACACAAATATATTTTTCAACCTAGGTGGGTGGGTCAGTTTTGACATTACATTTTTTTTTCTCCTCTCTTTTGGTGTAGCTTGCCAAATAATATCCTCCAGTAATCTTATAGCTTTCCTTGTGCTGCCCTATAGGTGGCATCTGCCCATCCTGAACAAGCTTAGCATAGTTTTTGCCAAGTTTCTTGTCCAAACATTTCTGCCACAAGTAGGTTGCTCATTAAGATTAGTTGCTTTGGGGAAAATGAGACAGGAGAAGAGAAACTGAGGCTTCTTTCAGGGAGCCAGCTGTATAGGAAATACTTACTATAAAAGAAAATAAGTAAAAAGTGTCACAAACAATAATAGTTGCTTTGCAATAGGTGTCTTGTTTCCATCTTCAGCAAAAGTGTAACTACTCAGATTTCCCTTCTGATTTGAGATACTTGTGCTACTTTTCTAAACCAGGTAGACCTGTATATACCTGTACAGACCTGTTAATACCTGTATTAACAGAATGAGAAAACAATAATTTAACTTACGGTGTAGTTTCTCAATGGAAGTACTAGAAACATAAGACAGACAAATTCTTTGTTCCAGGCACTACAGTTAGATATTTGACTCACACAACTCTGTATTTACTTGACTTTTCTTTCATAGTAGTTGCTTTAGAATTAATGGGGCCTCTTCATGGTATCAAGGCTAAACTCTGAGTTTGTGTTGCAACCTTCTACTGGAGAAGAAGACTTGAGCTACTACCAGGAACATGTTTTTGCTGAGTACAATGGGCAAAGTCACCTAAGCTCTTATCTCTGCTCTCAACAGTTCCTCATAAAAAGAAGCTGTTATCTTATTTTAAAAATCCAATTTATTTGTAAACTGATAAAGAGTGCAAATTGTCATTTACAATGAAGAGTTTTGGAAGGAACTCAGGTTAACAGATTCTGTATTAGATGTCAATATTAAGGTCATCCAATAAACATGAATAGGTACGAACATTAATTTACAGGACATACATGTTACAGGAATGGTAGGAAAATAAATTTGAATGGTAAAAGCATCGCAACCACTCACTAAATCTGTAATTTGTCTACTTACATGAATTATTTTATACATTCAGCTGTCTCAAGAAATTAACAGAGGTTGTATTAGAAATTTGTCAGTTAAGCTGGCAGATTCAGTGGCTCATTAAATTCAGCCATGAGGAAGGAAGAAAATCCGAGAGCACCAGTTAAAATAGAAAGCCTTTGAAATGAATGTCTTATCTCCATCCACAGCAAAATTAGTCAAGGCTTTTCTCCTGAAAACAGGTTGATAAAACTGTAGTGGATACCACCCTGCACTGGTATCAGATACATATATCAGATATATATATCAGATACATCGGATATATTGGATTAGTTGACTTTGACAGAAGTACACAGATTAAACAAATAAGCATCTGGGCCACTTGAGGTACTGAAATTAAGATCTTGAGAAATACACCAACTTAAATTCACTAAACCATTTAGATTAGTATGGGATCAGTGTGCTGATCAGTATGACTAAAGCTCAGCTTTTCATAAAAACATTGTGAGTTGATACTAGATAGTTAGACTTATTTACGAGCTAGTAACCCAACAGATATGATTTTTACCATTCCCAATGGAAAAAAAAAATACTATTCCGAGTAAAAGCCTCAAGAAGATTCCAAGACTGAGGAGAATGAAACCTTCACCATATGCATCATAATCTTCCCAGAAAATACCCCAGTGATAATTGCACATGGTAAACCTCTCCTTCTCAAAACCTTGAGGAAGACCAGAAATGTCAGCCTTGGGCTACAGAGGAATGTTGGAAGGTAAACATAGGGCCAAGGCAAAGCAGTGGGTACTAGGAATGTCCGTTTCTGTATAATAATTTTCATTGCATTATTCATGAGGTTTTTCTGTAGCAAGTAGGTAACTTGGGCTATTAGGCGTTTAAAAGATTAATGTGACTAAAACCGGAACTCAGTGTTGCATATGCAGTTTTTCTTCATGCATACAATATTTTGATTGTCAAGATCTGAACATGCTTCCTAGGACTGCAGTTGGGGTGGAATCTTAGAGTGACTGAGGCCTCTGAAAAGGAGTACAGACCACTGCCCAGTCAATATGCATTTTTTATGTCCTGTCAGGTAATCCAACCAAGCCAAGCAACAGGAGCCGCTGCGATCAGGCTCATCATGCAAGACTAACCCCATGCTAGAAGGGACATCTTGATTCAAGGGTTACAGGGTCCAGATTAGACTTGTGTTTTCCAGGACTACATTATTCCAGGGGGCAATCCATAACCACAAAGTCTTCTGGCTGTTAAAGATATTTCTAGAGTGGGCGAGTTGAGCAGGTGGGACTCTTGTTTTGCACTTTGTACAACCATTAAACAGTGGAGTCACAAGGCTAGTGAACTTGGTGCTTTGGAAGGTGGTACCTTTTATTTTTATGAAGTTTTAGGTCAGTGACACGATACTTAATGCCTCAGCACTAGCCTCTTGCTTTTAGGTGAGGTACATTCTAATTACGTTTTTAGCCATTTTCCCAGACTTATGACAGCACTTCATATTCTTAAATGCAACAGCATTTGAGTGTGATCCATGATAACTACATGATTGTATGGCAAAATAAATAAGAGCTAGCTTCTCAGCATTGATATTAAAGCAGTATTTTTAAAGCAGTAGCTCAGAACACTACATCTTACAGTGGTGCTTCTTTAATGCTCTAGGCCACTACTGCAGAACAGTCTTATTTTTATAAGCTTGATGGAAAGATTAGGTGTCAAATTTAATAAACCTTTTGGCTCTTTTCTATTATTCTATGTCATGGGTAACCTCTGCTTTGAAGCAGGTGGCAACAATCCAAATATATAAAGTACCATATATTATTTGATATTATTTGCATTGATTGGCAGGTTTAAGACTAAGCTGTATTAATGAATTTCTGTGTATGTAATGTAAGTGGTTCAGACAGACTAGGGTAAAAATCTTATTAGTGAAGTATAAGGAAATCTGTATTTGGATGAACAAAAATTTCATTTCTTCTGCACTGAATGATTCTAAAAACTGGGTATGACTCCAGGTTTAAGGAAAACAATTCAAATATTTTTGTTAATAATCAAAAGTATTCAGTTGACCGACTAACCAATGCCTGTACATCTGTACATCAGTTACATGAGCCCTTTGTGTGATTACATTAAAACTGAGCTGCATAGGAATCTTTTGTCAGTAAGGTGATGCTAATTTTTGTAAAATATTTATTTATCCAAGACTGAAATGTCTCAGTGGGAATGTACTGCCTTTAACTAAACTTGCACAATGAAAGACCTTGGAGAGGATCCCTGTATGATTTCATGATCAGAGAATAATTAGTAACTTGGTATCCAGATAGTCATCAGGGCTATATGTAATTGTATTTAAGCCTGTAATCTTAATCAGGTATAACAGAGACATGGGTCTCATTTGCACTCTGTGTGATCAGATTACTAGTCTGTTAACTATTTACTTTTCTCTTTATTCCCCAAGATGTCTTTTGTTTTTCAGGGCATAGTGTTTCATGCATAGCTTGGAGAGTTATATAGGATAACTATTCAAAGGGAATTAATTACCTTGACATGGATGTGAAACTGAAATTGGTTCTGATGGTTTAAGTGAAATACAAAAGTATCATGTCATTTCTTGTGAATCTTAAAGAAAACATGATGATGCATTGAACAACTCTCCACAAGAGGCAACACTTGAGTCTTGCAGTACGCAGGCGTTGCTCTGAACCCTCAGACTCCCATGACTGACTTTGTTTTAACGAAAATAGCATGACCTGTTTGTAAACAGGCATGAATGAGTAGGAATAGGACACTGCAATATGCAGTGAAAGGACGAACTTCCTCGGGGTGAGAAATAAGTGGAAAGCTGAAAGACAAGCATATTGTCCAGGTAGTACATTAAAACAGTCCTTTGCATTTGGGCAGTTAGCTGTTTTTTGCTAATTAACTATTTGTTGAAATTAAAAATATCAGTCTTCCATAGTTCAAAATTTCTATGACTTGCTCAAACAAGGAATCATAATTGCCCCCTGGGGTTCCTGTCACTATCCTCAGTGTCCCTATTCACTGTCCTTTGCTTTATTTCAGGAATCAGAGGAATCACTTTCTCATGAAACAGAAATGAGCAAGTATTTTTGTTTCCTGGCAAAAACTTGAATAATACATTCCACTCATAAAGCCTCTATAGCCTGAGAGCTGAGCAAGGTCAGAAGACACTCAGACAGCAAATGTGCCTCTGACCCTGTTACTTATAATGATGTAATATTTATGTACAGCTTTTTCACTCTCAGTACATGTTTCATCCACCAAGATAAACTTTAATTTAAACTTGCCCATCTAACACTGTTGCCTACAGTATCACAGACTTCATTCTAGATAAGGTGACATTTTCTTACACATTAAAAAAAATTTAAAAAGTATAAAAAAACTGTGGTAATGGGGAGCAGATGGGGCTCGTTTGGACTAATGAGTTTCTGAAGAGGTTTTTTGCAAACAGAACAGTTTTTGTGACCTAAAAGCTCAGCCAATTCACATGCTGCTCCTAAATGGTTTGTTTTATTCCTTTGGAAAATTTCTTCTGGTACAGTTGGTGCTTCAGAAAGGGAGGTACAAATTAACACGCTGCCATTTAAACAAGAAGATTCACTTATTCTCCCTTTTTGTGCTGAAACTGCTCTTGCTTCCTGCCTAGCCCCACAGTCAGAGTGACTGAAACCACACTGACAACTAAATGAGTTTGGGAACTGGAATTCTGGAATTATTTTAGGCAGCCAAATAACAAACTGTCTCTTAGTTCCGTCATGGGCACAGTGGCTACAAAGCTGCTCACTGGGCTTTTTAACACAATATTCGGGGAGCTCCAGTTCAGAGCTCAGCTTGTACAGAGTATTACTTAAATCCAGGGTTGATATCCTTCTGTGTTAGAAAATATGTTGTGAGGAGAGGAACTAAGATGTTGTGATGGCTCCTGTGTATGGAAATATAATATATTAAACCATACAGGACACAGGATGCTATACTGGGCACAAACCCAGGCACTCCAGTGGGAATTCTTTGGAATATCCTGTCAAATAGTTTTTGGGCTTGTAAATACATTGGACTTCTGGCCTCTGGCACTACTTGGTCTAATAAGGCCCGTTATTAGCTATAAAATATCTATATTCTATATTACTGGATATAGAATACATTCCCAAACCTCTCTAGCCACTTGATTTCTGAGTCACCAGCTGGAGTGACTCATTGTATTTCACTGAATGAAAAAAAAAAGAGAGTGTAAAATGCAGCATTTGCAATTTTTCTTGCAGCCCTAAGGAAGCAACCATCCTCTGAAGCATCCCTATGCCATGGTCCAAAATTCAAGTCTGATTCAATAGGAGATGATTATCCTTTGTGTAAGGAAAAGTGGAGATGAAGACCAGAACCAAATGATGCAAATTTTACAGTACAAATAAGAATATTCATCTACAAAACAGAGCAGTAGCAAGACCTGAGAGTGATTAAAGATAATGCATTAGCCATCTGCACAATGTCTGGTAACAGCAAGAAGGTAAACAAAGTCTTGGCATGTCTTGGCATGTATTATTTCTCTAAAAGTGAGATGTATAAATCAGAACTTAAATACTCACATCTAGAGCAATAACAAAGCCTCATTTGAAATACTCTGAGCCTTTCTTTTTATGATATTCTATGAAACTGAAAAAGAACAAAAAAAAGCAACAGAAGGTACTTAGACTAACATTGAAAATGAAGGAGATGCCTCACAAGGAATGAGAAACCAGACTCTGTCAGTATGAACAAAAGAAACTGAGACCTTGGAGAAAAAACTAGGATCTAAAATCACTAAAAGGGAAATAAAAATGCCAGTGCAAGCCATTTAAATACAATAACAGTTAAATGAAAAACAATCATGTAAGAGTACAAACAAAGGTAGAGACTAGTAGCCTGAAATAATTTGGACAGAATTAGAACATGCACAAATATCTGTTACATGCTGCAAAATAAAAAGAGATTATGCATCAGCTCAAAGGGGTATTTAGCTAACTAATGATAGCTAGTTTGTGCCCATGAAAGGACTTTAGGAGAGTGTAAAGATTTATCTTCTAATCTTGCAGATAACCTATCCATGCTAAGAGGTTTAAAAAGTTATTGTTCTTCTCTGGAATGGATTTGATTTAATTCTGGAGATGCAAAGCATGCATGCGACATAATCTGAAGTCCAACAGTAAAACCCATCCCTAATAAAAATTTTAGGACTTGTTTTGAAATACACCATTGCTTGAAAACTGAATGAAGGGGACAGTGACGACAAGGGAAGAACAGTTGAATTTTATAAGGTGAGATACAAAAGGAAACTTCTCCTGGAACCTCTATGAAAAGGTTTATGACATAGAGATAATACCAAAGCAAAGCATCTCAATATTATAGAGACTACTTTTCTCTAGCTACTGCTGCACATAACAAGATGATCTTGATGAAGAAATCCACTTTTGCTTTAGGAGAGCTCAGAGTCACTAGAGATTTTGAGAGGGTAACAGGTGTAATCTGCCCTTACTTTTAAGAAGAATTAATTCCTAAATGGACTACTTTCTTAATTTTCTTCTCAGGTCTTAAAATTTCTAATCCAAGATCACCAACTAACAGGACAGAGGTTAAGGAAAGGGATGGAATAAAAGCTTCCCATTCTCAGCAATGAAGAGCACTTTGAGAAAAGGCAATGATAGATTGCTGTTTTCCTCTGGTAGAGTTTATCTGGAAAGAGCTGACTCACATCTTTGCAGCTCTGTTGACAAACTTTGCTGGGACATTAGAAAGGGATCTGGACAGAATGAGAGAAGCAGAAAGGCAGCACTTCCCTTTTTCTTTACGTAACAATTGTCCCTTTGAGTCATAGAATAATAGAATAGTTTGGGCTGAAAGGCCCTTCAAAGCTCCCCCAGTGCCCCCCCTGCCATGAGCAGGGACATCTTCACCAGCTCAGGTTGCTCAGGGCCCCGTCCAGCCTGGCCTGGGATGTCTCCAGGGATGGGGCATCCACCACCTCTCTGGCCAACCTGGGCCAGGGTTTCACTGCCCCCATTATAAAAAAGTTCTTCCTTTTGTCTAGCTTGGATGTCCTTTCTTCTAGTTTAAAACCATCATCCCTTGTTCTATTGCGACAGACCCTGCTCAAAAGTCTGTCCCCATCTTTCTTACCAGCCCCTTTTAAGTCCAGAAAGGCCTCAATAAGGTCTCCCCAGCGCCTTCTCCAGCTGAACACCCCAGCTCTCTCAGCCTGTCCTCCCAGCAGAGCTGTTTCAGCCTTGGATCATTTCTGTGGCTTCTGTGGCCCCTCTCCAGTAGCTCCATGTGTGTCCTGTGGTGAGGACCCAGAGCTGGACCAGCACTGCAGGGGGTCTCACCTGAGCGGAGCAGAAGAGCAGAATCTCCCCCAGACCTGCTGGCCATGTTCCTTTTGATGTAGCTCAAGACAGGGATGTCTTTCTGGGCTGCAAGTGCACATTGCCAGCTCATGTCCCATCTTTCATCCCCCAGCACTCCCAAGTCCTTCCCCACAGGGCTGCTCTCCGTTCCCCAGCCTGTATTAACACTGGGGATTGCCCCAACCCATTTGCAGGACCTTGCACTTGGCCTTCTTGAACCTCAGGAAGTTCACATGGACCCACTTCTTGACCTTGAGTCACTGGGTAGGACTGGCCCTCAAACCTCTATCCGTACAAAACACAACCCCCCATCTAGCAGCAAAGGAAGTGGCAGTTAAGACATGATTAAACTACATCTGCTGATTCTTGGCACCAGGGGGTACCATCACCCATCTTCAGATTTTACAGGTAAATTGATACTCTCTGGCCTTATCTTACCATCTTGCACATAAATTGTTATCTTCTGACTTTTGTCAAGTTCTGATTTATTCCTTTTTCTTGTATGCAAGCTTGAAATTCCTAAATATAGGCATAGACCACAAAAGACAGCTTTTGGTTAAGGCAGTGGGAAGCCTTGGCTTTGCTTGCAAGACTGTCCATGTAAATGGAAAAATAAAAGCTTAATATTTTGTTAGAGTTAAAAAATAAAGAAGTCAGTTAAGGGTGGAGGGGAGATTAGAAAGAAAAGGTGGAACTCCCGTAGACTATCTCTGATGATCTGTGACAGTTTGCCTTTGCAAAGGCGTTGGTGGGGGAAAGAAAAGTTGAGATTTTAAGATGAAAGCCATGATTAAATATTTTGGGCAATGTAACTGTAAAAAAAAAAATTGTATCTAAATTTGCAACTTGACAGACAAATCCAGGTCTTCTGGGATTTTAACATTCCTGTGCAGAACGCAGAACTCATTTTATTTCCACATATTAAATTTGTTGTTATGTCGATAGTGTTACACTTTCTACCAGAAAAAAAAATGTGATCAGCATCAATAACAAGAAGTACCATCTGCTACAAAAATGGAATGTACGCCATAAGATCATAAAGCAGTCTTTTAATAAGTGAGATCTGTTTATGTATCAATAGATGTTAATGTATGCTAACAGGGTGAGGGAGAGACACAGACCATGAAGACCGAAGTCTCAAGGTTCGCACTACTCACTGGTCAAAATTAAGACCCTCAGTTATCTACTATGCATACGAAATTTCTCCTCACTTCAAAGATGAAATTATGTTTCTACCTAAATCAATAGCAAATGTGTCCCTGCCAAAGATGTAGTGGCCACTGCCAAATAAATATTCAGCTGTTGCTGGGGAAGTCTTCCACTAAGTGTGTCATCTGTATTCCCACTCAGCAGTCAGAAGTAGCCTTATGGCTTATGTGTGTCGAACTGGAAGGCTGCAGAGGTTTGGAAAGGTTGTCACTAGAAATGTTCACTGCAGAGGTGTCCTGCCTCTGTCATCCTGAAGACTGCAACATACACAGAGCTAGGAGGCA